>NC_058086.1:185819001-186140185 GCF_014858855.1 Bufo gargarizans
CTGAGGGGTTAGGTCATGTGATATTTTTATAGAGCAGGTTATTATGGACACGGCGATACCTAACATGTATACTTTTTATTTTTTTTTATTTTAAGTTTTACACAATAACAGCTTTTTAGACAAAAAAAATCATGTTTTAGTGTCTCCATATTCTGAGAGCCATAGTTTTTTCAGTTTTTGGGCGATTATCTTAGGTTTTTTGCAGGATGAGGTGACGGTTAGATTGGTACTATTTTTGTGGGCATATGCCTTTTTGATTGCTTGCTGTTGTACTTTTAGTGATGTAAGGTGACAAAAAAATGGTTGCTAAATGCACAGTTTATTTTTTACAGTGTTCATCTGCGGGGTTAGGTCATGTGATATGTTTATAGAGCCAGTCGATATGGACGCGGCGATACCTAATATGTCAACTTTTCTTTTTTCCCTATTTCTTTTTTTACTTTATTTGGGGGAAATTACAATTTGTATTTTATTTTTTTACTTTTTTTTTTTTTTTTTTTTTTTAATCAATTCTTTATTATTTTATCAACAAGACAGACAATACATCCAGAGTGTACATCTCTGAACACAAAACAGCACTATAAGTGCAATGAGCAATTAGACAACATATATAGGGGCATTATGCAGTTATAAATAAAGCACAGTCAGTACAAACAATCAAAATATGATGACATAATTAAGCAATTCTCCCATAGAATTAAGACATACTAGCAGATCGGAGTAACAGACGACCTAAAGTCCCCTTCAGTTGACCCACAAGGTACCATTCCGTAAGTGTGAATGTCTCACAATTAACTGTATTTCCTCGTCAGACATACAATGAACAATAAACGGTTTCCATTTCTGAAACAGACCCTTAGTTTGCCGTTCTTTTACAGCGAGAGAGTTTAATCTCTCCAAATGAAATACATTTTTTAGTTGTTCTATTATGAACTGTAACCCCGGAGCATCAGCTTGAAGCCAGTTTTGCAGAATACTGCGCTTCACTACCATACACACAGTATGAAACAAACGGGATATTAAAGCCATAGATAGCCCTATACATAAGTCGAACCTGCGTGTCCATCCATGACTCATTGACAACATGCCTCCTGACCACTTCCCAACCTTTCACTATCTTTTGTTCAATATCCCCATCATCTAACTGCTCAGCCCATTTCCCAAAACTGTTACTCCTATCCCTAGTCCCATCCTCCTTCCTCATTTCAGTGTAGATTGTGGAAATCGAGACCTTCCCACCTCCTAAATCTAGGATCCTATCCAGAATATTCCTACGAATCTCTTTCTGCACCAACACCAGCTGATTTATCACAGCCACTTTCACCTGAGACCACTGAATAGTTTGGAAGGACGACAAAGAGAACTTTGCAATCAATTCTTCTCCCGTCAGCCATCTAGGTTCAGTATCATGTAATAAATGTTTCACATATAAAATCCCCTTCCGCCTCCATTCCTCAAACAATTTATTCTGATTAACCTGTGCAAATTCAGGATTATTCCAAAAAGGAAGATGCTTGGAGATCCTGTAGGACAACCACTACTTTCTCCGAAGAATCCTCCACGCAGCTATTGTATCCTTGAACAACAAATATTGCTTGATCCACACCGGAATCACCCGCAGCCTTGAATGTAGCAACGCCACAGGAGACCAAGGACCACAGAATTCCCTTTCTAACATTAGGGCTGAGTAAAAACTAGAACCGTTTATCCAGTCGCAGACATGCCTTGGCATGCAGGCCAAATTATAACTCCTTATATCGGGAAAAGCTATCCCTCCTTGTTCAATCCCCTTCATTAGGGAACGCAGTGGTATCCTAGGCCTCTTTCCATGCCACAAAAAGTTCTTGAATGCTTTAACAATTTTAGAGACGTCTTTATGTTTTAACAAAATGGGGATAGTCTGCAGAGGATAAAGCAATTTAGAGACTGACATCTTAATAAGATGATTGCGCCCCAGCAACGACAGCGGAAGATCATGCCATCTATGTAGCTCCTTAACTATTTTAATTAACGGATCATAATTAAGTCTATATATGGACTCAGGAGTGACCCCCACTCTAATACCCAGGTAAGTTATGTGAGAATGTGCATCTGGTATACCCCCCAGGTCACTTCCCGTCACCCGCAGCCCCCCGCCCTTCAAAGATAGGAACTCACTCTTTGATCTATTGATTTTTAGCCCAGATAGAGAACCGAATTACTCCAATGCCCCAGTAATCCTCCCAATATCCCTAACAGGGTTAGACATGAAAAGTAGGATGTCATCAGCAAATAAAGCCGAACGCATCTGCTTCTTACCTACCCACAAACCCTCAAACAAATCCTCTGAGTCCAGCCATCTTGACAATGGCTCTATCGCCAGGTCAAACAAGAGAGGAGATAGGGGGCAAACCTGCCTGGTTCCCCTTTGCAATAAGAAAGAATCAGACAGACAACCTCCTGTACATACCCTTGCCCTCGGACCTAGGTACAACCCATCTAGGAGCGTGCAAAACATCCCATTAATACCTACCGAATCCAGGGTAAGACCCAGCCATTTCCAATTAATACTATCGAAAGCCTTTTCTGCATCTAAAGTGAGAATGGCTGGGTCTTGCCCCCGTACTCCGATTTCCCCCACCACTGAAAGAGCTAACAGTACCTTCCTTAAATTGATGACAGCCGCTCTACCTTCAATGAAACCTACTTGCGCAGGGGAAATCAAAGTGGGGAGAACAACTGCCAACCTATTAGCAACTTCGATAACATTTTAAGATCACGATTTATTAGGGATATTGGCCTATAAGATGTCGGGCTTTCCGGATCTTTTCCAGCCTTATGAAGTAATGTTCTGTGGGCTGTATTCATACACTCGGGCAACACATTCCCCTAAACTAGAGAAGAATAAAGCGACGTCAAATACGGTACCACCTGAGCATCCATAGCTTTGTAAAAGTCAGACGTATACCCATCCAGGCTTGGGGCTTTACCAGAGGGAAAGGATTTTATAATTGCCTGCACCTCCGCTGCCGTTAATGGGGCGTTCAGAGCACTCAATTGTTCTACTGTCAGAGTTGGCAAGGAAATTCGCTCTAAGAAAGCCTTCCCCTCTTCCACCCTATCCCCAGCATTTTGATAAAATGCCGCCATATAGTGTCCAAATAACTTATTGATCTGTTGCTGTCTGTGCTCCCTGGTCCTGTCACTTTTCCTCACCACCTGGATATGATTTAATGGACGCCTACCCTTGGCCAATGAGGCCAACAACTTCCCAGATTTGTTGCCAAAGCTATGCAAACGAGCATCTAGCTGAGACCTTTTTGAAATCTCATGTTTCTCCGCCCACGCATCGAAGTCTCTCTTAGCCGAGATCCAGCGTTCTTTGGCAGTCTGGGTCTGGGCCAAGAGAAAGTTACTGTAAGCATCTCTTAAGCATGCACTCGCTTTCTCATACTGCGTCCTAGCATCCTTCTTGATAGAAGAGACATAAGCCAACAGCCTACCTTTCAGAACAGCTTTAGCCGTTTCCCAAAACAATACCGGATCATTCGCATGCTCCCTGTTGTCATCAACAAATTCCATCCACCACCCCTTCAAAAGTTTCACGAATTCGTCATCCTTCACCAGATAATTGGGGAACCTCCAAATGAATTCACTTCCCCCAGTATACATTTCCCTAATATCTATTAGAAGAGGAGAATGATCAGAAATTACAATATCACCTATAGCAATGTCAGCCACTCTATGTAAAATCGTTGATGACAAGAACAAATAATCGATTCTGGACCAACTCTTGTGCGCATGCGAATAGTGAGTGAATTCCCTCCCCTGAGGATTAGAGTACCTCCACACATCCCTGAGAGACAACAACTCAGCAAAGTCCCCCAGAGAATATTGATGACTATGACCACCAGCTGACCTCCTATCCTCATTCTGGTTCATCACAGCATTGAAGCCCCCCCCCCCACCACCACTACTTTTGCACCATGCGTGTCCTGCAAAATTCTAGTACCCAGCGAGTCAAAGAAGGCTTTTTGGCCCTGATTTGGTGCATAAATATTGTATAAACTAAAGTCCCCAAAAGGGCCCGAAATGTGAAGATGCATCACCCTCCCTGCATCATCTGCTTCCTCAGAATGAACTATATGCGACAAGTGACGACCAATTAGAATTAAGACTCCTGCTTTTCTATCTACAGCCGCAGAACCGTACACCTCTCCCACCCATAGCTTCCTCATCCTATGGAAGTTCGCTGTCGACAGGTGGGTCTCCTGCAACAAGGCAATATCTGCCTTCATCCTACGCAATTGTCTCAGAACCTTCATGCGCTTGTTAGGAGATTTCAATCCTTTCACGTTACACGAGATTATCCTCCTAAATTTGGCACTAGCGTAAGACCCACCTGTCGACAGAAAACCCCTCCCTACCTCCCCGTCATAGCTTGAAAATTATCTATTGAAGCACTGCCTCCCAGCCCGACAGCACTCCATAGATCATTACAAATTGATTGCTCATACATTGCCCCAAAACTGAAAAAAATAAGCCACATTAGAACCATGGCTAAGAAAAGTGAATAAAACTAACAAAAGTAAATAACAGATATTAGACACCACAATCAGCTCAAGAACTGCCTTTTTTCTAGCATTAGATGCGGCACACCACCGCCAACTAGTTGTTATAATCTAAAGTCCCCAGAAATTATTAAATGTCCCTGTAAGCATTCCTGGAACAATAGAGAGGGGGGGGAAAAAGCACAAGATTAGCAGAATAGGTCCAAGTAACCAGGACGTAACCTGACAACGAAATCACAGTCCACCGTAGACATCCTCTGTGGAAGAGATGAAGAAATCTGAGGAACCCGGTGCCATCCATTGCCTCCAGCCCGCATGTTAGTGTC
This sequence comes from Bufo gargarizans, assembly GCF_014858855.1. Lineage (NCBI taxonomy): Eukaryota > Metazoa > Chordata > Amphibia > Anura > Bufonidae > Bufo > Bufo gargarizans. The sequence goes on from NC_058086.1 coordinate 185,823,878, forward strand.
TCGACGATCCTCCTCCATGTCAGCAGATCCCTGCCTGCGATCCGCTTGAATCCACATAAAGTCCTCCGCCTCCATAGGATCCGTAAATTGCTTGGAGCCTCCATCAGACAGCTGTATCTGCAAAATAGCAGGGTAGGCCAGTTGAAATCTGGTCCAGGCCTTATAGAGGTTAGTGCAAACTGCCCCAAAGGCCCTCCGCTTTCGCGCCACTTCCTCTGAATAATCAGCGAAAAGCAGGACTTTAGTACCTTTTAGAATCATTGGCTCCTTTCTCGCTCGGTAAGCCCGCAGAATGTCCTCCTTATCGGAGTAGTCCAGGTACTTACAAATTGCCTGTCTTGGCCTCTGGTCCGCTTTACTATTGGCAGACGACGTTTGATCTCTCCAGGGTCCCACTCTATGGGCCCTCTCCACCTTCCTTCTTCCTCCCTGGAGACCCAAAGCCTGCGGTAAGGCAACTTCAAAAACGTGGCGTAGTTCTGCCATTGGCACAGATTCAGGTACACCGATCAAGCGTAAATTACTGCGCCTGGACCGGTTTTCAAGGTCCTCAACACGGTCATTTAGCTTTTCAGCCAGCTGGTATAAGTCCCGCATCTTCTGCGCAGTGTCAGTAGCCTCCTCCTCAATACAAGCCACCCGCTGCTCCACCTCAGATACGCTGTGATCTTGTAAATCCATCTCCTCTTGTAATTTGTTAAGCGCCGCGTGCAGGGTAGTAGATAAAGAGGCTATAATATCGGGGGCTAACTGTATCGCCACTTCAATGGCTAGCAACTTGACCTCTACCGCTTTGCCAGAAGTTTCAAAAAGATCCAGCTGTGTATTAGTAACTTGGGCGTCTTGATCGTCTGCCGATGCATCCCTCGGCGGGAGGAAACTTAGGACAGGCGAGAGGCGCCATCTTAGGACAGGTCCCATCTGTACTCTGTGTCAGTTGCCGTCTGGGTAGTAGATTTCTGCCCACTTCTCAGCAGGTATCGCTCCATACAATCGCCAAAGCCTCACTTTATCAGCGATGACGCTTCAGCTGCTCTCAGAGAAGCAGGACTAGCGGATATATTCGGTGGTGGAGCGGAGCATAAGTCCCCAGCGTCTCTACATGCCCGTGCCGGAACCGGAAGTCGCTAAACTTTTAATTTTATGGGGGGAAAACTTACTTTTTTTTTCAACTTTTTTTTTCAACTTTTTTTTTTCAACTTTTTTTTTTCAACTTTGGGACTTCAACTTTTGGGGGTCTGATCCCCTTTACAGTGCATTCCAATACTTCTGTATTGGAATGCATTGGCTGTATGAGTAATACAGTGTGTATTATTCATACAGCTTCCTGCCTGTGAGATCCAGGGGGCTAGCGTTCGTCATATCAGGCAGGGTGTTCTGGCAGGGAACAGCCTGCCGGATCTCTCTGTATCTGGCATTGCTGGAAGCTACATGGATGCCATCCGGCCCCATTAGCTATAATGGGGATCGGTGGAGATCCAGCCGCAACCTGGCAAAACTAGCCTTAGAAGGTGCAACTTGTCGCACAAAAAAAAACAAGCATTCATACGGCTATGTGAATGGAAAAAATAAAAAAGTTATGGCTCCAAAAAGACAGGCAATAAAAAACTGAAAATTGCCAGATCCTGAATGGGTTAATGCAAAGATTTGCACAGAGTGCAAGAATGGGGATAAAACTGAACGAAACGGAATGCACCAAAATGCATTCCGTTCCATTTGGTTGCAAGCAGCAGTTTTTCTGTTGTGGTGTGGTGCGGAGCAAGACAGATCCGTTCTGACACACAATGTAAGTGAATGGGGATGGATCCGTCATGGCTATAGAAGACATAATTCAACCAGCTCCATTCATGACAGATGCATGCGGTTGTATTATTGTAACAGAAGCGTTTTTGCAGATCCATGATGGATCCTCAAAAAATGCTAGTGTGAATGTAGCGTAATTCTGTCTAATTGATCAAAAATCCAGTACGGTAATTATCTGCAAGACAAGTCGTATACTTTAGTCTCTGGCTTGTAGTTTCAGTTCATAATATGCACGTGTGTCGTTTTCAGAAAATCCAATCCACATTTTTTACGATGCAGTATTTATATTGTACTCTTTTTTTTTTTTTTTCTTCTAATTATGTTCCACCAGATGGCAGTACTTCACCAATAATACAGTAATGTGTGGTTTTTTCATTTACCTTTTTTCTCTTAGCAGTCGAGGATTCAATGCATGTTTTTATGTGAAATTATAAATTTGCATACACTAGTTATGGTTGTACCTAGTGGTCTCCATCACTTCAGTACTGCCTTGCACTTTGGGCTGACGCACATTAATGTATCTTTTGTCCGTGTTCGTCCCGCTTTTTATTTTGTTTGCGGCCTGTATGCGGAACCATTCACTTCAATGTGGCCGCAAAAATGGGAAATGACTTTGTGTGCGTTCCCTGTCCGTATGCCTGCATGTCCGTTCCGCCAAAAAATAAAACATGTCCCATTATTGTCCGCATTATGGTTGAGAATAGGACTTTTCTATTACGGGCCTGCCGTTCCATAAAATGTGGAACTTACACAGCCGGTATCCGTGTTTAGCGTACCGCAAAAAAAACTATGGTCGTGTGCATGAGCCCTTAAAATAAGGATGCTTTAAAGGAGCATTTTCACAAAGGATATTTATGACCTGTCTATGGAATAGGTGATAAATGTATGTTTTCTGAAGGCTACACCACTTGGACCCCCACTATTTCTTGAACAGGGGTCCGTCCCGTTTCTCCTCACTGCACTGTATCCATCAGTCCCATAGACTTTGAATGGAGTGTCAGTGTGCATGAGAAATTACTGTTCCATTCAACATTCTCCCTACCACTGTTGTGGGAGATACTATAATGGTATATGAACTAGCTGTCAAATATATATATATATATATGCATATTAGAGGGGGAATATTGGTATTTTTGGAAAAACAAATGGCAGAATCTCACAGTATGACAAATTTTAAAGCCTTTGAATATAGAGAAACACTTTAAGTGGCTACCTTGAGTTAAAGTTGCACTAAATTTCAGGCCACAGTCTTCATTCCTCCATTTATTCTCAGACCCCCTGATATTCAGTTTTCATCTTGCTCCTGTTTGTCATTTCTCATAGGTGCTCGTCCCTCCCAGTAACATTCTGGATAGGAGTTTTTCGATGTCCAGGATGTTGCTGTCTTTACTAGCTGTTTTGTATCAGTACTGCTTCATTTCTAGACTGATATTTTCATACACAGCCCAGACACCAATCCTGAAGTGTGTGATTCTTCCACAGCTGTAGCTAAGGTTTTCTGCACCTGGTACAAAGCTTCATTTTGCAGCCACCCCCCTCAACCTCTCCAACTACAACTACATTGCGACATATGTCGCCCAACTTTTTTTTATAATGCATTTTTTGTAAATGTCATATTGCAGTCGCAGCATGTCGGAGTGCAACACCATTGACTATCATTATAAAAAATGTTGCGCAACACATCTTGCTGTGTAGCCCTAGCCTAAAGCTTAAAGAGAGTCTGTCAGCAGTTATAAACATACCGACAGTGCTAGGTAGAGGTGTGGAGTTTTTATTATAAGGAATAGTGTGGATATGAACTTTTAGGCTACATGCACATGATCGTGTGATAACACATTTTTTTTTTCTATTCACATGGCCATTGGCCACGTGGACCTCATTGAAATCAATGAGCCTGTTTTAAAGACCTTGTGGACCCATCTAACAGGCTTAAAAATAGGTTAAAATGCCATTCAGGAGTTAAAAATATATATCAGGTCCATCAGTGCAGAGCGAGTGTCAGCGTGTTCAAGTGGATGAGGTTTTTTTATTTTTTGCACCCAGCAAACTTAGGGACTAATTTATATTGGGGGCACTATTAGGGGCAATTTATATACAGGGGGAATTTCATATATAAGGTGGCACTATTGGGGGGGTGGGGGGTATTTTGTACTGTGGGAACACTATTGGGAGAGTTATATACAGGGGCACCATTGCAGGGATTTAACATACAAGTTGGCACTATGGGGGACCTTATATATACTGGGGGTATTATAGACCCTGGGAGCATTACAGGGGGGCCATTATAGATACTGAGGGTGTACTGAGGGCACTGCAGGGTTTGGGATACCAAAAAAAATAAACCAATTCAATTCAACAGGTGCAAAACAGCCATTAAATACGGAAAAATTGCCAGAAAATGGATGCACACATGGATGCAGAATGGCCATGAAAAACTAACTGAGGCCGTGCATATAGCCTAAGGTCTCATTCACTGCCCGTTGCACTGTCGGGATGGTGTTCTTTGGGTGATGTGATGTGTTGGGTTTGTGTCAGACATAGCGTTTTCTTTGATGGCCGAAAAGTTCACTTTTAGTCTCATCAGACAGAGCACCTTCCTTCATACATTTTGAGAGTCTCCCACAGGCCCTTTCGCAAACTCACAACGTGCATTTTTGTTTTCAGCTGACAGTTATGTCTTTCTTCTGGCCACTCTGCCATAAAGCCCAACTCTATGGAGCGTACGGCTTATTGTCATCCTATGTACAGATGCTCCAGTCTCTGCTGTGGAACTGCAGTTCCTCCAGGGTTACCTTAGGTCTCTGTGCTGACGCTCTGATTAATGCCCTCCTTGCCTGGTCCATGAGTTTTGGTGGACGGCAGTCTCTTGGAAGGTTTGCTGTTATGCCATGTTCTTTCCATTTGGTTAGGATAGATTTGATGGTGCTCCTGGGGATCATCAAAGATTTGGATATTTTTTTATAACCTAACTCTGACTTGTACTTCTCAACATTGTCCCTTACTTGTTTGGAGAGTTCCTTGGTCTTCATAGCAGTGTTTGGTTAGTGATGCCTCTTGCTTAGGTGTTGCAGCCTCTGGGGCTTTTCAAAAAAGGTGTGTATATGTAATGACAGATCATGTGACACTTAGATTGCACACAGGTGGACATCATTTCACTAATTATGTGACTTCTGAAGGTATTTGGTTGCACTAGAGCTTTTTATGGGCTTCCTAACAAAGGGGGTGAATAAATATGCACATGCCAATTTTCTGTTTTCTATTTTCTATTTCTAAACAATAGTTTTATTTATATATTTTTCTCATTTCACTTCACCCACTTAAACTATTGTGTTCTGATCCATCACATATAATACAGATTAACAAAACATTGAACTTAAGGCTGTAATGTAACAAAATACGAAAAAAGTCAAGGGGGGGGGGGGGTGAATACTTTTGCAAGGCACTGTATGTAGAGGCCGGCACCTCTTTATAATTGATGAATAAAAGGTGTCTTGGCCGCTTCACTATTAGATCACTAGGCTAGTACTGAGAGGAGAAGGGAAGCTACTGCGCATGTTAGTCCACCTCTGAATGCAGGAGGTGGTGGTAAACAGCAGGGGGCACTACCAGAGAGTAAAATGTAATGTCCATAAAACAAGCAATATTTTTACTGCATTTATATTGCAATAATACTTAATATCCTATTCATTGCATAGTTAGACTTTTTTCAGGATAACCCTTTGATAAGGTATATGTACAAAAGTTGTCCGGACTAGACAACCCCCTCATGTTTGAGCATGAAAACATCACTAGAGAGATTACTTTGTCCTTTTTTATTTCATTTAACCTTTAGTCACACCCATCACATGACAAACAATTGCTGTGTAGCACTGCAGCCTTTGAACTGAATGGGTTCCCAGTGCAACCCAGATTCGCCAAAACTCCAGCAATGCTTGAGTAATTCAGTATCATGTATTTTATACCAGTGATTTATATTTACCACTAGGAATTCCACATTGTGACCTAAATTTTTCATTACATATGTTTTTTCATAATATCAAAGCTGGATAAGAACATTCTGTTTAGTTCAACGAGTTCTTACCTTTCCGATCTATGTTTATATGCTTATGCCAACAACTAGAAACGCCCTTCCTTACTTTGCCTCTGCTTTTCCTTTAGAAATTAATTTACTTTCTAATCTTTGATTTATTTGAAAGTGTAACCCTGTCAGTGCTGCTGAAGCCTGTAGACCGCAGCCAAAGTAGTTCCTCAGTCACTAGTGCTACTCTAGAAATCTAAATACATAGATGAGTCATTCCAGACAAACTCTACTTAGTGCCAGAGACTCTACTAAAGTATTCCAAAGAAATCACAAAATAAACAAGAAAGGACCAGAGCTGCAGAAGCCATAACATATACAGTGTGTGCTAAAAAATACATGCTAGTGAAAGGATCAGTACCCGACTAGGGTTGTCGCAATACCAAACTTTAGATTCGATTTCGATACCACGCGAAAAAATAAAACCTCATTCCGCACGTTATGGAACGTCCGGCCCATAATCGAACAGTTCGCACCTATTTTTTGGGGGGGACAAGGTGACAAAAAAAAAAAATGAAAATCGTGCTTTTTAAAATTTATTTTCTGTTACTGCATTCACTGCATAGGAGATATTTTTTATATTTTAATAGTTCGCACTTTTTCGGGCGTGGCGATAAATAAACATATTATATATTTATTATTTGTATATTTTATATGTAAAATTGGGAAAGGGGTGATTTAAACTTAATTTTTATTTATTTATTTTTTTACTTTTTATTTAATAACTGGTTATCTTTTGATCCCTTGTATTATTCATCTATTGAATAGGACTTTACACTGTCCCTGTTGCCCTGTGCTTTGTGCATACGGCAGCAGGGAGCTTACCATGGCAGCCAGGGCTTCAGTAGTGTCCTGGGTGCCATGGTAACCGATCAGAGCGATGTTCTCTGATACTAGTATCTGTAAATGTCAAATCCCGGTATCGAATAGATAGCGGTACAAAAGTAGTGATTGGGTATCAATAATTTGATACCCGGTGCAACCCTATACCAGACAGCACACAATGGCCACCTGGAAAGTAAGGAAGGCTTTGTTCACTAAGCACTCTTTTGGTGTAGTTGTTTTTTTTTAACTTAACCAGGATCGGCGCAAAAAAATAAAAGATTAATGGTAAAGTCTCCTTTTTACATTTCACTGTGGTGTGTGAACAAAGCCTTGCAGAAGTAGTAGTATGGTTATATGTATTTTATCAAGACTACTTATCATATTTTCTTTCTCTAAATTTCTATATGGATGTCAAATATAAATGTGTTATCAGACATACTAGGCTCACCCCTGTAACCAGTATTTAGTTGTAACATTAGTAGTAATGTAGCTGCCAGGGCTTGGGGTATTGTCCAGACACAGAAAGAGGGCTGCCGCCCTGCTGGATCAAGGACAGAAGACAGAGGAGTTGAAATGGAGGAGGCATCTAGCTGGAGTTGCACAGATTTTCCACAGGAAGTGAGGTGAGCAGCAGTCTATGATTGTACCAGTACAAGTGATTGCCTACAATAAATGATGTTCCAAACCAGGTGTTACCTGGTAGTTCAATTGTACCAGGACAGTATGAGTGGAGTAAAATGTAAAATCGAATGTCTAAGGCTACTTTCACACCTGCGTTAGGTGCACAGACGGATCCGCACCTATAAATGAAAACGCTGGTATCCGTTCAGTACGGATCCGTCTGCATACACTTAGTAAAAAAAAGTCTAAGTGTAAGTCAAACGGATCTGTCCTGACTTTACATTGAAAGTCAATGGGGGACGGATCCGTTTACAATTGCACCAATATTATGTCAATGTAAAAGGATCCGTCCCCATTGACTTACAAGCAGCGTTTTGGTGTCCGCCTCCAGAGCGGAATGGAGGCGGAACGGAGCCAAACTGATGCATTCTGAATGGATCCACATCCATTCAGAATGCACTGGGGCTAAACTGATCCGTTTGGGTCCGCTTGTGAGAGTCTTGAAACGGATCTCACAGGCGGACCCTGAAACGGCAGTGTGAAAGTAGCCTAAGGCCTCTTTCACACGGGCGTCATGTTTTTTGCCCGGATAAGAGGCGGGTGCGTTGCGGGAAAATGCGCGATTTTTCCGCGCGAGTGCAAAACATTGTAATGCGTTTTGCACTCGCGTGAGAAAAATCACGCATGTTTGGTACCCAGACCCGAACTTCTTCACAGAAGTTCGGGCTTGGGATTGATGTTCTGAAGATTGTATTATTTTCCCTTATAACATGGTTATAAGGGAAAATAATAGCATTCTGACTACAGAATGCTTAGTATAATAGTGCTGGAAGGGTTAAAAATAATAAAAAAGTTAACTCACCTTCTCCTCTTGTTAGCGTAGATCCCGGTCTGTTCTTTAGCTGTGGACTGAATGACCTGAGGTGATGTCAGATCACATGCTCCAATCACATGGTCCATCACCATGGTGATGGAGCATGTGATCTGACGTCATCAAAGGTCCTTCAGCCACAGCTAAAGAACAGACCGGCCTCTACGCGAACAAGAGGAGAAGGTGAGTTAACTTTTTTATTATTTTTAACCCTTCCAGCACTATTATACTAAGCATTCTGTAGTCAGAATGCTATTATTTTCCCTTATAACCATGTTATAAGGGAAAATAATACAGTGAATAGACTGTCACCTAGAACCCATGCTTGAAAATCGCACCGCATCCGCACTTGCTTGCGGATGCATGCGATTTTCACGCAACCCCATTCATTTCTATAGGGCCTGCGTTACGTAAAAAAAAAGCACAAAGAGGAGCATGCTGCGATTTTCACGCAACGCACAAGTGATGCGTGAAAATCACCGCTCGTGTGCACAGCCCCATAGAAATGAATGGGTCAGGATTCAGTGCGGGTGCAATGCGTTCACCGCACGCATCGCACCCGCACGGAAAACTCGCCCGTGTGAAAGGGGCCTTAGGGATCCTTCAGTCGGCCTTATGTATTTTGCAGTCCGCAAAACACAGATCCGCAACAAATACGAATGAAATCCGTGTGCATTCCATATTTTGCGGAATGGAACAGCTGGCCCCTAATAGAACAGTCCTATCCTTGTCCGTTATGCGGACAATAATAGGACACGTTCTACTTTTCTTTGCGGAACGGACATACGGAAGCGGAATGCACATGGAGTAACTTCAGGTTTTTTTTGAGGACCCATTAAAATTAATGGTTCTGCATACGGTTCACAAAAAAACGGAATGGACATGGAAAGAAAAAACATACGTATTCATGAGCCCTTAAAGGGGTTGTCCAAGTTATATTTATTGATGACCTATCCTCAGAATAGGTCATCAATTTCAGATCGGCAGGGGTCTGACACCCAGCACCCCCGCTGATCAGCTGTTTGAAGAGAAGGCGCGCACCGTGCCATCGCTGCCTCCTCTTCATTGTTTACTTGCTCGTCGTTGCATCTGCAGCAGTGAGCAGGTGTAATCACACCCAAGCCGTCCCATTAATTTCAATGGGACAGCTCTTTCCTATATACTTGTATAGGAGCAATCTGTCCCATTAAAATGGGCAGAAGCTCCAATCCGGACATGTAACCCTTTAGATGCTGTGGTCAGTAGCGAACGCAGCATCTAAGTGGTTTACAGTGGATAGGAGCTGACCCCATGACTTCTATGGTACAGTTTTTTAGGCATGCTCTATGAAAGGTCAGGAGTGGGCAGATAAGCCGAGAATGAGATTGCAGGGCGCCAATGTCTTTGCATGGCAGCCTCAATTTTTGCAGGGCAGTCTGTAGATTTTAATGATACCATTTTGGGGTGTGTGACATTTTGCTCGCTTTTGTTAAAATAGTTTTAGGGTACTTTCACACTAGCGTTAAAGTTTTCCGGTATTGAGTTCCATCATAGGGGCTTAATATCGGGAAAAAACTGTATCCGTTTTGTTCTAATGCATTCTGAGTGGAAAGCAATCCGTTCAGTATGCATCAGGATGTCTTCCGTTCCTTTTAACGGTATTTTCTCCGGCCAAAATTCCGGAACACTTGCCAAATTCATTTCCATTGAAATGTATTAATGCTGGATCCGGTACCAAGTGTTCAGGAAATTGCCGCATTGACAGATCCAGTTTTCCAGTCTGCGCATGTGCAGACCTTTAAAAATGTGGGGGGAAAAAATTCGGATCCGTTTTTCCGGATGACATCGGAGAGACGGATCCAGTATTTCAATGCATTTGTCAGATGGATATGGAAACAATGATATCAGTTTGCATACAGATTTCCGGATCCAGCAGGCAGTTCCGGCAACGGAACTGCGTGCCGGAATCCAACAACGCTAGTGTGAAACTAGCCTAAGTGAAGCGATGAAAAAACTGCGAATATACACTTGTGTGAAGCTCAGCAAACCACAAACCATTTACCATATTAAAGAGGTTGTCTCAATGGTATTTATCATATAGACAAAGTTTAATACAAGGCCCTTACTAATGTATTGTGATTGTCCATGTTGCCTCTTTTGCTGGCTCGATTCATTTTTTCATCACATTATACACTGTTCGTCTCCATGGTTACGACCACCCTGCAATGAGCAGCAGTGGTTGTTCTTGCACACTATAGAATACTGCACTCTGGTGGCCGGGCTCAGGTGGGCGTGCATAGGCATGCCTGCGCAGCAGCTCCTGTCCCGGCCACCTCATATCGGTGCTGCAGCCGTGGCTGTAACCCCTGAAAACGAGCAGTGTATAATGTGATGGAAAAATGACTCCAGCCAGCAAAGGAGGCAATATCGAGATTCACAATACATTAGTAAGGGCCTTGTATTAACTTTCTCTACATGATAAATGCCATTTGCTGAAGTGAGACAACCCTTTAATGACTATAAATAAAAGTAAAAATGACATGTAAATAATGTACAGTATTGCTAATTGACTGGTGTGTTCTAAGTAACCTGCAAAAAAAAATGTTGTGTTCTATAGACAGACAAGTTCCGTGGTGTTGATAGTGGCAGAGAAGTGAGTAGCTGTTGGTTCAGCAATAATCTGCTTGCTTGAGGTTGCGATGCACGATTAACCAATACCTCAGCCAGATAGACGCAATGCCTTCTCATATGTTTGGGTAGCAACTTGTCATTACCATGACCTAGTCATCATTTTTCATGTAAACTGCCAGTTCAATTGATACGAACATATTAAATAACATATAATATGATATTCTTTATGGCCTCTTGTACTAGACAAAAAAAACAAAAACTGCTTCATTTTGATTTATGGGCATATCATAGGGAAACTCTTCAAGTAAAGCCTACTGTACCACCTGCTTTCTCCTCAGATATTAATAATTTCATTTATTGATAACTATATATACATAATGGTAGCAATAGCCGCAGTCTCCAGCAGCTCTTCTGTGCAGCATAGGACAAATCTACAGCATAGGACAAATAAAAAGCTACAAGGACAGAGACCAAAGAGAAGGGAGAAGGGATCTGCAGGAAATGGTGGTATGTGGTTTTTAACAGTTTGGTTATGATTTAAGAACCATTGGTGAGACATCACACTGTATGACCAACTTATATATATGTGCACAAGTGTTGCATGTACAGATGCCCTCCTCTACGGTGATTTACCTGTAGGCTTAAAAAATGCCCCTCCCCAATATTGTGCTGTGTAATAAAATGGCACTATGTAGGCTATGAGATATTTGTAATTTATTAGCTAGTTTTCTGGAATTTGTGTAAAGCCTCATTCGCACGTCAGTGTTTTGATCAGTAAATGTGAGCCTAAGGCCTCATGCGGACCGCAAAAACGGAAGCTGTTCGTGTGCCTTCCGCAATTTGTGGAACGGGCGGCACATTGTAGACATGCCTATTCTTGTCCGCAAAACGGACAAGAATAGGACATGTTATATTTTTTTGCGGGGCCACGGTACGAGGCAATGGATGCGGACAGCTTTTGCGGCCCCATTGAAGTTAATCGGTCCACACCCAAGCCGCAAAAACTGCGGCTCGGATGTGGACCCGAACAATGGTCGTGTGCATGAGGCAAAAACCAGGGTTGGAGCCTCCACAGACATAAGATATGAGGGAAAGATCCGCACCCGTTCTGTGTTTAGAGCCGCACCTGGTTTTGGCTCACAATCACTGATAGAAAACACTAACTGAACACTGACGTGTGAATGAGGCATAATGGTGATTTCTGTGACTGGTCAGCACACATATTCGAGTAATCTGTATGATGTTTTAAGGGGTTGTGTACTGCTAGTATACTGATGACCTATCCTCAGGACAGGTCATCAGTATCAGATTGGCTCGTCCTGTTCACTTAAATAGGACGAGCAGTTGTAGTTAAGGTTGTATTACACAGACCACTACTGCAGGCGATTGTCGGGAGGGAAGCGTTCCTTCCCGTCATTCGCCTGCTGGCTAGTGGAGGAGACCGCTGCTATTACATACAGCGATCTCCTCCACAGTATGTCTATTTTCTTTTAAGCAGATCGTGATTAGACACCGGCAAATCGTGATCTTTCAGCATGCTGAAAGATCATTATTGCCTGGTGAGTGAGCTCGTTCATCATGTAATTAGCGGCAGTATAAGGGTCCATTCACACGTCCGTTGTTTCTTTCCTGATCTGTTCCGTTTTTTGCTGAACAGATCTGGACCAGATCTGGACCCATTCATTTTCAATGGGTCCTGAAAAAATCAGATCTGGACCCATTGAAAATGAATGGGTACAGATCTGGTCCAGATCTGTTCAGCAAAAAACGGAACAGATCAGGAAAGAAACAACGGACGTGTGAATGGACCCTTATACTGCCAGATGATTACTACGAATGCTCGTTGGAGATAATCTGGCAGAAAATCTGCCAGTGTAAGGGCGCTGGCACACAGTACAGTTCTGACATGCAGTTAGGATGCAGTTTTTTATTGTAGCAAGCTGAAATTAATTAAATCATTCCCACAATGCAAAACACCAAGGTTTAACAAGGCTGCTAAACTGGCTAAATTGAAAACTGCATCCTAATTGCATGTCAGAACTGCACTGTGTGCCAGCACCTAATACAGGCTCAACACTGCACCACCGCTACAGGTTAGATGGCATGCAGATGATCAGCAGGGCTGCTGGGAGTCAAACCCTCGTCGATCTGATATTGATGACTTTTCCTGACGAAAGGTCATTAATATATAGTAATACTGCACAATCCCTTAAAAATCATAAGCAACTACTCCTCAAGCATCACCTAACTTTCTTATTATGGCACAATGGCCTGAAATGGTTACAGAGGGCAGTTCACAGAACACAACAAGTTGCCACAAAGTAAATGTGTATTTAGGCATGCAGATAATCGGTCAGACGCCTGTCAGATCTGCTGCCGGAAAACGACAATTATTTTTTTTTGGTGTCCGCACAAATGATCTATTACCCAATGAACAAGCATTTTGTTCATCATGTAATCGGCGGCACCTTTATACCACCAGATAATCGCTAACTAGCGTTCCTATGAATGCTCATTAGAGATTTATCTGGCGGATTTTTGGCCCATGTAAAGGGCCCTTTTTCTATTTAGAGGTGTTACTTATCATTGTAATTCTGCCTATGTTGATAGTGAGAACAACTACTGGAAAGTTACCTGTACAGAACAGGAGATCATGACTAGGGATAAGCAAATCGACTTCGAATGAAACATCCGAAGTCGGTCGATTCGCATAAAATTTTGTTCTAATACTGTACGGAGCAGGAGCTCCGTACAGTATTAGAATGTATTGGCTCAGATGAGCCGAAGTTAAATTGATTTCTGTAAAAACCCATTTCCCGAACTTGGGTTCAGTTCTAAGTGGTGCCTTGGAACCGAACCCGAGTTCGGGAAATGGATTTTTAAAGCAATTTATGAGGTTATGAATAACTTTAGCTCATCGGAGCCAAAGTTTCATCCGAAGTCGATTCACTCATCCCTAATTATGACCTATTATTACGCCAAATAGCCAGTGTGAAAATTGCAGGATTATATACATTTTTTAATATAGTAACATGGGAAATAAAAATTGGTTTAACATCAAAAATAATGATTTAAACAGGTCATTTTCTGATCACACAGAACACTTTCTTTTTTTTGCCTTGGCTGACAAGGGGTTGGAAAGGGGCGTGGCTTAGTGGTGGAGGGGCGTGGCTTCAGATGCGCCAAAGTTCAGGTTTACTATTCTAGCACAAAAAAAGCCACCTAAATGGTGGTAGAAACAGTCTAAGAATGTGCCAGATTTATCTTCCGGTATCAGGAACTATGATAAATCAGGAGCATTGTTAGATTGTGTAGTCTGTCTAAATGTTAGACCGTATTAGTCAATCTACCCCACTGTGTTTCTACTGCAAGGCCTTAGGGGGTGGTGCATGACACAGGGGTTCAAAGAAAATATATGCACTGCCCTCCCAGGTCCTGCCTAATGTATAGCACAGTGTATCAGCTTTGCCAAAACTGCTCCTTTAAGTAAAATAATTTCTCTCTCTTGTTCCTAGAATGAATCTTTGCAGACTAATTTAATAGCGTTTCCGATGTGTGAATCTGAAACAAACATCCAATTAACCAATAAAAATTATTGGTAAATTCACTAGGCTGGATCATAGTAACAGTTTTCTGTGACATTTTGCAGATACATAAGTTAAAGAGTTATTCCCCTCGTATACCAGAGTATGCCATAACCTTATGATCAGTGAGGGTATGATCTCTAGGACCCTGCTGATCCCAGGAACAAAAGGGAAACCGCTCCGACAACAAAACTCCTTAAGAAGGGGGGTTTTATATTGATGATCTATCCTCATGATAGCTCATCCATATCAGATTAGCGGGTGGCCGACTCCCAGCACCCCTGCCCATCAGCTATTTGAAAAGAGGACAGCACTCGTATGAGCGTTGTCTTCTCTTTGCTGTTTACCTGCAACCGCAAGGAGGTGTAATTACAACTCCACCATCCTATTCACTTCAACGGGACAGCTCTTTCCTGTTCAAGTGAATAGGATGGAGCATAGCTATTGAAGTGAATCGGGGTGGATGAGCTGTACTCACACCTGCTCGCCACTGTAATTGTGACGGCGAGCAGTTAAACAGGGAAGAGAAGATGCTGTTGTCTCTTTAAACAGCTGATCGGCAGAGGTAACAGAGTAAGGCCCCCAGCCAATCTGATATTGATGACCTGAAGATAGGTCATCAATATAAATTTAAAAAAAAGCTGGCAACCCCTTTAAGTGAATTGGGCTGTGAGCAGGGGAAACTGTGAAGGAGTTCTCATTCGGAGAATCAGTGGAGGACCGGAAATCAGGTCTCCCCTGATGATATGCCATCACTTGTACTGGTAAGACCCTTTAGCTAGCACAGGGAACTTTTTCTACTTTCTTGATATCTTATCAAGATGTTCCTTATTTTAAAAAGAGAACTGAGGCATTTGTACTAAGACACAGTGTTAATTTGTAGAAAAAAATAGTACATTTTTTTTCTTTTTACAGTAAACATATATTTTTGTATATGATACACATATAGACAGTAGTTTAAAAGACTCTTCTTGACAGCATGCCGGTGGAGCTTTCTGGATAGAAACAATCTATCCCAGCCAGCGCACAGCTGATTTAGAAGATGGGGTAGGTGCAGGTCCAGCTGGCAGTTACAGCCGGTTGCTACAGTACTGTTGTCCATGAATACTACAAGTCTCGGTGGCGACCTCCGTTATAAAAGTGCTTCTCTAACTGCTCCATAGGCGGAATGCAAATACTGTACAGGTAACAAGCAGTTAAATTCCAGGTTTTGTCAAACATCGCTCTCAACGTGCTTGCTGTGTATGCTACAGTCCGTCTGTTCCATCTGTTCACAGTCCATGCTGACCTCACTTGTGTCCATACTGCAGTCTGAGATACTATCTGAGTGGTCCATTTGTTCAGACCTCGTGGTCGGCTGAGGATCACTGCTTCCCTCTGCCGATATTAAGTGTCCTTCTAAAGGCAGCAGGTTGTCTCCTCCAGAACACAAGACCGACTCTTTGGCCTGCCGGATACAATTCAGCCACTGTTGCTTGTTGAAAGTGTCATTTGCTTGAAAAGAATGAGACTGGGCCTGGGGACCATTCTTGTAACCTACTCTGAAAAAGTTTTTAACTGGAAATAGAAACATGAAGAGAAGACTATTAATACACTATGCAGTTTTAATGATTTTTAAAGTCATGCATATTTATGAAACACCTACATCTAGTACTGAACAGGGATCCTCGCTCTAGATAATGGGGTTCTGTACAAATAGTGTTTCACGACAAAGAGCACTTCCCAGGGGTCTGTCCCACAGCTATCAATGATACTGCTATTGCTCTCAACTGTTTTCCAGATGCATTCACTTGAAGGTAGCTGAGATGCAATATGAGACACAGCACACATGGACAAAGGTGTAACTGTGCCTAGTAAAAGCTGAAGGGTTTGCAATGCCCCACCAAGTACTGCTGCCTCTTTCTTCTCATGATCAATGGAGGGCCCAGTGGTTGAACCCACAATTAGGGATGAGCGAATTGACCTCGGATAAAACAGCCAAACTCGATTCGCATAATACTTTGTTTGAATACTATACGGAGCGAGCACTCCGTACCATATTAGAGATTTCGCAGATTTCGCATAATAACTTCATAAATTAATTTCTACTGTAAAAAAACATTTCCCGAACTCGTTCGGGAAATGTTTTTTTACAGTAGAAATTTATTTATTTACTGCTCCGTACAGTATTGAAACACATTTTTATGCAAATCGCCTTTGGATATTTCACCCAAAGTCGATTTGCTCATCCCTACCCACAATGATCACACATGATATCCCAGAGATACTGAACACTTTTTAAAATCAGCCAAAAACCGTATGCATTTAAAACAACCTGTTAGCAAAATAAATATTAAATAATATTTAAAGCATGTAACTCCTATACTGGATATTTTTTCCTTTTCATCCTTTTTTCTTTTGCCAGAATCTGCAACAAAGGCTCCTGCTGGAAACTCCACTGCAGATGTGAACCTAGCCTTACCTGCAAATGAAACCAACTTCAAAATCCACTTTTTCTAAACACCCACAGAAAGGGGGGCCAGCATTAAATTGTAGATGTTCATGTCAAAGTTTGCAAAGGAAACACAATAAAGCCAGACTCACTTCTCTCATTGTTGGTGAAGGCACCACGTAACGATCCGGCCACGCGGACCTCCCCATCTTGCAAGTCTTCCACTACAAGCTCCTTTACAGGGATTGGTTGTCGATAGAGCTGATAGCAAACATTGTCATTTTGCGTTATAGTTCTTGTAATAACCAGGACTTCTTGAAAGAGGAACACGTGAAACTTCTGGAAGAGAAATGGCACCTGTAGTAGGTAAGAGATCCTTTACATGGCATTTTTTAATTTGTCAGTGAAATATTAACCAAATGTTATCATATTATCATGTATGTAAAGAAAAAACATTGTCAGCAGCTAGCTGGAGCGTATCTGTGAAACTGCACCTTAACGAGGAACTAGGAAAATCGATGACGTAAACGAAAAACCCCTCGTGGGGCAGTAATACCACTATTTCCTGGTGAATTTGTAGATTCATCTGTTCTGCCTATAGAATGCTTTGCTTTATGAACACAGTTTGGACAAGGTGTAGATTTTGTGTATTGTCTGTATAAGGCTACATGCACATGACCGTATGTGTTTTGCGGTCCGCAAAAAAAAACATATGACATCCATATGCCATCCGTTTTTTTTTTTTTTTTTTTTTTGCTGATCCATTGTAACAATGCCTAAAACGGGGCTACGGAACGGACATACTGATGAATGGGTCCGCATCCTATCCACACAAAAAAACGGAACGGACACTGAAACAAACAACGTTTGTGTGCATGTAGCCTAGTCGTAAGTCCTAGATAAGGTTTAGGTCACAATGAGTCTTTTCCTTGTGTATACATTAAATATACTCATAGGCCCCCATAAATTTGAAAATGTCCTTTCGACCTGTCGGGCTGGTATGGATTGGCATACAGCAAAGCGCGGAAGACTATACAGAGGACCTCTGCAAAAAAAAAATATATATATTTTTGACCAAAGTGGGGGGAACATGTCATTGCATCTTATGAGGCTAATACTATTGAGCGTCTCCATTATGGAAGCGTCATTAGTACATTAGGACCAGGAAAAGGTGAATGCAGTGCTCCCCGGGCTCTGCACTCACTGCTCGCTGTGCTGTAACTGCTCATGCTGTGCGCGTCGGGTCACAGCACAGAGCGTGGCAGGAGTAAGATAAGAGCTTGATTCTAGGAGCAGCAGCGCCCACAGCAGGAGAGGTAAGTTGTTTTTTTATTTTTTATTTGCTCTGAGGCGTGGGGGTCTCATCTGAGGTATGGGGTCTCATCTGAAGTATGGGGGATCTGATCTAAGGTCTGAATGGGGGTCATTCACATTGGAGTCCGAGCTGAGGTCTGTTTGTGGGTCTGATCTGAGGTCTAATGAAAAAAACCTAGGTATGTCTTATAGGGTGAAAAATATCGGTATATTGCGTAGTATATGTTTTTTGCAATAGGACCCTATGGACAATGTATGTCACTGTATGTCTATAAATTGGCATACATCAAAGCCTTCCATTAGAGGTATACAATGGAAATGTACATCTTTGATAGAAGGCTCAAATGCTGTGTGCACAGAGTCTAACATACATTCAAGAAACTAGAAAAAATTTATTCTATTGGAACCTGCAATGACCAGATATTTGATAAGCCTAGGAAGGCCGTGCAGACAACTGTGAGTATGTCCATATCAAGTATACATCACTCTCAGTGAAATTGGACCCTACAAGATGCATAGACCTCTTTCATCTGTAAGCGACACATGGTACTGAATATTATGCCAAGCTTACATAAAACAATGGCAGCTGGGGTTAAGTAAGAGATGTAAGAACCGCACTTGCCAATGATCATGTAATCAGTACAAATAACAAAATGATCACATTTGAAGAGCTGCAGCTACAAAAGATCAAAGTACTTCAGTTCTGGCTGATGTCAAATCCTTCACTGCTGTTGAAAGGCTGTTTGAGGAAAGGACAGGGGTGGGGGTTGTGAGAGGTTTAATGAGTGCCATGTAAGAATAGAAAGGACTTGACTTTACATGACATGATCTGAGGGTTGTAAAAAAGTGCTTAGAGTTAAAAAAGACCCAGTGACCTTAATAGGTCAATAATAACAATTGTAGTGAATACTCAACATATAATGAGGTCACAAGGCAAAATAACTAAGGTACTTTTTACTTGTGAAAAAATTGGTCCTTTACAAATTTGCATAAAAACTATGAAAAATGAATTTAGGTGATGTCTAAAGGCCCCCATAAACATTAATATATTGTTGGCCAAACCCACCAAGAATTATGGGTTCAGCTAACAGTCTAATGTGTATAAAGACGAACTTTGTCGCTTCCCGTCTCGTGTGCTGTGTATAGGGTTCCCACCCCTTTCCTTCACTAGTAAATATAAATCACAGCAGAATTCTGTCTTTTATTACTCAGTTTGCTCGGTACATATAGTTGAATAACACTGCCGTTCAACTATATGTACCGAGCAAACAGTAATAAAAGACAAACTCAAAGAAACAGAATTCTGCTGTGATTTATATTTACTAGTCTAATGTGTATGGGGAGCTTCCATTTCTCCCCACTGATCAGATACTGATCCAGAACATAGATCATCAGTATAAAAGGCTAAGAAAACCCCTTTAATGCTTTATGGCTGTATTTTTAGCATAGAAAAGTCATATGTTTTGATGCAAGTACCATTTTGAGCACAAATTTACAACTTTTCCCCTTTTTATGCTGCATTTGCCTCATTTCCTCAAAGTGGGAGAGAGCCGGGTCTATGTGGCCCAACAGATTTAAGATTACTTATGCCAGAAAATGTGTAGATTAAACCTGAAATCTATGCTGGCAGATCCTAAAATACCCCAATGAGGTCTTTCAGGATCTTTCCAGATTATGCTTTAAAATGTCTCTGACATAGCTGCAATGGCTCCATGTCTGTTTTCAAACAAGTGCCTATGAATCCTATGGACCCCACTGAGTTATAGTAGAGTTTATGAGGTTTCCATTGGGGTTCCAGTATTTTTGATGGCAAAATTAGCACTGCAGCCTGCACAATTCTTGTTATAAATACCGTAAACCCTGATGAAAACCTAAAAACAGAACAGAGCCTTAGAGTAAAAATATATATATATACTGCCGGGTATTATACAGCCTATTATAAATACCAGTATTGTTATATTGTGTATAAGAATTACTTACTGCTCCCCTGTTATTCTTCAGATCCCCATGACAGCACAGAGCCCGAGAGTTATCAATCAGCAGATCCCTCTGACAATCTTCAAGATAAATCAGCCTCTCCTTGTAATAGTGACATTCAGACTCTCCCGTTTTTATGTTAATTTCTGTTACAATCCCTTGAGCTATATTAATCTGCCAGAAAATAAGGGACCGCATTAGTATCAGCTTCATCCACCTCAATTCTGCACATATAAAATTCATAGAAAAAGAATGAACAATTACAGTGGTGTCGTCTCTGTGTGAAATATGCACTGAAATTTTCCAAAGATAGAAGAGAACAAGACAGGAGTTGCTGAATTATTTAACCACTCATTTTTTTTTCTCTGGACTATATAAGACTTTCCAGGACAGTCTGCAAGATACGCAATCAACAATCCTGACAGCAAAGGGTATGCAGAAATGGCTATGCGAAGTTCTGGATGACTTCAGCTTTTTATATCGAGAGAAAGCCACATATAGTACCGCTGATGGTGACATACTTGGAAAACACTCTTTCCAGGTATAAATACACCCAGAGTGTTTAATAAACTTCTGTCCAGATACAACTTAGCAGTATATTTATCTTAGCAGATTGTGCAGAGAGACTTGTTATATACCACGCAGTGCTTTCACGGGAAAGGCACAGGATGCCGTCTTGTATTTCATGAGAGCTGGCATGATCTTTTTTAGTTTCTACGTTTATATTACATCTTCATTATTTTAGAAAGTCAGATAATGTTTACAGCGTGCTGCTCTTAAAAGCAAAAGTAAAACAGAACATTTCATCTTGTGGGCATTTCTGTGATAGTTGATATATATGCCCTTAAGGGGTTGTCCAGTTGGTCTTATACTATATTAGGAAATATGAATGTCATAGAGGAAGGTCCCACTCAGTAAAAGCAGAATGTGACTGCAAAGAGCAGCTTCCACTGTGGCCAGCTAGGCTATATCATATAAATAGGCTCCACACAATACTATGTGTTAAGTGCGCAATCGAGAAGATCACTGACCTCTGTTGCAAAAGCTGGACCTGCAACATGAAGCTGATTGATAGGGAAGCTTTCTTTAGACAATGGTTTGTCCATCTGGGTCAACTGTTTTAAGTTGTTTGGTTAAAACATGCAACTTTGCATGCAATTATTGGAAACAAATTATTTGTTCCTGATAATTGTGTGCTTGTCAGGGGAGGTGAAAGCTGCATTTACATGCAACAATCAGCTTCTCTGTATGAGGACGAGCAATCGCAGATGCATTGTTGATGGGCAGCAGATTGTGGTTTCCGCAAGACGAGATGCTACCCAGAAACAATGATTTTGGTGTCTGCATAGATGAGATATTTTCTCATTCATTGGGTGATCAGTGGCACCTTTACATAAGAGACTTATTCCTATCAACATTTTATAAAGGGGCCTTCAAGATGGCCATACACATTAGATCTGTGTCGTCAGGTTAGGCCAACCATCAAATGTGTATGGTGGTCCTCCCTATTCGACCCCAACTGCTGCTGTTGGGGGTGATAATGATCGGGCACATGGGATTTCACCTGCCTAATACTTTTATGCTCAGGAGATAAGCTGCTGTCAAGATTCTAGTCTCTCCATTCACTACACATGCATATGTATGGGAGAATTTGGAGAGAGAGCTGTCGTTCGAGTGATCTTGTGTGTGCCCAGATTAAGATTTTTGTGAGGGGAAAAAAACATTTTCTCAAACTACGTACAGAATTGTACAATTGAATTAATTTACTAGAACAGAGAAACTGCTGACTTCTATCAGCACTGACCAATTCTCCCATTGACCCAAAGAAAAATATTTCAGTGTTCACTTACAGCTTCCTCTAAATGCTGCTGATCTGGGTGATCATTTGGAGTATGTCGGAGTATTTCCTTCAGTAGTAAGTGATATTTCACCAGTCGACTCCTAGGGATGTCTAAGAAATTCCATAAGTCTAATTTTCGGCTAAAAGGTGACTCTAGGCAGCGTTGTAGGAAGTCCTGCACTCGATGGTCCTGTTTCTTGTGGTCCAGCAGGGCTTTGGCTGCCACTTGATTACTGCAGTAGCTGTCATAGGAGTTTAGGCATGGCAACTGCAAAGGGGAAGAAAACATGATATATTCAGCAACGGTATCTAATTGTAAAATAACATTATGGCTGGTCTGCTATATAGATATTTATGAATAAAGAAATACAGCAATGTCCTTCATGTATAGTCCCTGAGATTAGGTTTAGGGTTAAATCTAAAGCAAAATCTTGAACGCTGTCTACAGAGTCAACGAAAGAAGCTATGAGGCTATGGGACTGAGTTGTTATTGGGGGTTTATTTACTCTTAAAAGTAAAGTGAATGAATATTGTTAACTCGCACTATGCACTTAAATGCTCATAACCGCTTCCCATAAAGAATGATGGGTCCGATTTATTAACTTCAAGAAACCCTTTCACATGTGATGAGGGTCATGAAGATCAAAGGGAAACTCTATCAGAGATTCCTTCAGGAACAAGGTTAATGGTAATTTTCAGACTCTTTTGTCTTCCTTCCATCCAGATGATAATACCCTGACATGTTTCATCAGTGACAGACTGTAAACACAATGTCAGAGCCACCGAATCAAAGGACAGTCAGGCACTTCCATCCTTTCATGAACGCCACTAACGGGAGCCTAACAAAGCCGGCCTGACAGCCTATTGAGTCCTAACAAATGAGCTAAAATAACTCCTGCTAAGTTAGACACAGTTTTGTGCACACATTCACCGCAACGCACTGCATGTTGATAATCCTTTCTTAGGGGTCAACCTGGAAGCGTCTGTGAGATTCTCTGATGCTGCATCAAGTATAGTCCTCGCCCATGTAAATAAATACATAATGCAATTATTTTAAGTGTTTCAAGGTACAAGGACTTAAGGCCCTTTTACACTGCCTGATTGTCGGGCAGATTATTGGCGATGAACGACCTACGAATGCTTGTTCCTGATAATCTGCACGTCATGGTGCCGTCGATCACCCAATGAATGAGTGAAACGATTGTTCATTGGGTGAAACAATTGTTCATGCGGACACCTAAATCATCATTTGTGGGCAGCAGATCGTGCTGTCTAAACGGCACCCTGCTGCCTAGAAACAATGACCCTGTATGAGGACAAGCGATGGCATACAGTGGAGGGGATTGCTCCATGTAAATGCAGTTTTCTCCTCTACTGACAAGCAGGCAATTGTCAGGAAGCAACGCTTCCTTCCTGACAATTGCCTGCTCCATGGGAATGTGTAAACCTGCCTTTAGACTGACAGACCATCTAATGTGTAGAAGGGGCTCTTAACTCCTCTCTGACAGCAATCAGAATATAAGGATTGAGCTGATGGATTACAACAGGCCCAGTCCATTTTTTCCCCCCTTCCCATTCATATAACACATGCACATTCAGATTCAATCTGAGAAAGCATGTGTATGGGGCAGTTGGGATAAATTCGGCTAAAAGGTATCTCGTGTTGCCAGTATCTGATAAAACTCAGGAATATTGGAGAAATTGAACGAAGCACATTTCAATTAATTTAATTGCCTATAATCAGTACTGATCTAGGACCATGTTATAACTCTTTAAAGGGAACCTGTCACCGGGATTTTGTGTATAGAGCTGAGGACATGGGTTGCTAGATGGCCGCTAGCACATCCGCAATACCCCGTCCCCAAACGCGTTTAGGTCTTTAACTTGCATTAACCTGAATGAATGTATAGTCGGTGGAACTTTTACTATGTATCAAATCGGATTTTTTACCATTCTATGCATAAATTAACCTGATTGGATCCTGTATGTGTATGAGCGAGGCCGGATCATCTCAGATCCAAAAGAAATCGTTGAAAATAAAGCACACAGAGCTATGGGGGACTGGGTTTTGTGGATGTGCTAGCGGCTATCTAGCAACCCATGTCCTCAGCTCTATGCACAAAATCCCGGTGACCGGTTCCCTTTAAAGTCAAGAAAGGTTCACGCTAGGGGGTGGTCACTTCTGTGAGTCTGATGGAAACTCCAGTCACCACAAATGGACTGAAAGTAATCTGTTCAGAACATACAGATGTGACATTATGGGGGTGCCTTACATGGATCACTGGAAATACTGCTGCAGCTTATGTCTTAGACGTATCCCAATTTTTAAAATGTAGAAAAGGTTCACCTTACTTCATACAACTGGCCTCTACAAATAGTGACCAAAATGTCTTCCTATAATACAAACTGTAGTAGTATCTACTCTTCCCTGATTATATTGTGGAGTTTATTTTTTTTCCTCTAGTGTTACATGGGAAAATCACAGTCTGCACACAAAATCATAGTCTGCACCAAAAAAATCATTTATTTAAGAATAAGTATAGCCTGAAAACAGTGCTGCACCAGCAATTCAGGTGTTCCATTGAAATGCTGATATAAGGTGCCCTGAGGGATGAATAAATAAGACTTCCTGAGACCTGTAAATTGCTCCCACTCGTTATAGAAGAACAAAAGATTACGTCGGGTAATGTATAGATGTAGATCTATGAAAATCCTAACCTATCATTCCCCGTTTCACAGCTTTATCCTGCAACCTGGGGTGATAATGAAGTTCTCCCACGCAGGAGGCCGGGCAGGGTGTGTGGATTTCCTG
This sequence comes from Bufo gargarizans, assembly GCF_014858855.1. Taxonomy (NCBI): domain Eukaryota; kingdom Metazoa; phylum Chordata; class Amphibia; order Anura; family Bufonidae; genus Bufo; species Bufo gargarizans. Next base: position 185,848,644 of record NC_058086.1, read on the forward strand.
ATAAGCTGAAGTACATCTGGGGAATACAATGCATTCTCACCTCACTGAGCCAGTTAAACCACCCTAGGCATGCAAAGCCGAGCTGCAAATGACATTTCTCTGTGCTACAATGGGAGGCCCAAGCAGCAGCAACCAAATTCTAGTAAAAGCATGTCTGCTTCATTATAAAGGGTAGTATTACCTTAAATCATTATCATTAGCAAGCAGCTGAGTTTCTGTCATTCTCAGACATATTGTATGGGAATATACGTTATTCAATGATTCTGAAACCCCCTTACAGCTAAATTTCTCTGTATTCACAACTCTCACTGTCAATCACTGAGTTATAAAAGTCAATATGTACATACAGGGGGTCATTTATTATACTGAAATAAGCCTATATTAGGTGTATAGGTGGGTGGGGAAAGGCACTGGCCCGTTTTCATTTACCATTTTCTACTCCTGTTTCAGGCGTAGAAAAAGGTCTATATGTAAGACAGCTAGGAAGCCGTCATACATTTAGACTGGTGCTGGATGCACCGAAGTTATGGAGAGGCTGGCGCCTCTTCACAACTTTGGAAATCCACCACCAGGTATAGGGCTCTCTTAATACAGGCGTCTAAAACGCTGGTCTTAATAAATGTGCCCCATAGTCTTGATAAATATAGCTATGTAAACTATGCACGGTTAAAGCATTAGCGCACAAAGGCCCAAATTTATGAATGCGTGGTGGCTTAAATTGGGTTGCTCCATATTTTTGGCTTTTTTTTTACTCACTTGAAAAGGAACGTGGCCTAAAATTTACCATTTTGCAACAAAATTGTACCACAATTTTGGTGTAAAATTCTGTCTCTGTGTAACCCAACCAATAGTTGGAATAGAGTTGGACAAAAGTGTCTGTCCCTGCAGCAGACTTATCATCCAGCCTGAGCCCCTGTGATAGATCTGCTGCAGGTGTAAATCCTATCTCTATTGATGCTACTTTTTGGATTAATAAATCTGCCCCAAACTGTTCTATACCAGTGGTCTCCAACTTGTCCCTCTCCAAATACTGCAAAACTACAACTCTTGCCAGTTTCACCTTGCACAGACATTAAAGGCCCCTTTACATGGGTCAATTTTGCAGGAGATTGTCAGGAAGGAAGCGTTCCTTCCCAACAATTGCCTGAACGTAAGTGGATGAGACTGCTGCATTTACACAGTGGGAGGTGCGATTATTATGCCATCGCTCATCCCTATACGTAATCATTGTTTGCTGTTTAGACGGCACAATCTGCTGCTGTCTAACAGCGATTTTGTGACCGTGTGAATGATGCGATTACCTGATGAACGAGCGTTTCACTCGTTCGTTGGGTAATTGCCGGCACTTTTACACTGCCAGATAATCACTAATGAGCATTCCTACGAATGCGATTGACTGACCATGAATCGGCTTGTGTAAAGGGCCCTTAAGCGTTGACAGGGTTACATATTTTTTTCTCAGAAGCCACCTTTCCTAAACTCCAGATTACAGAGCAAAGTCCTGTCATCCGTCAGGTAATAGTTTGTTACATTATAGTATATTACCGCTACATGTTAACTGATGCCACTGCTTTTTATGACTTGACGATAAAGCATTTGTTATTGCAGACCATTTTTCTAATGAGCAGCACATAAAGATGTCCACAGAAGACGGAGGGAAACAAGTGTGCGGCCAGACGTGCATACATGAGTACAGGAATGATACAGATACAACCATGTGACAAACACTTGTGAATACGTATCTGATGTTATTTTAAGGATTACAAAACTGAAATAAATAGTTTTCTTAGTTCCACATTTCACTATGTGAAAAAAAGGCCAAATCTCACTTCCTAATACACTTGTAGAAATTCCATCTCCAAACATTTCCAGATCTGTTAAGTATCATTTTCTAGTAATTGTCACTGGTCTTTCTCAGTTCTATGCACATTGGAAATCACCCAGGAATCATGAGAATATATATCATGTGACTCTTATGAACTGGAAATTCAGAGATTTTCTTAGCTTAAGTTTCTTAAAATGCACTAATATTTTCTCCTATTGATTTGGTAATACTGATCATCAACCATTAAAGGGGTCTGTCTAGTGCACCATGAAGGATGCACGCTCTTCCTGCAGACTGAGAATCGGTGAGCAAAGTTGGTGGCGTGCCATTAACGAGGTGGCTTTACCTCAGCATGGCAGCCCTCAGTGTAGCCTGTGTGGAGTTGTAACGGGGGATTGCTCAAAGTGGCAGCTGGGGGGTTAACAGGCATGAGGAGCTGGCATGTAAGGGGGGTGCTCTCTACACAGCCCTCAGACAATTGCTTTTACTAATATAGAAAGAAATTTATACAAGAACACTGGAGATGTATTGGTCGCTAATTGTAAGTTCCATATTGCTTTTTGATCTTTTTTTCCATCACATTATACTGCTTGTAATCCAGGGGTTATTACCACCCTGCAATCCACCAGCAGTGGTCATGCTTGTACACTATAGGAGCGCCAACCTATGTGCATTCCCATGTCCCGGCCACCAGAGAGGCAAGTGCTCTTAGTGTGTAAGCACGACCACCGCTGCTGGATTGCAGGGTGGTTGTAACCCCTGGATACGAGCAGTGTATAATACGATGGAAAAAATGAATCAAGTAACCAGAGGAGGTAATATGGACAATCACAATACATTAGTAAGTGCCTTGTATTAATTTTGTCTTCATGATAAATGCCATTTGCTGATATCAGACAACCCCTTTAATATTTACCCCTCCACCATGCCATGGTTGCAGTAATCCCCGTTGCGCTCGCACAGGCTGTGAGCTCTTCTGCTTGGGTCCCAACCGGATGTGTCTGCTTCTTTTCCTGTTCAGCTGAATGCACTACTATGCAGCTGAAAAGAAAAAGAAGGGCACAAATCTGGTTAGGACCCAGGTGGAAGAGCTCACAGCCTGTGCAAATGCAGCTGGTGGAGCAAGGGACGGGGTATTAACAAAACCATCTTTCTTCCAAAAGTCTGCAGAATGCTTGTATTATTCATAATGCCCGGACAACCCCTTTAACGTTTAGAGAGCTGGTGTTCTCAAAATGGGGCAGCCCATTTTCTGTCTACTCCAGACTGAACTAACACATTCCCTGACATGTAGCTGTTTTGTTTCTGGAGAACTGAATAGAATTACTACTCCTGTAAAGCGGCCACTTCCTCTGTCACTGGTAAATTGAATAGCGGTGCCAGCCAAATGACAGGACGCTGAATCAAACGCTCATCTGAAAAATGAGTCATGTCTTACCCAGCCGACTAAGATGTGACCAACATGCTCTGTGGACCCGTCTGGTTTTCTGACATCACGCAAGCGTCTGAGGAGATCTGCAGAAATCATAGAACAACATTTTTTAGAAAAATATCATGTTTAATATGGATGAACTTTAAAAAAGGCTGAGTCAAACATATACCTTCATGCAGAGGAATAAGAGAATCCAAGGTTCCAAATATCTGCATCAGTTCTTCTTCTGTCATTATAGATAGCTTCAACATTGGGTCATGATATGCCTGTATGGAAGTGAAACAGGTTAGACGCATCTAAACAACTGCTGTGCAGTAACTGAGAAACAGTGCCACCTTGTCTGTGGGTCGTGTCTGGTACTGCAGCTTAGCCTACTAAAGGCCGCACAAGCTCCTTATAACATATACATGTATTTGCCAGCAGCAGCTTACCTTTTTTGCCAACTTCAAGTCTTCTATTAAGTCTTCCTCTCCTTGAGATAACTCAAAAATAGCCTGTGAAAATGACACATAAATAAGTTCACTATACTGTAATTATGAAGGGTATCTGTCCATCTATCTAATCAAATCTATTTTGTATGTAACGTAGATTTTATAACCTAAATTTATAGATTTTTACTTTATCCTTATATTTCAAAACAACGGCATCATCTTCTGCTGTCCTCATAACCTGCCTCAGTTCCCCTTGTAAATCTCATGCCAAGAATGATCAGAGGCGAAGCACATCTTTAAAAGTGCTGTTCACGAAGATCAAAGTTTGGAGAAGAGTGAGACCTCTCACCTGCTCCCAGCAAATGCTAAATCCATTTAACATATAAAGTATTTCACACGTGGGGTGAGATCAGAGCCACTATCGGAAGGAGGGAAAACGGCCACTTTACCTTGCTCTGTCCATGGCTCTGCGGGGGGGTGGGGGTTCCCTGCCGGGATGTATTTACTCAATAATGCCTATATTATTCTTTGGGAAACGATGTGATCCCTTAACAATGGTCACGATGCTTTAAACACACACCATGCTGGGATGTAACCATGTTCATAATGATCGCTAAAACGCTGATGCACGTTACGTAATGCTGCTTAGCAGGAGGGAGCCATGCTCTGTGTTGGATGGTGGAAAGCAATAAAAGTACAGAGACTGAATTAGGGTGGGTTCACACTAGCGTTAGGGATTCCGTTATGGCTTTCCGTTATAACAGGGTTATAACGGAATCCATAGGATGGAATGCAAAACGGAAGCCTTTAAGAGGCGTTCCGTTTTGCTCCGTCCTAATAGAAGTCTATGGGAAAACATAACTGATCCGTCTGGGTCCCGTTATGCAAAACGGAAAACAAGGTCCTGTCGACAGGACTTTGTTTTCCTTCTTGCATAAGGGGAAGCAGACGGATCAGTTATGTTTTCCCATAGACTTCTATTAGGACGGAGCAAAACGGAATACCTTTTAAAGGCGTCCGTTTTGCATTCCGTCATAATGCAAGTCTATGGGCAGCAAAACGGATCTGCCCTTCCGTCTTATGGATTCCGTTATAACGCAAAGCCATAACGGAATCCCTAACGCTAGTGTGAACCCTCCCTTAACGGGGTTGTCTCCGACTCTTGTCTGAGGGATATGTCTCATATTGTACTTTAGACCCATTCACTTGATTAGAGATGAGCTGCAATACTAGACACGGCTCATGGACAAGTGACATTGTTCCTGGGAAAAAGCAGGCCCCGTTTCTAATCCTAGACAAGCCCTATAAACAGGGTAAGCAGCTGACAGTCGTTCTGCCATGGTACACACCTCCTGACGCTTGATCTCCTTAGATGTCAGCACTTGATTGACACAAACGTCGAAGGTCTCACTCCAGAGTTTGCTGTCCCTGCGTTTTGTGATGGAAGGAGCAGCATTTCTTGACCATGGTCTTGGGGTAAACAGATCTGGACGACTGTCACCCCGAAACTAATAGAACGCTGGAAGTGAAAAGAGATAAAATATGTATACATGATAGTATCCTAAAGCTATATGCATAATTATATACACAGCACTAAAACCAGGTCAGATACCCATCAGAGATGACAATTAGACTGACCTGCAGGAGTATACGGCACCAGGTCACCCAGGTGAAATGCTAATATTCACAGAACTGCAGGAAACCTTAGACTAATACTAGAAATCTACAGCACAGTTGGCCATATACTTAGCTGTCAGATGCATGCTCGTCAGAGAGGAAAGATCTTCCTCCTGAACTCCCTAATCATATGCATGCTCGGCTCGTTTTTTCTGAATAGGGAGAAGGGAATGAACCACTGTCAGACTACAAAGAACAATGTTGAAATCGGGCATCATGGTGGCTCAGTGGTTAGCACTGGTGCCTTGCAGCGGCTGGGGTCCTATGTTTGACCAAAGACAACATCTGCATGGAGTTTGTGTGGGTTTCCTCCGGGTACTTAAAGGGAACCTGTCACCCAAAAATCGCCTATTAAGCTGTTTACAGTACCTTATAGTGCTGTATAGTCGTTTCCTGATGCACTTTTTGTTAGTTTTGCAGCATGTATGCTCAGTCAGAAATCGATGTTATATTCAGCTGCTGCCCCGTGCTTCAAGTCAGGCTTGAAGTCACGGGGGCAGCGGCCTCGGCGTCTTACATGGCCCTCTCCCCGCCCCCTGCCTCTGTGACTGACAGCCGAAATCCGATTCCGGGACCGCGCTCAACGGCCGCATGCGCAGTAAAGGGCGGCAGGAGCGCGGTCCCGGCTGCCGCGCGTACTACGCGCCGTCTTACTTTCGCCGCACTGCGCATGCGCCCGACATCCTGTATCAAACGCGCCCGCGCCCAGATGCCGGGCGCGGGCGCGTTTGATACAGGATGTCGGGCGCATGCGCAGTGCGGCGAAAGTAAGACGGCGCGTAAAACGCGCGGCAGCCGGGACCGCGCTCCTGCCGCCCTTTACTGCGCATGCGGCCGTTGAGCGCGGTCCCGGAATCGGATTTCGGCTGTCAGTCACAGAGGCAGGGGGCGGGGAGAGGGCCATGTAAGACGCCGAGGCCGCTGCCCCCGTGACTTCAAGCCTGACTTGAAGCACGGGGCAGCAGCTGAATATAACATCGATTTCTGACTGAGCATACATGCTGCAAAACTAACAAAAAGTGCATCAGGAAACGACTATACAGCACTATAAGGTACTGTAAACAGCTTAATAGGCGATTTTTGGGTGACAGGTTCCCTTTAAAAGACATACTGATAGGGAATTTAGATTGGAGACAGCAAGCAATGATAATGACTATAAAGCTCTGCAGAATATGGCAGCGTTATATAAGTGCGTAAAATAAATAAATAAATCCATGCCTCGTACACAATAAGATTGGCAGGTTTCACTGTTTATCTATTGTTTATGGGCAGCCTAAACTTTCGCACAAACCCTAGTTTCCAAAAACAGCCCCGTGTAAAGGTTCCACCAATCACCCAAGTGATCACATCTTTCATGCAGCCCCTATAATTGTTGTTTGTGGGCAGCACATCGCCCTATGTATACAGGGGTGTGCTTCTGACAAATAATGATTACGTATGGGAGTGAACTATCGCAGTAGCGAGCATACAAAGGGGATGATTGCTGCATGTGAACGCCTCTGGGCAAGCTGGCAATCATGGAGAATGAATGGTTTTGTTCCCGATCATTGCACATGTAAAACATGCTGAGGCTTACAGTATATATATATATATATATATATATATATATGAGATTAGCAAGGCTGTATAATAAAAATAGCCTGGAAATTAGAACAACTCAATTCACTGCAAAGTAGCAGAAAGATAGACTAACTGAGACAGATAACTGATAGCAGAAACTAATCCAACATCAAATACTCTGGGCAATAAAATGGTCCTCGAGCAGATAAACCTGTGCGGTAATTACACTGGGTGATAGGAAATGAGATAAGAGACAAGTACTATATATACTGGAGCTTGTATAACTTGACTTCATAGGCATCATGTGACCTAAATGTTTTCAGGCGGTCTCCAAATACTAAGTGATTTTGTAGAAGGTTGCAGAATTATACTTTTATATGGTTTATATAACTTGACTAGGCCGGACTAGAAATCATCTTCTGAAACAGTCTTATTGTATTCTGAAAGGACTGGCTGCATCTTAAAAATGCATTGTCCGTATCTCAAATGAAGGTAGAAGATAAATGAGTAAGCAGTGCTTTGTCACGAGTAGTGTGGGTATGCTCTGTCTAAGGAGTTTTTTCTTTTCCACATCATCAGCAACTTTCCAATTGGTATTTTCGCTTTCTGTCTTATTTGTTTTACCATCTAACACGGGCTTAAGGTGGATTTACACGGGAGGATTCTGCAGCCGATTGTCGGGAAGGAAGCGTTTCTTCCTGACAGTCGGCTGCTCGCTCAGTGAAGGAGACACATTTACATGCAGCGATCTCCTTCACAGTATGAGGACGAGGAATCGCTATTGTGATCGCTCGTCCTCATACAGAATCATTGTTTATGGACAGAAGATCTCTGTTTAGACCATACAATCTGCAGCCCAGAAACGATGGTCGGTGGTGCCTGCATGAACAACAGGATCACCCAATGAATGAGAGTTTCGCTCATTCATCGGGTGATCGGCAGCACATTTAAATGGGCAGAATGTCAAGAACGATCGTTCCCGATAATTTGGCTCATGTAAAAGCAGCTTTAGCTACAGCACTGGTCGGCTGTAAGATGTGCATTCAATTTAAAGGGGTATTCCAATCACGTGATGGCAGGGGTAAGACCCTCACACACTGATTATAAAGTGATGATATGGGAATGCTCCTTTACAGGTATCCACCATTAGGTTCTACATCCATCTGCAATTGAAATCTTGCTCAAGGCAGGGCCGGGTCTACCATAAGGCAGAACAAGCGGCTGCCTTAGGGCGCACCCTGGGGGAGGGCGGAAAAATTAACCTTTTTTTTATTTTTATTTTTTATCACTTACTTGTGAGTTGGGCCGCAGTGCCGCCGGCCACCCGCCCCAGCCTACATGCAGCACGGCAACACGGTCACAGGGTCAGGCCAGGGAGGTGTGACTGGCGAATGGCACAGGGGCGGGAGCAGGGAGCTGACTGTGTCTGTGAGTCTGACTCACACACAGCCAGATTGCCGTAGCAGCAAGACAGGTGGGTAGGTGATCACTCATGAGCCACTAGCACCAGAGTGCACGGCATAAATGTGTTTAAAAAAAAATATTACACAAACCACAATCAAAAATGGAGGGGGGGGGGGATGGTGACTGTGACATGATGGCAGTTGGGACAAAGTCTGTAGTCTGTGACATGGGGAGAAATATGACACAATAGGGGAAATGATGTGATCGTGATGTGACACAAAGGGGGTGATGTGACATGGATGGGGGACAAATGTGACATGGATGGAGGGGGACAAATGTGACATGGAGGGCTGATGTAACTAACATAGGTGATTTGACATGGAGGGGGAAAAATGTGACATTGAGGCCTTGAGGGGGAGAAATGTGACATGGAGGGAGTAAAAGTTGACATAGAGGGGGAGAATTCTGACATGGGGGTGATGTGACAAAGGGGATTGTAAAAAGGAGGGGGGAATGTGACATGGGGGGCTGATGGCTGACATGGGGGCATGATGGCAATGGCTAACATGGGGGGGCTAATGGCTGATATGGGGGGCTAATGGCTGACATGGGGGCATGATGGCTGACATGGGGGGCTAATGGATGGGGGCTGATGGCTGACATGGGGGTCTGATCTGAGATCTGAAAGTATGAACAAGAATAGGACTTGCTCAAAATGTAGCTTTGCTTGTGTAGGCAAAAATCCTTGCACCAGCCTTGGCTGAAGGACAGATCATCGATGCAGCCGGTCAAGTACGGCTGAATACTCATTGTGTGAAAACAAACTTTAACCTACCCTATGGAGCGCTAAATGGCACAGATAATAAAATTTGAATGCCCCGCACAGTCACAGATGTCTTTGGCTATTCTGCTCATTTTATTTTTCATTGCCAGCATTTAAAACATTCCTTCCTTAAAGCGGTTGGTCCATCAACCTAGCACCTTGATGTAATATCGCTACAATTGCTAAGGCAGTTCCAAAAATAGCAAAGTGAGTGTGTTTGGCTATTTTCAGAAGTCCCATAGCAGTGAATGGAGAACGCACTTCGTAAGAGCGACCACCTCTCTATTCACTACTACGAGACTGCTGAAAATTGCAGAGCCGGAACTCTCATAAAGGTGAACAAAGGGTGGCTGCGCATGCGAATCTGCTCTTTGATCACGTCGGGGGCACCGTTCTGAAGATAGGAATGGTTCCTAGAGGTGTGACCAGCACTTAAGGCTTATCCTAACAATATGCCATCTATGTCCCAGATTGAAATATCCCTTTATAGTCTGTCAGCTTCTAGACCTTTCCTGGGTGCTGTATCATCACTGGCAAATCCAAAACTCTCCAAGAAGACCCGTTTTTTCGAACCCCAAACAGAAGCTGGAACCCCCAGCACGCAGCTAAACCCCAGGGGAAGCTTAGTTCATAAATACGTTTCACATGCTACAGGTGAAAAGTAGTATTACTTGTCATTTATTCAAATTAAGGGACCTCCCTGTAATACATTGCCAGGTTGCGTCCACCAGAGTGGGAGCCGTGTTGCGTAACAGTTCCCCATTGCGACTCATACAGGGGGTCCTGTGCGGTGAACCCCCTCCTTGACATCCATATGCTCTAACAGGGGTCTTTACGTGAAACCATCACTGTCGCTTGTAAAGCCCTTCTGGCCTTTTGGACCTCAGACAAGCCGCCATTTCAGCCTTGGAATATATGATTTTTATTATTTATGCTAATACATAAAGTGGAGTTAATGGACACCTGGAGCTTATACTTGGAGAGTCGTCCTAATCCATAGAAGAGAGATTTCATACATTTTTCCACTGTATTATTTAAGCGTCTCTTTATGAGTCTGGCTTGGTCGCTATTTGTTGGCCGCAGTCTTCTTTAGGTTGATATACGTCTCCTCCCCCCTACTCTAGACTTCTCTGTCCTTAAATAACAGTGTCTTATGGATCACTCTGTTTGGATCATTCTTAATTCTGTGACTTTGGGGAATAACTTTAAAAAAGCCGACGAATCTAGGATAAAACAGTGGGAGCATTTACAGAAGGGAAACAGCTGTTTAAGCCACGAAAGTGAAGCTCTGGCCTCGGAGAAAAGTTTAGCCAAAACATAATTTACTTTCCACATTGGTGCTCACAACTGTAACTAATAAAGCCTTTCTTTCAGACCTAAGACATATTTTCCTTGACCTCTTCAGCATCGGCAAGCTTCTGCAAAGTATTATAGGTCTGTCCCCCGACGTTATACAAGGAGGCTGCTGGCTGCCAAGGTGGGATCTTTCCAGACCAGTGACTGTACACTATTTTCTGTTCCAGTCACGCTATACGCTGCTTTCTGGATGAGAGGCCGAAGCGACTTCAGTGACTTGCAGACTGTCTGTAAATGCAGCCATTGTATGTAACCCACAAACATATGGAAGACAGAAGGGTCCCTGTATGTGCAGCGTCTGGAGAACTTGTCCTTCTCCTACAGAAAAGCTATAGTTTCTTCAGCTGCATCCAAGCAACTACTGAAGATCACAAGGTCTCGTTCCTGATATTATTTCATGGAGTCTCAGATCAGGAAATGAATTTCTGATTTTATGTCTCACTTCTGGAACTGGTTAGAACTTGATGCAACGTATTAATCCCAAGATAATAGGTATAGACTTTTTATATGTTTACAGCTTTTAATAAACAGCTTACGCTCATTTATTCTTTAAAGCCTCCACATGATACAATTATTATACCATTACTAGGGTGTTGTATCAGCACAGTAAGTATGTCACACATATTTCTGTGAATTCTTCAGAGGCTTTTCATATGTAGTGCATGATCATGTACAGTTCCAGTATATCTGGTAAAGCAGGCCACTCCTGAACAACTACCCAGTCTCACTGAATTATATACAGCCAAATTCTAATAATCCAGAATCGTCATTGCATGACCAAACTAGTCCCTTCATTGTGGAGGTCCTAGAGGTTGAACCTCCACAGGTCAAACATCAATGGTCTATCCCAATAATTAGAATCTATTTACTGTAGGCTCCTTCATTGGCAACCAACAGATAAGTCATGGAGATCGGGTTGCCTGACCCATGCTCAATCCTTGGTCCCAACGAGTGATAAATTGTTGTGGATTGTCTCGCTCTCTGCTGAGATGAAAGTGCATGTTTATGGTGGGATTTTATACAAGGGTTCAGCTAACAGCTAAGTGTATGAAGACCTTTAAGGCATTGGCCCATCCCATACACTGGGGGCATATCACTAGAATATCTGAAGTCTGATAGGCGCAGGTCCCACCTATCTCTAAAAACGGAGCCTGCAAAGAGAAGGACAGCGGACTGTGCATTCATTTCTATGGGACTGCCGAAAATGGCCAAGTGCTGGCTTTGTGATTTCTGTCAACAGCGCTTGAACAGTGTGCTTCCCATTCATGTCTATGGGACTTCCAAAAATAGCCAAGCCCCCGACTTGATTATTTTCGTCACTCCCATTCAAGTGAATGAAAGGCGGCAGCGCGGTGCGCTCTCCTTTAATATGCAAACTCCATTGTAGAGATAGGTGCAGGTCCCAGAGGTGGTACCTGCACCTATTTGACATTGGGTGCATATTCTAGCGATAGGTGTCCAATGTATGAAATGGGTGAACCCCTTCAACACAGTGATAGGACAGTAGGATTACATTACATACATTACAGTCAAGCACTCCATATAGCACAGGAGATACATACTGTAACAACAAATCTCACTTACCTGCAGTGACTGGCTGAATCGCTTTAAAGGAGTTGCCCGCACTGGGGGAATAAGATTCGCAAGTGATGTGACCCTCGAAAGTGGTTTGACCCGTTTGGTACTTGGTTCCTATATGGAAAGCACAATTAGCAGCATATTACTGACCATATTCAACGTGAACAAAATGTAGACACAGACAAACGAAATAAAGGTGACATCCATCAACACAAAATGATGCAATTCCCAAATGGTCAATCTCTATGGACATCTTTCAACATTACTGGGGATGTGCATATACATCGTTTCATTGCCAAGATGATATCTTTGTTATTTTAAACTCAAAGGAGGGGACAAGATGACATTGAAAGCGAATGATGATGTAAGAAAGGTGTCAGGAGGAGAATGAAAGAACCAAGAGGCGGAGGGAAAGCAGAAATCCAGGCAGGGAAATGGAAGGGTAAGAAGAATTAGAGTGTTTTTTTTCTGTGCTGTAGTTAATAATATCCAATATAAATGTCCCGTTTCCCCACCAAATGGATACCAAAACCATATGCTAACAGGTAAATAGCAATAAGAGCACATTGTAGAGTGTCTATGAGTCAAAGCTACATCGAGGATAGCTGTAAACCAAACTGTCCACATCTCTGGTGTATGGAGCGATAATAGGGCAGCCATGAATTTCATTTCATATCGAGGCACACATTAGTTATTTACATAAGATTTATACAAAATCTTGTCTTCATCTTCAGGAGACATCGTGTTTTTGTAAATAATTTGGACCCGAGCATTCATTTTAGGGCCCCTCATTGCTGAAGTCAACACACCTGTTACGGAAGGCTGCACAGATTTTCCATATTGTAATTGCCTTGCACACTATAAATTGACTGTGAGTAAAAGCAGAGAGAAACTATATGCACCAACAGAGTATGTCTATAGAACCAGTATAGAATAAGGGTACAGGCAAAATCTGCAATAATTTCACACTGCACTCTCGTATCTTGTCTGGTATGACAGTGATCTCCACAGGCACGTTCTCTTACGGCAATCTACAATAAAGGAAATGCACTAAAAAAAGTACAAGTTCACGTAGGACTCTAGTCTGGGATGATAGTGATCTCCATAAGCACGTTCTCTTACGGTAATGTACAATAGAGGAAATGCGCAAAAAAAACACAAGTTCATGTTGGACTCTTGTCTGGAATGACAGTGATCTCCACGGGCACGTTCTCTTACTGTAATGTACAATAAAGGAAATACACTAAAAAAATACAAGTTCAGGTAGGACTCTAGTCTAGGATGATAGTGATCTCCATGGGCACGTTCTCTTACTGTAATGTACAATAAAGGAAATGCACGAAGATTGCTTTTATATTCAAAACACAAACAAATGTTTGATTTTCGGCTCATCGGACAGGAAGTTCCTGTATCTCATCCCAGTGCAGTACAGCAGCCTTCGTCTGGATCCTCAGAACAATGCAGTCCCACTTCTCAGACCCTATTGTGTCCATCTGACGCAGATGGAATTTTATCTTCAAAGGAACATGAAGTTTGTTCCAATATTTTCCTCTCCGGAAAGACTTGGGTTGCCATTGCCAATGCCCGAACAATGGTACGAGAGTCACGTCGGAGCCCTCTCTGTCTACTGTCAACAGTTGTGTACCATGGGCAGTTTATGTATGGTACCAGGACAGGTCACCAATCATTGTTCTGGAGCGTTCAAGGTCTCTGGGGACCTGACAAGACAGGAATCATTCAGGAGGTAGCCCAAAGTATGAATAGTGTCTCCTATCTTCCTTCCCTGTATTCTGTCCAGTGTCCCTCAGTAGATTAGGAGGAGATTTATTGAATTATCCATTGATACTACACCCGTAAGTTCTAAGAAACACATTCAGAATTAAGCTGACATGGCTCCATAATAAATGAAAGCCTACATTATCACAACATATTTCATCAAGTACATTTTACTTAGGATGCTGATAAAATGCCCAATGAATAAAAAGTTTGACTCATAAAATACCCAATTATAATGGACTTAATGGCCACCTGATGTGCTGTTTACGGAGCCAAAGAGGCAAGAGGGTTCTTGAGATTCAGCCTCAAGCTAGACATTAACATTGGATTAATGCTGGCCAAACCCGCTGACCTTCTAATGTGTATAGGATTGACACAACTACCCTTTGACAGTAGATGTCTTGAGAAACATGCCTGACCCTTCAGTTCTTGGGAAGGCTGTTGGAGCAGCAACATGGGTTACTTGCATAAACTTTCCCTCGGTCTGGCTCCACTCACCTGGGTGAAAAAAGGGGATATGTCCGGGTTCTGAACCTGGACAACCCCTTTAATCACATGCAATTACAAAAGTATTCATAGCCAAGTGCTGGTTTGAAAAATGTAGACTATACTTTGTGGGACGACCCCTTTAAATAAAAGATGCGATTTTACGGACTATAGCATCTCATGAAGGTACCACATAAAGGGCCTGCAGGATCAATAATTCTTCATTGATTTCATTTAGATTATTACTTTTCAGGACATTTATAATAAAGAAAATTTACTATTTAATAGGAACACTATTTGTGAGAGTTTTTCATCCATAGACTCTTGTGATTTGCGTCTATTCACTACACGGTGGCCTGTTCGCTACGCTGGTGGATTGTTTTGGCCGCTAGTTTGTTTGACTGACTGTGTACAAATAGGATGTCAAACTGAAGAACTTGTTGAGTTACAAGGAAGCAAATTAGCTCAGCAAATAAACAAGATTAGGTACAAAGCAGCTGTTAAGGTATTGCAGACACCTGAGCCGCTATCACCAAGAAAAGCCGGGGTAGTCCCTAAACAAGTTAAGATTTGTGTTCTGTGTGCACGGCATGCATTGTGTGGCCATGTGTATGCAAACAGCAAGACAAAAGACCATCGTACTGTGCAAACTGACAGAGGCAATCACATCTGGAAGAGCTTTAGCTTCTCAGTACAAGAGGCTTTGGCAGGTGATAAAATATATTTAAGGAGGAAGGCATTTAGCTTTGGTTGTTGCCAGGGTACATAACAGAATGGGAGTGTTGTGTACTATCCAGAGTTGTGGGTACTCTTGTAGACCAATTGTGGCATGTTAATGATTATACCCTGGGAAGAAGTCCTAGTTTTGGAAGACATTATGAAGCTTCTGGCTTCTTGTATCTAGTAGTAAACAGGGATGCTCATACACTAGTAATAAAAGCTAAAAATGTTACTATTTTTACCATATAATGTATGGTTGTCCTTCAAAACCAACTATTAATGATAGGTCATTCACCAGAAAGCCATATAAATCACTAGTGTATGACCAGCTTGAGGGTTAGCACTGCTGCCTTCCTGGTGGTCCATCCCCTTTAGATGCACATTGACTAAACCCATTGATTTCGGCAGGGCTGGCTGACCATTGAATGTGTAGGGGCCGGGGGAGTCCCTACTGTCTCCTGACAGCAGATGTTGAGGGAAAGAAGGGATGGGCATGTTGGATTTCAACATACCCCCCTTTGTTAATGAGGAAATAAGCCACCACCAGTCTGGCTAAGCATGCATATGTATGGACCTCTTATAAAATTGGAAAAATAGGCCTCTTTCACAGTGAATGACGAAACGTGCGATGTGATTGGTCTCCATGGACTGCTCACGTACACCCTGACTTTAATGTGTGCATTCATTGTGGGTCTGTGGTGATACCACGGGACCATGCCCTATTTTAGTCCTTGATTACGGATCCCTCACATTATAGCCTAAGGCTCCATGAAAATCCATCCATGTTCAGTCCATGGTTTTCATGGACCATTGGAAGGAGATGCTCTGGAAATTAAATATCCGCCTAGCAGAGTCCATGGAATACGGATGACACATGGAGGGCAAAAAACTGACACACGGACCAAACATGGATTCTTCACGGATGCAGATGCATGAAAGAGGCCTTAGACTGTGGACTCCACTGAGTGCCTTCTGTAGGTGCTATACAAATATACGAGGCAAGTAGATCCTGACCATACTATAGTCTATAAGGCACTAGACTCCAATGAATCTACAACTCCAGAGCATCCTGAGAGCCATAGATTCACAGCTGGAGATCCACAGGTTGGAGAGCACTGCCGTAAGCACTGGCATGTGAAAACCTACAGATCTCCAGTTGCTTTAAATCCCAATTTGCTGCTATACACTGGGATGGTTGACACATGGCACAGGAGATCAGATCCTTCTTCTTTACTCTTTCTCAGGTCTCTCCCTTCTTCTAAGGGTACTTTCACACTAGTGTTTTTGTTTTCCGGTATTGAGTTCCATCACAGGTGCTCAATACCGGAAAAAAACGGATCAGTTTTATCCTAATGCATTCTCAATGGAGAGCATTCCGTTCAGGATGCATCAGTTCAGTCCCTCTTACGTTTTTTGGACGGAGCAAATACCGCAGCATGCTGCAGTTTTCTCTCCGGCCCAAAATACTGAACACTTGCCGGAATGCCGGATCCAGCATTCGTTTAAATTAAAGTGTATTAGTGCCAGATGCGGCACTAAGTGTTCCGGAAAAACGGATCCGGATTTCCTGTCTGTGCAGTCCTCTAAAAATGTAAAAAAAAAAATGAATACCTTATCCGTTTTTCCGGATGACACCAGAGAGACGGATCCAGTATTTCAATGCCTGCCGGAATCCTCTGCCGTAAGTGTGAAAGTACCCTAATTTCCTAGATTTTGGTGTTGTGCACCGAATAGTTATTGGGAGTCATTTACAAAGACCAGCATGTTACACCGGTCTTTGTTTTCCCCTGAGCTGGAGGAGAAAGCGCCTAATTTATGATGAGGCTCAGGTCTTGTAATAAATTAGGTGCACCTCAGGCAGTCCATGCGCCTGGAGTAAAAACTACTCCAGCCCCTGACCGGCATCGTTTTCACTCCTCTTTTATGCCTGGCGTAAAAGACAGTAAATGTGTTGAGGCCAAAGTCCTGGTCCCCTCCATTCCCAAGTGGTGAGGATGGTGGGAAATTCCTGTGTGACAAAATATTGCTGCATGGGCATTCATAAATGGGTCTTGTGACTGTTTTTATGCCGGACCCCCATTGACTTCCAGTTGATCAGTAAATTACAGGTAAGGACTAGTTGGTCTGGACGGTGAACACATGAACCAGTCTGAGAAGGTGGAAACTCTTATCAAATCCAGTCTTTCTCCCTTTCATACTATCGCGTTTAGTCAACGCCTTGCTTATCAGCAGTAAGTCAAACTTCCACATGTGATTTTATTATCTCTTTGCATTAATTCTATCAGTGATTGGAGATTGGAGTGCTGGGGGCAGGACGTCACTGGGAACCTTTAGGTTTGTTAAAACTGATGTCATGATCCATTGGTGGTTAGCAGTGTCGGACTGAAGTTCCTTAGGCCCACCAGAGGAAATGATTCAGAGGGCCCACCCTCTGTGTATATAGGACCATACAGACCCTGTTTTACTAGGGGTCCATTATTGTCAGAGCTCTGGTGGACTAGTCAGGCCCTGGTGGTCAGACTGCAACTCCCTGTGTACCTGAAGCTGTCAAGGGATGCTGGGAGGTGTAGTTTCACCACAAAGAGATCGCCAGAAGTTACATGCTACTATATTTATTCAGGACAGGTTTGTTAATGTTGTAGGATTCAGTACCCATAAGAGTACGACCACACGGCGTGGTTGTGTGGCGCTTGCAACGTTCGAGCACCGCGTGGCTGGACAGGCTGCAGCGAGTTTTAATTAAACTAATGAGAATGCACTGTTTGGTCGTTCTGTATTGTTAATGGCCGGACAGCAATGGCCGCCATTGAAAATACATTAACAACACAGAGCGACTAAACGGTGTGGTCTTATTAGTTTAATTAGAACCCGCTGCAGCCCGTACGGCCGTGCTTCTCTCATCTTGTTCTAGAAATCGTGGGAGTCTTGGCACTCAGACCCCCACCGATGAAAACCTTTGATATGTCGCTATGACCTCCTAAAGGGGTTATCCAACCCCTATGATGACCTCCCAGTGTCCGGCGCCTCATATAGATTATGCCGTACTTACTCCGCTCCCTGGCACCCGCGTTGCTCCTGATCCCTGCATGCCTGCCGCTGCCTTTCCCCATCGCGCGGGTCAAAACATCCGCAATGCTAAGGTGACGCTAGGGAGGTTCGTCCCCAGTCGCAGCCCTCTATTGGCTGCCTCCCTAGTCGCCGGATGTTTTGATTCGTGTGACGGAGAGATGCAATGGCGGTCGTGCAGGGATCAGGAGCGTTGCGGGTGCCAGAGACCGGGGTAAGTATAATCTATATGAGGAGCCCGGGCATGAAGGGGGAGGGGGGGTCATTATAGGGGTTGGATAACCGCCTTAAAGTATTTTCAAAGTACAATGACACTTTAAAGGGGCTGTCCAATATTAGGAAAAAATAGTATTTATTTTTAGCCAAAAACAGCACCACTCAATGTCTGTGCCTGTGAATGGAGGCAGGCTGCAATACCGAACACAGCCCATGGTCAGAAGTGGTGCTGTTCCTGGAATAAATAAAAAAACACAGATTTTTTAAACATTTTTATGCAGACAACCTAATGATTCATTTCATAAAGCTCCAAAGGACTTTATTGGACGGTTATTGAAGAAGCCCAGACAACATTCCTTCAGTCTTTCTCTACTGGGCTGCATTGTTGTTGCTGGGATTTTAGTGTTTGATACATAGGCCTTAATGGTTTAGAAGAAAGGGAATATTCCGGGCTGTCGGGTCAAGTTAAATTGTTTTCTCCTAGTATTGATTAGCGCTCTATTCCATTTCAGAGCGGCGGACCACCCACAGACCACTAATTACCGCATTCTGCTGGAGAGCACACTCCACTGAAAGTCAAGTTTGATTTGGCTTCCTATAGAAAGACGAGCTCCATTCAGACCCACTCCCTATTGTGCTGGGAATACAAGAGCCAGTGACCTGGATAACATTAACCGAGGAATCGCTCTCTTCTTCCAGGTGCGATACAATAGCCCAGCCTTCTGCTTTATTCTCCACCAGCTGTCAAGGTGGCAATAGAGTTCTCGCTTCATCCGCGGAGGTCAGAGGCTCATCCACTTCCAGAGAAAACTGCTTGTGGAGAAATATGAAGGTCACCTCTTACTGCAGAGCAGATGACAGTGCAGAGCTTATCGAACCCAGTCGCTGTACAGAATGAATGACGAAATGGTCAGAATGAAAATAGAGGACTGAGCTCCACTTGCCTGCTAATGAGGTTCGAAGACTGCTGTGCCAGGGCACAACAGGCACTTAAAGGGGTTGTGTCACTTCAGCAAATAGCATTTATTATGTAGAGAAAGTTAATACAAGGCCCTTACTAATGTATTGTGATTGTCCATATTGCCTTCTATGCCGGTTGGATTCATTTTTCCATCACATTATACACTGCTCGTGTCCAGGGTTTACAACCACCCTGCAATCCATCAATGGTGGTCGTGCTGGCACACTGTAGGAAAAAGCACCAGCCCACGGTCCCAGCCACCAAAGAGGCTGGTGCTTTTTCCTATAGTGTGCCAGCGCGACCACCACTGATGGATTGCAGGGTGGCCATAACCATGGAAACGAGCAGTGTATAATGTGATGGAAAAATGAATCGTCAGCAAAGGAGGCAATATGGACAATCACAGTACATCAGTAAGTGCCCTGTATTAATTTTCTCTACATAATAAATGCTATTTGCAGAGGTTAGAGGACCCCTTTAAGAATCACGGTAACGTCTCAATGTGACTTCAGCTGTTCCCTGTAGAGGAGAAAGTCACAAGTGAACCACAGCTGCAATAGCTGGATGGTAATCTATAGGGGTACTCCGATCTCTTAAAGTAAATCTCCATGATTGTGGAGGTCCAAACCCTGGGAACCCTGAGAATGAAGGGGGCTACATCTCAGGAATACAGCTGTACCCCTTGTTTACCCAGCATGATGGTGCACCGGCCACTCAATATGCCAGTAGCTGCAGACTGAATGGGTACCATGCTGTAGTCCCCTGCACATCCGGGTGGCCAGGAGCACAGCTACAGAGGGAATGGGCCACAGAACTGATTCATCCATTCATTCTCAGAAACAGTGGGGGTCCCAGAAGGCAGACCCCCACCAACCATAATGCACATGCCATCGCTTTATGAGCTGCAAACATAATTCATTTCATGTTGATATACAGCTCTAGTAGGAGAAGTGCAGAAATACCCATAAACCTTTCTCGCATGTCTCTTTTAAAAAATACCCCCCAAAAAATATTCTGGACCATCTGACATTCCTCTTTTATCCCTCCTGGAAACTATATAAATTTACACCCCTTGTCAAAATAGTGAGGGTCATTTATTAAGGTACTTGGACTATTTTAGTTGTAAAAATAGTCGCAAGTCCCTTTTTTAACTGTCCGGGTTTATGTTGTGTTCGGCAGGATGGGGTCGGAGCAGGGTGTGTGTCGGGGGCCCGGCTAGGGTTGGGAGTCTCGCCCTGGCAAATATATTAACATTTACACCGGGAAACAGAAGTAAGTGTTGGTGAGAACTACTCTAGCCAGGGCCTGGAGTCGTTTTTCTCTCCCGGCAGATTTGCCTAAAACTAGTCAAATCTTATGGCAGCGCAGGAGAAAATCGAAGAAAAATCTAAGACCGGCGTTAAAAGCCGATCTTAGTAAGGCTACTTTCACACTAGCGTTCGGGCGGATCCGTTCTGAACGGATCCGCCCATAATAATGCAGACGGAGGCTCCGTTCAGAACGGATCCGTCTGCATTATATTAGCTAAAAAAAGCTAAGTGTGAAAATAGCCTGGGACGGATCCGTCCAGACTTTCAATGTAAAGTCAATGGGGGACGGATCCGCTTGAAGATTGAGCCACATTGTGGCATCTTCAAACGGATCCGTCCCCATTGACTTACATTGTAAGTCTGGACGGATCCGCACGCCTCCGCACGGCCAGGCGGACACCCGAACGCTGCAAGCAGCGTTCAGCTGTCCGCCTGTCCGTGCGGAGGCGAGCGGAGCGGAGGCTGAACGCCGCCAGACTGATGCAGTCTGAGCGGATCCGCCTCCATTCAGACTGCATCAGGGCTGGACGGCTGCGTTCGGGTCCGCTCGTGAGCTCCTTCAAACGGAGCTCACGAACGGAAACCCGAACGCTAGTGTGAAAGCAGCCTAAATCACCCCCAAAGTGTGTCTCTACGCAGTCTAATCAGTGCTGTAGGTGAGACTGTAGGGACATACCCCTTTGACAAATTGGAATAGTAGCAACCAGTTGTACATTTATTTATATATTTCCAGGAGGAATAACAGAATAACAAGTTCTAAGAAAAAAAAAAAAATGCTCACAATTTGTCATTTCATGGGGAATACAAGTAATTACTAAAACAGACATGTCAGGAGAGGGGACAGATCTTTAAAAGGGTGTCAGGATCACACAGATCTAGCACCTTTATTACATTGCACGTATCACGTTGCAAGAATACAGTGTTCCTTTATGGACAAGTGAGCTGTGACCGACTTCAAATAAGCTTCTCGCTACCAACAGATCAAGGTCTTTCAACTACACAGACCCTGAGCGTTTGCTGATGCCTTAAACACATCTTCTTGAAGCTACGCTGAAGTCCCAAAAGTAAGAAGAGTGCGAGCTTTGAAGTGGGTTAAACGGTTTGTGAGTCAGAGTCTTACGGAGAAGACGGTCTTTATGCTGCTCGCCTGGGGCGGCCGTCAAGAGTCTGGGTGATGGGGGCACCGATTAACTGTGCAGATATTTATATGTAAAGATGATGACACAACATATGGTACCCATGATGCATCCTCCGGAGAAATGGAAAAAAGAAGCAAGTGCTGCTTCCTATTGAAATAAACGATTTTGACGTGGAAACGCACCAGAAAACTCAGTGTGAACTGGCCCTTTACATTTCATACCAACCAATAGAACATGGATCGATCAAAATGGTTTAAAGAACCATAGCGCGCAGCCCTGCCTTACAGAGGGAGATTAAAAAACATGGCTGCTTTCTACCAGACACTACACCGCTCTTATCCATGCGTTATGTGTGATATTGTAGCTGAGCACCAGAACCAGCACCGCTCCTATCCATGGACTGATATTGCAGCTGAGCCCCAGAACCAACACCAGTCTTATCCATGGACTGTGATATTGCAGATCAGAACCAGCACCGCTCTTATCCATGGACTGTGATATTGTAGCTGAGCACCAGAACCAGCACCGCTCTTATCCATGGACTGATATTGCAGCTGAGCCCCAGAACCAACACCGCCCTTATCCATGGACTGATATTGCAGCTCAGTTCCAGAACCAGCGCCACCCTTATCAATGGACTGTGATACTGCAGCTCAGCCCCAGAACTAGCACCGCTCTTATCCATGGACTGTGCTATTGCAGTTCTTCAGCACCAGAACCAGCGCCACTCTTATCCATGGACTGATATTGCAGCTCATTTCCAGAACCAGCGCTACCCTTATCAGTGGACTGTTATACTGCAGCTCAGCCCCAGAACTAGCACCGCTCTTATCCATGGACTGTGATACTGCAGCTCAGCACCAGAAACAGCACAGCCCTTATCCATGGACTGATATTGCAGCTCAGTTCCAGAACCGGTGCCACCCTTATCAATAGACTGTAATATTGAAGCTCATTTCCAGAACCAGCGCCACCCTTATCAATGGACTGTGATACTGCAGCTCAGCCCCAGAATCAGCACCACTCTTATCAATGGACTGTGATATTGCAGGTCAGCACCAGAACCAGTACTGCTCTTATCCATGGACTGTGATACTGCAGCTCAGTACCAGAACGAGCACTGCTCTTATCCATGGACTGATATTGCAGCTCAGTTCCAGAACCAGCGCCACCCTTATCAATGGACTGTGATACTGCAGCTCAGCCTCAGAACTAGCACCGCTCTTATCCATGGACTGTGCTATTGCAGTTCTTCAGCACCAGAACCAGCGCCACTCTTATCCATGGACTGATATTGCAGCTCATTTCCAGAACCAGCGCCACTCTTATCCATGGACTGATATTGCAGCTCATTTCCAGAACCAGCGCCACCCTTATCAATGGACTGTGATACTGCAGCTCAGCCCCAGAACTAGCACAACTCTTATCCGTGGACTGTGATATTGCAGCTCAGCCCCAGAACTAGCACCGCTCTTATCCATGGACTGTGATATTGCAGCTCAGCACCAGAACCAGCATATTTTATAGGTAGGTACTAGGTGTGGATTTTAGAGCATATCTACAGTTGACAGGTAGAGACTACATTTACGTAAATTCTATACCATATAGTTTCTTTTTCAAGCCACAAGAACCTATGACTAAGATCTGAACTTCCTGCTGCCAGAAAACATACATTACCAGTAATTTATGACAAAACTATTACCCCCAAATCACACCAGGGTCAGAGAAATCAAACGGAGCATTATTATTCACAGATGTTACATCTTGCCAGCATATTAGTTGGAATTTAACCTACAAGATATCAAATGCGTTCAGCATTCGGAGAGGTAAGTCAACATTTTCTATGGCTTCCTGCCAAAAGCCCTTACTTTATTAGTCTGCTACTGGCAAAACTGGCCCCAAATCCGCAGAATTGTAAGAGTTTAGTCTCATAACTTGTCAGAAATCCAAAACCACACAAAACAGCAAGAACTGGAGATAGCATCAATCAAAGCCGGGAGTTATGAAACCTGCTCTTGTTACACAGACCTAAGGCCCCCCTGCAGATAGTCAGTCGAACCCACCGAGAACGGAGGGTTCAGCCGACAGTCTAATGTTTGGGGGGAGCCTCCGACTGTTCCCCACAGATAATGTCAAGGGAGAGAAGGATCGGCTGAAGTGAATATTTTTGCCCACTCCTTTTGTTCTCCAGGGAGATAAGCTGCCACCAGAAGTGTCTGCCACCAGCTTTCTCCTCTCCCTCCTTTAAATACATATATAGGCTTGGTGCAACCGAATGTGTATGGGAGAGTCGGGAGAGAGACCTAAACGATCAGCTATTGAATGTGAATGGCCAGCCTTAAGGTGAGTTTAGACGGGCCAATGGAGCGGCTGATTGTCAGGAAGGCAGCGTTCCTTCCCGAGAGTCGGTTGCTCGCTCAGTGAAGGAGACACACTTACATGCGGTGATCTCCTTCACAGTATGAGGATGAGCAGTCGCTATGTGATCCCTCGTCCCGATACAGAATCATTGTTTCTGGGCAGCAGATCTCTGTTTAGACCACATGATCTGCTGCCCAGAAATGATGATCGGTGGTGCCTGCACGAACCACAGGATCACCCGATGAACAGTTGGAAGTTTGATTGGAGGCTCCTCACACTCATCAGATCAGCCGTTCTCGCCAGGGTTCGGCTAACAGTACACTACTGTATGTAGGCCTTTAGGATATCCCTGGTGAATTCCTCATGGATCATGGAAGGTATGAAGAACCTTCATCTTGCGTGAAAATGAAGGACAATGAATCAACCTTAGGAGTTTTGATTTTCACAAAAATCTAAGGATAACAAGTAAAGAGTATGTCTAGTTGTATGGAAACCGGAACTGGATGGCTGGGAAGGGGCCGACATGTAAAGCCTTTCCCCCATCTTCACTACAAATATATTGACACAGCAATATATCCATCAAGACATTATAGGAGAACTCACACGGGCAGATCTGTGGCAACAATATGTGCAATAGGCCCATTCATGCTTGTAGCCAAAACAACCTCATTCAGATGTAAGGAGCGGATTTTCAATTGCAGGAAAACTGTAAAACATTAAAAGAAATTTGTGGAACGAGAGTCCCACCTCAGGCTGGAGCTATCCTGCTTTGTGCTCACGAAAAGGAGGAACTGCCCTGCTGATCATGTTGACCTTGTTTCGTACAGGTGGTGGGAATGTGGGAAATGAATGGTGAAGGTGCTGGACCCTCTGCCACGGGCACATGTAATCTGGATGTGGGAGCCATCATCAAGCAGACTGACACACTTAGGCTGGGTTCACACCTGAGCGTTTTACAGCGCATTCCTACGCACTGTAAAACGCTCAACAGGCAAGAACCAATGATTCCCTATGGGAATGGTTCACACCTGAGAGTTTTACAGCGCGTACGATCGCGCTGTAAAACGCCCGAAGCCCCAAGAAGTACATGAGCTTCATTGGGGCATCTTGTCGCGCGTTCCTGTACATAGACTTCAGCGGGAACGCGCGACAATAGGTGTTCGCTTGTCTCTGTATGCGCGATTGCAAACGCCCGTACAATCGCGCATACAGAGCGCTCCATCGCGAACGCTCAGGTGTGAACCCAGCGTTACACTTTTGCTACTGGACTCTGTTTCCGCGTACATAACGTGCACCTAGCTTTCAGAAGACATTTCACATAAAAAAAATTCTGCATGGGACATAAGACCAGCTCACGGACCGTATGTCTCGGAGGGCATACGGTTGTGTGCATGAGCCCTTATTTTCTGTCAGGCTGAAAAGAAAGGAAGAGGCAATCGCCCTGAGGCTACTTTCACACTTGCGTTTGGTGCGGATCCGTCATGGATCTGCACAGAAGGATCCGTTCAGATAATACAAATGTCTGCATCCGTTCAGAACGGATCCGTTTGTATTATCTTTAACATAGCCAAGACGTCTTGGACACCATTGAAAGTCAATGGAGGACGGATCAGTTTTATATTGTGTCATAGAAAATGGATCTGTCCCCATTGACTTACATTGTGTGTCAGAACTGATCCGTTTGCTCCGCTTCGTTAGGCGGACAGCAAAACGCTGCAAGCAGCATTTTGGTGTCTGCCTCCAAAGCGGAACGGAGACGGAACAGAGCCAAACTGATGCATTCTGAGCGGATCCTTTTCCATTCAGAATGCATTAGGGCAAAACTGATCCGTTTTGGACCGCGTGTGAGAGCCCTGAACGGATCTCACAAACGGAAAGCCAAAACGTCAGTGTGAAAGTAGCCTTGGGTGTAAGAAGGTGAGGGCGTGTAGGTGCATTATCTTCTAGATCTGGAGGCACGGCATGGGAAGGGTGGCCTCAGAATTAACCCCCTTGTTTTTCACATTTATAGTACATTAAGCAGACAGACTTGCAGTGTGAATTACGCTGCAGATATAAATATATGTGAATGAAAAATCATATATTGTGTACTGTATATCTATCACTTTCTGAATATCCTAAGATCAACACATTAACAACCCGGAGGTGGCAGGCACATATATAGCCTAGCTATACTGTATATGTGGATTTTGGTGCCACTGTGAACTTTCAACATCCATATTGAGGACTTAGCATTGAATGTAATACATACAGACTCACATATCCAGCTTGAACACCCATGGCCAACGTATGCACAAATCTACCATATACAGTTACTATGATAACATCATCCCAATAAAGTAAGCCCCCATGACAGCCACCGTGGCTTCTGCCTTTTACAGGTATAGACATTAGATGGTTGACCGATGGTTGGATTTGGAAAACATTTATCTAATGCAATCCACGAGTTCACAGCTATGGAATTTAGCAGTTTTGCATCAATCCAGCTTGCAGGTAAGGGTCCTAGACAGATTTGGGTTGCCTTGTGAGATTGCATGCACTACAACACTGAAAATTAATTGTTTTCCACCAATGAATATAGGGTTGGACTGGCCAACCAGAGGATCTTCTGGTGGGCCTAGGCAGAGCCGCTTCTGCCATGAGGTGAGATGAGCATCTTGCCTCAGGCGGTGGCAGACTTACCTCTGAGGGGGGTGGCAGTGTATGGCGGGGCATGGGAGCCTATGGTCCTGTACCCACCCTTCAGCCTCATAGGTTTCAAGCCACTAGGCCTGAAAGGCCTTTAAGGCAGTAGAACAGCGCAGGGGGGTAGTGATAACACCAGTCCGATACTGCATGAATGTAACTCTTGTGAGGCGGGTATGATGCATGTGAATGAAATAATGATGTAAACAAATAAGAACCTCAAACGCTTTCACTGCAACAAAGTATCAAACTCTTGCAGTTGTAGCCCAGTCTCCTGAATGGCAATGCCATCGTATGTAAGGAGCTTTACAGCTGAGAATTACAGTATATGGAATAATTACTTAACGTGAGATTATCCTAACTAAGCCAGTATAACGAGTCCGACTGTGGGAATCCCATGTGTGTTTTCCCAAAGCAGAGGGAACTCCGCACCTCCGCCACAATTACTATTTGTACAGTACCAGCATACTGTATTTCAACATGTAGAAAACATAACAGAAGACACACATCTACACACATTAAAGGAACCGTCATCTAAACTACGGCCATGCATCACAGATCGGCCTCACAAAGCAAATGGAAGATGGATCCCAGCATGTTCTAAGATCTACGGTTTCCGGGCATGCTGGGATTTGTAGTTTTGCAACAACTGTAAAGCCGATGTTTTGGAAAACCCTGAACTATACTATAAAATGGTATTGTAGTCAGAATATAACTAATAACACGTCATCTAATTTGTATTGATCAGCTGTAGACAGATACCGGGAGAACTTACAAACTGGTTGTCTACTGTCGAAATCTCACTACTCGATGGTTTTATTAATTGTATGTTTAATGGTCCAGCTCCTAAAGGAAATATGTGCTCCTCAGCAATGACACGGTTTGTTTAAGTCCAATTAGTATGGTTGAGATGACTGTTTGTACTTTAGGGTGGCCTCCGTCCTTTACATGGAGGTTACAGGGTTCATTTGGAGGGGCTGGGGGTTTATCAGCTGGACAGCCAGTTTTACTAAGCTTTGCTGGTTCAAAAGCCGCTCAGATCATCCGTAACCAGAAAGTAATTAGCAGAAAGTTGTTTGAAGTCCCGTGTGAAATTAGGCCAGTCTTAATTAATTTCCTTAAGGACTCTGACTCCAGTTTCAGCCATGTAGAGAAATTACAGGTTGAGCCTTAAAGGGAATGTGTCATCAGAAAATGACCTATTGTTTAAATAAATTTTTTATGTTAAACATTTTTTTTAACAAATTTTGGTGATTTTTTTTTAAATTTATTTTAATTTTCCATGTTACTGTATTATTTTTTTAATGTATATAATCCTGCAATTTTCACCTTGGCCACTAGGTAATGATAAGTAATAATTATAATTATTAAAAAAAACTAATAATAAGTCATGATTTCCTGTTCTGTACAGGTAACTTTTCAGTAACAATTATCATAATCATTAATTTCAAGTAACACCTCTGTATCGATAACACAAGGCCTATGGCTTACAATAGGTGATATCACAGCTTATCTGCTCCCTCATGACCTCTGTAAAGGTCACAGAGCATGCCTAGAAAACTCTCCCATGGAAGTCAATATGGTCAGCTCCTGCCCATTGTGTCTAAGACCCATGGAGCTGCTTTGAAAAGACAGGACGTTAGTGGCCAGTGAGAAAACTGCATGATTTTATAATTGGTCTTAAATATAGTGACCTGATCATTTTTAAACAATCACCAAAAATTCGAACAAAATTATGCTGAATGTAAAAATGAGATTTAAACGATGGGTCAATTATCGGGAACAAACCATTATTTTCTGATAACTGCTTGCTCGACAGCAGAGCTGATAATTTCTTCTGTATGGGATGAGGAATGACGCACACAAATCCTCTCTGTATGAAGTCAGAGGTATACAGAGTTACAGTATAGTCCCACAGACCTCTATGGGCACTGCATTATGGTTGCATGAGGCCTAAGTCAATTATCGGGAACTAACCATTCTTTTCTGATAACTGCTTGCTCGCCAGCAAAGATGATAATTTCTTCTGTATGGGATGAGGAATGGCGCACACATATCTTCTCTGTAATAAGTCAGAGGTGCAGTATAGTCCCACAGACCCCTATGGGCACTGTATTATTGTTGCATGAGGCCTAAGTCAATTATCGGGAACAAACTATTATTTTCTGATAACTGCTTGCTCTTCAACGGAGATGATCATTTCTTTTGTATGGGATGAGGAATGGCACACATGTATCCCCTCTGTATCAAGTCAGATATATAGTATAGTCCCACAGACCTCTATAGGTACTGTATTATGGTTGCATGAGGCCTAAGGCTGTGTTAACCAGGAGTGGACAATTTAGAAATCTAGATGCTTACAGCTAAAATGACTCATGGGCAAGATGGGAATCACTCACAGTCAGTTCTAGTCTAAAGTGGCTTAAAATTCATCCTCGCACCTGGTGCTCCGCAATTTCAGTAGCTCGGTCTCCCTGGGTCGCTGCTTACTGTTGGTTATTCCTATCTCGGCCGTGAAAAGCCAAGCTGTGACAACCCCTTTAAGAATCGAAAACTTCAAGGAAGTTTTTCATGGGTCAATATACACAGATCCAATTTTCCACCCTCTGTTGACTTCTTGGAGGAAACATCTATATCTAATGATGCAGCTCATGGAACATGTCACATTTTTTTAATGCACCAACACATGGTCTGTGTATAAAAAAAATCAGGTGTAAAAAATATGGCATCACACAAAGTTCTGGAAATCTCCAGTTTTGCGCTGTATTACAGATACCTGTCAGTTGGAACTGGTACAGTGTGCAATAGGCCTTGGAGTTTCTACATAGCCTGATTATCTTCCCGATCGCTGAGCGGGCAGAAATGGAGATGTCTATAGCCAGAAATGATGCAATAATTTTTTATAGAGTTCTAAGAAATTAAAACATTCATAGCAATATGCATAAATTAAATTAAGCACTTCTGCCAAATGTTAATTATGTTGATTAACTATTTAGGAGTCGACTTTGACAGCACATGGCGTATGTGAGTAATGATTATTAGGGCATAAAAGGAGAACCCCGGAGGTATCGAATGACGTGTTGTGTAACGCGCTGGAGAGGTCGGTGATGGGAGGAACACCGAAGAGTGCCTACAGCTCAATAATTACCCTATTAATAGCATGGAGCGTATGGAAGAAAAAATGCTGAAGATTACCTTTCCCGATTTGCGTTGAATGACACGTCCTGCATGTACAGAGAAAAGCTTCATCAACAGTTCTGCTCAGGATTCGCCAATACACGGAGGACGCACAATATCTGTTCAGCTCGTATTATGCTGGAGGATGGGAACAAGGTTGGTAAATTTGCCCATAGATTTGTAATGAGCAGATAGATCTGCTGGTAAGGTGGCCACCCTGTGAGCGAGACACCTACAGAACTGCCAGGAACCGCTGTCAGAACTGCGCTACTCAGGTAAATTAGTCATATTTTATTAATTTAGTTTACTCACTTATAGCGCTGACATATTCATCACTTGCTGTCCCCAATGGAGGTCACAATCATGAAGGGGTATTCTCATCTGAGACAATAGGGGCATATCGCTAGGCTATGCCCCCATTAGCTGATGGCTGCGGGTCCCACCACTGGGACCCTGCACCTATATCGAGAACGGAGCGGGCAAAGTGGTGGCTGGAGGACTCTGGTCCAGCCACCACCAAGCCGGCTCCCTATAGAAGTGAATGGGAGTGCACCGGGCATGACCGCCCACCGCTCCCATTCACTTCTATGGGCCCAAAAGAAATAGCTTCCCCATAGAAATAAATGGAGGGCGTCTGTGAATATGTAGTCAACACTTTCGAGGCCTCCTTTAGGAGATAGGTGCCTGGGATCCACACCTATCAGGCAATGGGGGCATATCCTAGCCGCTAGGAATCCAGGGAAAGCGGAACTAAGAAATTGTCAAATGAAAAATGTTCTGGTAAATTTACCATTTTAGGAGAATATACACTCCAGACATAATGATAGGGAACTTTGGGGGTTGTCTCATCTGAGACAATGGGGGCATATCGCTAGGTCCTAGCGATAGGCCCGTCGCTAACAGACAGGCTAGGACCTAGCGATATGCCCCCATTGTCTCAGATGAGACAACCCCCAAAGTTCCCTATCATTATGTCTGGAGTGTATATTCTCCTAAAATGGTAAATTTACCAGAACATTTTTCATTTGACAATTTCTTAGTTCCGCTTTCCCTGGATTCCCAACATTTTTTTTTCCCCGAACCTGATCAGCACCAACAAATACAGTAAGGATGGGAAAGAGATCAGAACAATCTTAGAATGCTTGTCATGTCCGTTAATCAACCAGAGAACAAATATTGGCAAGAGCATACATATACTTCACTCTCCCAGTGCCGATTTTCTTTACAGTAAAAATGAGAGGATGGAAAAAAGAGAGTGGATTTTTTTAAGGGTGGGGGAGGTCTACAGTTATAATATATAGGTATATACTGTTGGCAAGACTGAGTCAAGACTACCTACACAACCTCCACAGCAGCTATAACCCAGTTATGAAGGGAACAATTACCGCCTGTAAACGCTGATTGGGGAGTTGTAAGCTTGCCAATTCTCTAATGAAGTCATTTATAACTTTTTCTTCTTGTTTTTATACTACCCAGTCTGAATTCTACAGTAGGTGCCAAAATAAAAATAAGACTGTGCTGCAGCATGTTCCTACGGGGATGGATGGCCTGCCTGTGACCACAAGCTGCTTTGATGAACCCTGCTGCCCTGGACCTGGAATGCTGCCTTTTTGGCTGTAAAATGTCTCTTCAAAGATTGCGGAAACCTGTTGATCCCATAGAGATTCTGGCAGCTGGTGCATGTCTAGAAGTGCCTGAGAAAACAAAGGTCAAAGTTTTTCAAGGCTCGGTTATCTGGGAGAACCCTCCCTCCTCTTCGGAAACTGCACATACAATCTGCCTAGAAGCCAGATTCATAACAAACCATTGTTCCCGGCACAATGTGCACAGAGCACAAACATAACAAGGGGAAAAAAACAAGCCAAAAAGAAGTCAAGTAGAAGAGAGTGAGACCACTTTACTAACAGTCCATCTTAGCTACTTATACCCAAGTGACCAAGGGTGGACTGGCCATAGATCCTACAGGGAAATTCTCCAGAGGGGCCAATGCCCAAGCCCTCCTCATGGCCACCATTTGAGAACATAATGATCTGATGCTCTCAGCATTAACTGACGCCATGAGTATCAGGTACTTCTACCCCTAGACGGCATCTGCAGGTGCCCTCCTGAATTCAACTGTATCACCATCCTCAGGACAGTGATACAGTTGAATACTGCAACGCAGGCATCAGTATTTTATGATGCGCTGTGGTATTTGGTTATGCTGGGGCAGTATTTTGTGCTGTACTGAGGTACTGCTGGTCCTGCCTACTTGTGATAATCTGGATCCACCTATGACATGGGGCCACTTTGAAAAAAAAATTCCAGGGCCACTTTAAGTTCCCAGTCCATCCCTGCAAGTGACTGAACTGCCCAGATTTACAAACAGAGGCATTATATTGTGGCATGATGGCCAATTATGGTGGGATCTGCTAGCTTTCGATTGCATATGACCCTTGCGGATTGCACCATAAGTGTTTACATTTGCCAGCAAACACCGAAGACTGAGTCCATCTTCACAAAATAAAGCAGACGGTGTAGACCGCTTCTTTCCTTGCGAACGGCAGGTTGAAAAATAAGTTGAGAATGAACATACATATGGCATGTAGAGGGTCTTCTCAATGTCAAGAATTGTGTTACATGTATATACAGTAGAAGTCCATGTATGAAACGTAGTCCATAGAACTACTATATGGAAATGTGCATTAGGGGGCATTTACACCAACAGATAATGTGACCGATTTTTTTTGCTATACACACACCAACTATTGGTCTGATTGGACAGAAATTGGTCAGATAATCTGTTGGTGTAAATGATTGATGTGTTGTCACCAAGGCCAACTAAGGATGGGTAGTTCATGATGTGGTTCATGCAGTGAGAGTCAGATAGTCCCTTTAAAAACATGAAGAAATCATCCAGATGCTACAAGGCATGCAACGTGTAATAGTAAGTGTATGTCCTGCATGTGATCCAGGCAATAATCAGATTAATGCATGGTAAGGGCTCACTTAAATATATATATATATATGAGGCTAGAAGCTTGCTGGTTGGGTACAATGGAGCTCTATGTGGTGTCCATCATTTCCAACTGGAGGGGGCATTAAAACCAATGACCATGGCCGGTGCAGCGTAGCGTGCAATAGTTTTTTAAGATGTTTTAGATCAGGCATGCTAAACCTGCGACCCTCCAGCTGTTGCAAAACTACAACTCCCAGCATGCCTGGACAGCCTACAGCTATTAGCCTACAGCAGGGCATTGTGGGAGTTGTAGTTGGAGGGCCGCAGGTTGAGCATGCCTGCTTTAGATTAATGTTGTTGTAAGAAAAGGCAAAACATATTCCAACTGAGAAGCAGAAGGCTGTGCCGCCCAGTTCCCTTTCTTTTTTACTTGTAAAATGAAAGACAGAACAGACCCTGAGCTTTGGCAATGTGAACCAGCCCCGAGAGGTTGTTAGAATCACTTAGAACAGCACAAACCCGTCGTCATCATAGGCGCAGCTTTGTACAAGGCCGTGCCTGGTGGTGTCTCCAGCACCGCTCTGTAAGCCATCACCCAATGCATTAACCAAACTGTAAAAGAGGTGCCCAGGAAGCCACATTCACATCAGGATCTCCTGAGATCTTTATTGACCTGAAGCCGATTCCTGCCATTTATTCATATCGGTTCTCTGTTATTATGTCACAAAGAAGCAATAAGATCTTATCATCTCACTTCAGCTAAAATACGAGCCGCAGATCTGATTCGGTTTTTATATTCTTCTGAAACCTAAATATAGATTCTCCTGTGACTGATAACCTAGAGATTGCATCAGATGGAACACAAAAGCGGAAAGTTGTAAAGAGGCGAAGGACTTGCATCAGGTTTCTTGCAGAAAGGATAGAAACCGTCCCATTCATCTGAAAGGGGCTTGCAGAAATCCAGGCACAGGTTGATGAAAATCCTGTAGCAAATCTGAAGAAGGACATTAATAACCCCCCAAATATATTTAACATTAAACTAATAAATCAAAATGTTCCTAAAGATTCAGTTTACGGACGTTGATCATTTTACCACCAGGGACGCCAGGTTCCTCATTATTAATGATCACTACATACAACTTTGTGAGCAACCCTTAGGTAATGTCACCACGCTGGTAGAACTCTGCCTACCAGTATCCTATGTCTATGGGAGGTAAGTACAAGCTTCGACAACAGAGAAGAGCCGGGGGGGATAAAGAAGGACGGTTAATAAATATTCTACCTGACAAGTTTAGATACAAGTCACCTAAGCCACTTGCACACAAACGTTTTTTGTTCCGTTTTTTACATTCCGTATAAAGAACCATTCATTTCAGTGGTTCCGCAAAAAAATACGTTTCCGTATTTCCGTTCAAAGATAGAACATGTTCCTATTATTGTCTGCATAACGGACAAGGATAGTACTATCGGGAGCCAGCTGTTCCGTTCCTGCAAAAAAACGGAATGCACACGGACGTCATCCGTATCTTTTGCGGATACGTTTTTCGCGGACCGCAAAATACTGAAAAACGCCATACGGTCGTGTGCAAGAGGCCTTGCTAGAAGATTTCAGGGTGGATTATACCAGGTTTGGCTTTGTGGCTCTAAAAGTCTGTAAGTGGGAATTCACTGTGTCCCGACAGGTAAAAAGCTTCACAACAGATGTGTCCGGACAGGTCTGTTAGAAAATGTTCTGTTTTGCAGTCTCGCATGAGTGACACTTTACTGGTGTCCATTACCTATCCTTGCTAAAACACACTGCCAGGTTTAACCCTTTCATCGCCAGCTGAGCGTGCACACAAGGCAAACACCTGCAATCTAGACCCAAGGACGCATTTCTGCAATAAGCGCAATGGATTTGTTGTTGCATTTTTGCTACAATTTGTAGACATTTACTGTTGGTGGATTACTATGCATCCGGCTGGAGACAAATAGTGCACTTATCACTGCAAACCCCACATTTGCTCATTGTCTCCTGTCTTGAAGAATCAGCACAAGTCACAGACTTTACATTGGAGACTTCAGACACAGACTTTAGGGTCACACGGTGAGGTTTACTGAGGCAGTTTTGGAAGCCAAAGTCAGGAGGGGATCATAAAAGGAGAGAAGGTGTGAAGGACAGGTACGTCTTCTTCAATTCATTCCTGGTTTTGGCTTCCAAAACTGCATCAGGAAACCTGATGGTGTGGCCGTACCCTTACAACCTGCAAGGGGGATCTGAATCTAAACACTAATAGCAGACAGGCTGGACTGCGTCCAACATACTATGGAGTGTGGAAGCCTCATTCATTTCCCTTCTCCGGGGAACCTTCGCCGGGGTCATATTCTTAATATAAGACTGCAATGCAAAGACACAGCAACAGGCAAGACTCTCATCATCCATCCATCTGTCCCATGTTACCTCAATGCTCTTGGTGGTTGCACTCTTGACTTCCAGAGTTAAATTGACCCTTTTGACGGTGAGATAGAAGGGATAATCCTTCGCCACCATTGTGGCTTTGGGGTTAGTCCTTTGGGTGGTCACAGTGGATCCTGAGAGTAAATCAGATGTGTAAAAGTGCAGGCTCTCAGCTCCAGAGCTCCAGGGCAGCCGGGAGAGAGGGCGAAATCCAGTTGTGATCTTTCTGTGAGTGCATTACACTGGCTGACTGCTGAGTCTGACTGCCACAGGGGAGGGTGAGGGAAAGCGATGGTGTCAGCACTGGAAACACTACACCACCACAGCCATTAGAGAAATCCCTCCTCTCTGCTGCACTGGGGGAAGTGGCTGCAGCTCCACAACCTGCTCCTCAGCCACTGAGAACACAAGCTTCTTCTCACCCTCTCATTCTCTCTAACTCATTGCTCTGTTATATATGCTCTTCTCTCCTCCTTCTCCGTGATTTTCAGTGATCTTTACTTCTTTACCCCCTTTTCCCTCTCTATTAGTCTTCTTGCTCTGTATATACAGCACCTTTCCCCTCTCTCAATGCTGTCTACTTCTCTCCTCCGTCCTCTATATATCACCCCCTTTTCCCTCTCTATTAGTCTTCTTGCTCTGTATATACAGCACCTTTCTCCTCTCTCAATGCTGTCTACTTCTTTCCTCCGTCCATTATATCTCTCTCCCTTTTTTCCCCCCTTATTAGTCTTCTTGCTCTGTATATACAGCACCTGTCTCTTCCCCTCTCTCAATGCTCTCTACTTCTCTCCTCCGTCCTCTATATCTCTCTCCCTTTTTTCCCCTCTATTAGTCTTCTTGCTCTGTATATACAGCACCTGTCTCTTCCCCTCTCTCAATGCTGTCTACTTCTCTCCTCCGTCCTCTATATCTCTCTCCCTTTTCCCTCTCTATTAGTCTTCTTGCTCTGTGTATACAGTACCTGTCTCTATCTGTCTCTTCCCCTCTCTCAATGCTGTCTACTTCTCTCATTTCTTCTCTATATATATCTCCTTTTCCCTCTCTATTAGTGTTATTGCTCTCTATATAATAACTGTCTCAATCTGTTTCTTTCCCTCTCTGAGTGGTCTCTATATGACTCTCTCTCTCTCTCTCTCTCTCTGTTTGCAGGTCTGTCTTCCTCTGTTCATCTTTTCTCATCTCTATGCACTTCTATCTCATTGTTCTCTATCCACCCTCTCTCTCTCTCTTTCTCTCTCTCTCTCTTCAGTCCTCTTCCCCCTTTCTATCTCACCTTGTCTCTTCCTTTCTACTTCTATCTCATCTCTATTTATTTATTTATTATACGCACTTATATAGCGCCACTATATGCTGCAGCTTTACAGACATTATCATCCTACTGTCCCCAATGGGGCTCACAATCTAAGGTCCCTATCAGTGTGTCTTTGGAGTGTGGAAGGAAACCGGAGAACCCGGAGGAAACCCCGGCAAACACGGGGAGAACATACAAACTCCTATGCACTTCTCTTTGCGGAATGGGTGCCGACCTATTCATTTCAATGGGGCCGCAAAAGATGCGGACAGTACACCATGTCCTGTTCGCTGCCGTAGTTCCGTTCCGCGGCCCCGCAAAAAAGATAAAGCATGTCCATGTCCTAATCATTGCGGACAAGAATAGGATATTTTCTATGGCAGCGGCGGCCATGTACGGTCCACAAATTGCAAAACGCACACAGGCCGGTTATCAGTGTTTTGCGTATCCGCAAAACACTACGGTCGTGTGAATGTAGCCTTATCTACATACTCTTCTCTCTCTCATTTCTCATCCCCCCTTTTATCTCACCCTGTCTCTTACTGTCATCCACATTGCCATCTCATCTCGCTCTACACTTGTCTCTGTATTTCTGTTTGACCGCGTTCTCCTCTCTCTTTCCTATTTTACACATGCATTATTTCTCATTAAATGGCATTTCTATCCAAAAGTAAAGGCAATAAAAGGAACTACGAAGTAATGCAGCAAAAAGCTTCATTTAAACATTTCCATTGTTGGCTAGGTTTTTCCATTTCCCCTTTTGATTCCTATACGAGAGTTCGATGACGAAATGTTTCAGGGGAAACCCACGTACTGTAGTTTCTCCAGTGGATAGACCTAAGAAAAGATATTATCAAATCCGGGGCACATGAGTCATTACAACGCAGCACTCGGTTCGGGAGCAGAAGAGTGGGCGCCCTGTGAGTCAATATGATCAATATGACTAGAAGAAGCACAAGGCCTGTGCCAGCCATGTCTGATCTGTTGTACACGTGCTACATATTGTCAGAGGATGCTCTGTTTTTAGACTCATTCATTTCTTTCCGTACTATGGCTGGTTTAGATGGGCTCTTGTGTTTTGGCTCAGCTGAACAGTAGTCCGGGAGTTGGACGCAGCATCTACGCTAATATGTGGCTATATTACAGACCTGTAAAACCAGCCATTATACCATTTTGCTGTAATTGTTTTTTTTTTTGTTTTTTTTACTCTGTTCTTGGAAATGTACTTAGAATTGATTCTACAGGAAATACAATGTAAAATCTGTGCTTCCTCTTGCTGCATTCTCCTTTCACCACCTATCTATATATATAGTGCATGTTGCAGCTGCGGGGGGTATAATAGGTGCCCATACAGCCATGTCTGTCCGTGCATATACACATTCGGTTAGGCTGAGTGTGTACGTGCGGTAATAGGAAGAAAGCTGCTGCCAGACACCTCTGACGGTGGCTTATCTCCTGGGAGAACTGGCACTGAAATTTAATGCAACTCATCCCATGGACATCATCTGCGCAGGGAAAGTCAGGAGCTCCACATACACGTTAGATTGGCGCCCATCCCGACTAGAAACGGCAGGGTCAGCCAACAGTACTGTAAAGTGTATGGGGCCCTTAATCTTAGTATCCTTTTAGGGTCTCATGTTGGCTCTGTCTAAAGACCCTACACAGGGGCGGACTGGAAAGTGGCCCTTAAAAAAATAAATAAAAAGATACTAGTCAGGTCCAAGTTGATGGAAGGCAGGGCCACCACAGGTAGGCAGGGACAGCAATACCATACTGCGGCACATTATACCACAGTCCATCACAAATGGCCGGCCGTGAGGCGGGCTCAGGCGGCCCCTTGGGCATCTGCCCA
This sequence comes from Bufo gargarizans, assembly GCF_014858855.1. Lineage (NCBI taxonomy): Eukaryota > Metazoa > Chordata > Amphibia > Anura > Bufonidae > Bufo > Bufo gargarizans. The sequence continues at coordinate 185,887,148 of NC_058086.1, forward strand.
CCGGGAAGTTTCCCTGTAAGGTCTATGGCCAATCAGCCCCTGGACCTACACGTAAACTGCACCTTGTGAACAAGGCTCGATGCCAGTTTTACAGCTCTGACCTACTGATAAAACTGCAACCGTATAAGCGACATATGCAGTGCTGTACCATCATGCATACAAAAAACACCTGCCCTCAGAGCACCCTGAAATCTCAACAGTTGGTACTAAACAAACGCAAACGTTTATTACCAATAAAATATATCATCTTGCTAGTGTCAGCATGCATGCCGGTGTCTGTATAGCTGGGAATGTGCGATCTATTCGCTTTTACTGTTGCTGGCCTACGTCAATATACTGCTTTACACAGGAGCAAACACGTATAGGACTAGTCATGTTAATGAGATGAAGGACTAAATCTGAAATGAGGGAGGGGGGGTTCACACTGACATTATACCCATTAAATGGTGTCACAAATCCACAATGTCCCCTCAGCCAGAGACCAATAGACATGTAAATAACAATCAGGGCCGCTCAGGGGGAGGGGGTTCTACAGTAATTGGAGTTTTTGTAATTCACAAATCCTATTAAACAAAGCTTTTAAGGCAATATATTTGCTGCTTAGGCATGGCATACAGTGTCTGTATGTTGGCAATATCTGTAATTAATAGGGCATTTACTCATGATGTGTTTGCACTTTTAATGCTGGATCCATAGTGTCACTCATCAGCTTTGCATTTATTTGAGACAAATACCAAATCTTTCTAAAATGTGCGCTTTTTTATTGCCATTTTTAGTCTTTTTTTAAACACAAAGAATAAAAATTCTCCCCCATCGCTGTGAAATATGTTGGTGTTAAAGGGCATCTGTCAGCAGTTTTGTACCTATGACACCGGCTGACCTGTTACATGTGCACTCGGCAGCTGAAGACATCTGTGTTGGTCCCATGTTCATACTGTATGTGTCCGCATTGCTGAGAAATAATGATCTTCTACTATATGAAAATAAGCCTCTAGGAGCAGCAGGGGCGTTGCCGTTACACCTAGAGGCTCTGCTCTCTCTGCAACTGCTGCACCCTCTGCACTTGACAGGCAGTGAAAACGTGATCACACCTGGCCCTGACTTCTTCTAAAGTCAATCAAAGTACAGGGGGCACAGCAGTTGCAGAGAAAGAGTCATAGGGACAAAAGTTCTTCCCTCTCAGGGGTTCCGGTATTTTTTACAACAATAATAGCAAAAAATGTCAAAAATATCAAAGCGCAGAAGGAAATAAATAAATATATATATATATAAGATAGAAAAAACCGCAGCACATCCAGATGGTGAAAAATGTGTAATCCTTTATTCACCCACTTGGGTGAATAAAGGATTACACATTTTTCACCATCTGGAAGTGCTGCATTTTTTTCTCTTATCTATACAACTGTGGTCGAGTTTGCACCGCTGGCACTCCTTTCCAGTATCAAGGTGTGCCACGGACTTGCTTTCTTTGGTTATATATATATATATATACTGAACAAAAATATAAATGCAACACTTTCGGTTTTACTCCCATTTTGCATGAACTGAACTCAAAGATCTGAAACATTTTCTACATACACAAAAGGTCCATTACTCTCAAATTTTGTTCACAAATCTGTCTAAATCTGTGTTAGTGAGCACTTCTCCTTTGCCGAGATAATTCATCCCACCTCACAGCTGTGGCATATCAAGGTGCTGATTAGACAGCATGCATATTGCACAGGTGTGCCTTAGACTGCCCACAATAAAAGGCCACTCTGAAATGTGCAGTTTGATCACACAACGCAATGCCACAGATGTCGCAACGTTTGAGGGAGCGTGCAATTGGCATACTGACTGCAGGAATGTCTACCAGAGCTGTTGCCTGTGCAATATTGGAGAGTAATGGGTCTTTTGTGTATGTTGAAAATGTTTCAGATCTTTCAGTTCAGCTCATACAAAATGGGAGCAAAACCGAGTGTTGTGTTTATATTTTTGTGCAATGTACAGTACAGACCAAAAGTTTGGACACACCTTATCATTCAAAGAGTTTTCTTTATTTTCATGACTATGAAAAGTGTAGATTCACACTGAAGGCATCAAAACTATGAATTAACACATGTGGAATTATATACATAACAAAAAAGTGTGAAACAACTGAAAATATGTCATATTCTAGGTTCTTCGAAGTAGCCACCTTTTGCTTTGATTACTGCTTTGCACACTCTTGGCATTCTCTTGATGAGCTTCAAGAGGTAGTCACCTGAAATGGTTTTCACTTCACAGGTGTGCCCTGTCAGGTTTAATAAGTGGGATTTCTTGCCTTATAAATGGGGTTGGGACCATCAGTTGCGTTGTGGAGAAGTCGGGTGGATACACAGCTGATAGTCCTACTGAATAGACTGTTAGAATTTGTATTATGGCAAGAAAAAAGCAGCTAAGTAAAGAAAAACGAGTGGCCATCATTACTTTAAGAAATGAAGGTCAGTCAGTCCGAAAAATTGGGAAAACTTTAAAAGTGTCCCCAAGTGCAGTCACAAAAACCATCAAGCACTACAAAGAAACTGGCTCACATGCGGACCGCCCCAGGAAAGGAAGACCAAGAGTCACCTCTGCTGCGGAGGATAAGTTCATCCGAGTCACCAGCCTCAGAAATCGCAGGTTAACAGCAGCTCAGATTAGAGACTAGGTCAATGCCACACAGAGTTCTAGCAGCAGACAAATCTCTAGAACAACTGTTAAGAGTAGACTGTGTGAATCAGGCCTTCATGGTAGAATATCTGCTAGGAAACCACTGCTAAGGACAGGCAACAAGCAGAAGAGACTTGTTTGGGCTAAAGAACATAAGGAATGGACATTAGACCAGTGGAAATCTGTGCTTTGGTCTGATGAGTCCAAATTTGAGATCTTTGGTTCCAACCACCATGTCTTTGTGCGACGCAGAAAAGGTGAACGGATGGACTCTACATGCCTGGTTCCCACCGTGAAGCATGGAGGAGGAGGTGTGATGGTTTGGGGGTGCTTTGCTGGTGACACTGTTGGGAATTTATTCAAAATTGAAGGCATACTGAACCAGCATGGCTACCACAGCATCTTGCAGTGGCATGCTATTCCATCCGGTTTGCGTTTAGTTGGACCATCATTTATTTTTCAACAGGACAATGACCCCAAACACACCTCCAGGCTGTGTAAGGGCTATTTGACCATGAAGGAGAGTGATGGGGTGCTGCGCCAGATGACCTGGCCTCCACAGTCACCGGACCTGAACCCAATCGTGATGGTTTGGGGTGAGCTGGACCGCAGAGTGAAGGCAAAAGGGCCAACAAGTGCTAAGCATCTCTGGGAACTCCTTCAAGACTGTTGGAAGACCATTTCAGGTGACTACCTCTTGAAGCTCATCAAGAGAATGCCAAGAGTGTGCAAAGCAGTAATCAAAGCAAAAGGCGGCTACTTTAAAGAACCTAGAATATGACATATTTTCAGTTGTTTCACACTTTTTTGTTATGTATATAATTCCACATGTGTTAATTCATAGTTTTGATGCCTTCAGTGTGAATCTACAGATTTCATAGTCATGAAAATAAAGAAAACTCTTTGAATGAGAAGGTGTGTCCAAACTTTTGGTCTGTACTGTATATATATCAAGGGAAAAATTCAAATAAGTACCAGAGGATTAGGCATGTTCATAATCGAACTTGTTCAACCCTAGATGATTCTATACACAGTAGATGGTTGACCAGTCCTGCCAAATTTGGCAGGTTTAGCCTATTTTGATCTAATGTGTATGGTCACCTTATCCCTTATTTTAATATCTTATTGTAATTCCACACTATTAGAAAATGATACATTTTGTTGTTTATAGCACCAGCAGTATCTGTAATGTTGTACACAACCACTCGTATTGGTCATTTGTGTGGATTACGGATACGGTCTGACATATAATGTGTGTTACAGCAAAAGTCAACAGGTTATTTGCAAGTGTAATTATTATCACCGTATCCAAAGAGTACAAATTGGCACACATACCTGTCATAAGCAAACACAGCAGCAATTAATGACACAAAGGTCAGCAACCCCTCGAGGCTTCTTGCTACAAAAAGTGACTTAAACTAGTTCAGCAAATTGCAATTCCTTGTTTCACCAGAATCCCTTGTGAAGAATTATAGCTGTTATACGTCGACCATTCATTAAAGGGATTCTGTCCCCTCGTTTTAGACTATAGAGCTGCGGACATGCACGGCTAGATCTCTGCTAGCATGTCCGCAATATACCTGTCCCATAGCGCTGTGCGCTTTTATTGTGTTTAAAAAATGATTTTATAGATATGTAAATCACCCTGGTAAGAAGGAGCCCAAGGGGCTGCACTAACCTTCTTGGAGCCCAGCCACGCGCCCCTGTGAAGGAGCCCAGCACCACCTGCGTCCTCCCAATCTCCTCCTTGCTCACAGTTAGATCACCGTAATCTCGCGATGCGTGAGATCGCACATGCGCAGTTCCTTCTTTGAGGCTGATGCCAGCATCGCGAGATTACGGTGATCTAACTGTGAAGAAAGGAGGCGATTCGGAGGACGCAGGCGGTGCTGGGCTCCTTCACAGGGGGACGTGGCTGGGCTCCAAGAAGGTTAGTGCAGCCCTGTGGGCTCCTTACCAGGCTCATGTACATATCTCTAAAATCTATTTTTAAACACAATAAAAGGACACAGCGCTATGGAACAGGTATATTACGATATTGCGGACATGCTAGCGGCGATCTAGCTGTGCATGTCCGCAGCTCTATAAGCTAAAACGAGGTGACAGAATCCCCAGGTATTTGGGAATGTGTTTGTTTTAGCAACAGCTAAATACCCTGTTACTGAATCATACGGTAAAGAAACAATAAACATATAAATGCACAGAAATAAAAAAAATCTCATCAAATTCCTCTCTAAGGCTACTTTCACACTAGCGTTTTTTGGCGGATCCGTCATGGATCTGCAAAAACTCTCCAGTTACAATAATAAAACCGCATGCACACTGCACAGACAGATCCGTTTGTATTATCTGTAGCATAGCCATGACGGATCCGTTTGTATTATCTGTAGCATAGCCATGACGGATCCGTTTGTATTATCTGTAGCATAGCCATGACGGATCCGTTTGTATTATCTGTAGCATAGCCATGACGGATCCGTTTGTATTATCTGTAACATAGCCATGACGGATCAGTTTGTATTATCTGTAGCATAGCCATGACGGATCAGTTTGTATTATCTGTAACATAGCCATGACGGATCCGTCTTGAACATTATTGAAAGTCAATGGAGGACGGATGCGTTTTCTATTGTGCCAGATTGTGTCAGAGAAAACATATCCGTCCCCATTGACTTATATTGTAAGCGAGGACGGTTCAATTTGGCTCCGCTTCGTCAAGCGGCCAGAAAAACGAGTGTCCGTCTCCAGAGCGGAATGGTGACTGAACGGAGGCAAACTGATGCATTCTGATCGGATCCTTTTCCATTCAGAAGGCAATAGGGCAAAACTGATCCGTTTTGGACCGCGTGTGAGAGCTCTTAATGGATCTCACAAATGGAAAGCCAAAACGCTAGTGTAAAAGTAGCCTAATTTTCTTCATTTTTTTGCTCCCATTATTTCTCATATTTTAATTAAACCTGAGAAATATATATAAAGCGATCTTCTTTCTGTGCCCAACGGAGAGCAGCAGCCCCCTTACTCTTTCTCCTGTGTCTGGCTGTGAGACAGCTGATTGCAGCAGGAGCCTCTCCCTCTGCTCCGGCTAAGCCCCTCAGCCATGTACAAACCAAAAATGGAACTTATCAGCAGGAAATTATCCACCGACTATTTGTTTCAGGAACATGCAGACGGAGAACTCCGTGGACAAGTGTATCTCCAGTTCTCTTTTTTTTTTATACTTTAAACTAGGTTTAATGCTTTTTTTTTATTTTTTTATTAAGGCTCCATTCAGACGTCCGTAGTGCATTGCGGATACACCCGGCCGGCACCCTCATAGAAATAGGACATGCTCTATTTTTTTCCGGAGCTGCGGACTGGAAGATCGGGGCCACACTCCAGAAATGTGGATGCAGAGAGCACATAGTGTGCTCTTCGCATCCATTCAGTCCCCATAGAGAATGAATGGGTCGGCACACTTGCGGAACGGGTGCGGACAACACTTGCGGACGTGTGAATGGAACCTAAGTGTGATCCCCACTCAGGACTTTTATCTATTACCCCTAGTGAAGAGGAGTTACAAAGCACATCCCTCCCTCTGGGGGACACAAATTACTCAGACTGCCTATTGCTTTTAATGAGAACTGTGTAATGTTTTATTTCTCCTGTGATGGCGCTGCAGGGAACGATGGACTTGATTCGGATGACCCAGAACATCATGTTTTGTGACCATGTGATGATAAAACATTATATAACCAGCCTGTACTGATTCACAAGATCTGGGACATTCACTTGTTTACTGCTCTTTTCATTCATTCATTAAATTGAGTAATTTTTTTCTCTTTGCAGCAGTTCAGCTTCTGGCAGAGACAACCAGGTGACGCTCCATATAGTGCAGGGATGCTCAACCTGCGGCCCTCCATCTGTTGTCAAACTACAACTCCCATGATGCCCTTCTGTAGAATGATAGCTGTAGGCTGTCAGGGAATGATGGGAGTTGTAGTTTTGCAACAGCTGGAGGGCCGCAGGTTGAGCATGCCTGATATAGTGTATTGTAAGAGCAGACCACTGAGACTATTGACCAGTGATCCCGATGCTGCGAGCAATAAGCCAGGAGAAGGCGTCACATCATAAGGATTGCTGAACAGGATGCTCCTATGGATATATGTAACCTTTAAAGTGTCTCGGTTACCAGGATCAACCTTGTACAACCAGGCATATAGCCTAGTAGGGTTGTTGAAGCTGATGAGACAGTTCTTTTCGCTGTAGGTGCCATCGTTCTTGAGAAATTGGAACTTTTATTATAATGTAAATGAGCTATTGGAGCACCAGGAGCTGGTCTTATGTGGTATGAGCACCGCTCCAGCGACGGCTCTGGTGCTCAATACTAATACATCTCTCCTTCAAAACCTCCCTCCCCTAAGATTGACAGAAATAGACTTCTGGTCTAACCCTGAGATCTTGCTCCTGCGCACTCTCACTCGGCGCGGCGCGTGCGCACTAATCATCTTCGCTCGGCAAGTGCGCAGGCGTGAGATCTCAGTGCTAGAACAGAACTCTAGCACTGTTGTCAATGTAAAGGGACGGGGGCATGTTTTGAAGGAGAGAGACGTTAGAATGGAGCACCAGGGGCATCACTGGAGCGGTGCTCACATTGCATAAGCCGGCCTCCTGGTGCTCCAATAGCTCATTTGCATAATAATACAAGTTTACATTTCTCAAGAACGATGGTACCTGCAGTGAAAAGAAAGGTATCGTTTTAATCAGCTTCAACAACCCTACCAGGCTATATGATCCTGGTGACTGAGCCACTTTGAAGGGTTTGTCCCAAAATGGACATTTATTAGCTAGCCACACATTACAGATTACTACAACAGCAGTCGTGTGGTGAAGAGGAGATTTGTGGTCGAGCATGAGCCCTGCTGCCCCATTCAGTGTGCATGGGGCTGAAGGAAAGAGTTAAACACTGTATTCGGCTATCTCCATCACTCCCATAGTATTTAAATAGAGCAGTCACTGGGCATGCCCGCCCGCTGCTCCATTCAAACTCCTTCTCACTGTGCTCATGTAGTAAGGAGTGGGGTACACGGGACCACTGTGGCACAACCCCCTTAGGCTGTATTCACACGTCCGCAATGTGTTTTGCGGATACACGGATCCGCAAAACACGGAAAGCGGCAATGTGCTTTCCGCATTTTGCGGACCGCACATTGCCGACATAATAGAATATGCCTGTTCTTGTCCGCAATTGCGGACAAGAATAGGACATGTTCTATTTTTTTGCGGAAACGGAAGCACGGATGCGGAAGTGCGGATCCGCAAATGTGGATGCGGACAGCACATTCCGTCCCCATAGAGAATGAATGGGTCCGCACCCTTTCCGCAAAATTGCGGAAAGGATGCGGACCCATTTTGCGGACGTGTGAATGGAGCCTAAAAGGGAACTCCCTCCAAAAACTGAAACCACTCTGGGCATATTTCTGACTCAAAATAGTGGTAAGCTTAGGGCACTTTCACACTAGCGTTATTCTTTTCCGGTATTGCGTTCCGTCACAGGGGCTCAATACTGGAAAAAAAACGCTTCAGTTTTATCCTATTGCATTCTGATTGGAGAGTAATCCGTTCAGTATGCATCAGGATGTCTTCAGTTCAGTCCCTTTACGGTATTTGGCCGGACAAAATACCACAGCATGCTGCAGTATTTTCTCCGACCAAAATTCCGGAACACTTGCGGAATGCCGGATCCGGCCTACATTCCCATTAAAATGTATTAATTATGGATCCGGTACTAAGTGTTCCGGAAAACCGGATACGATTTTCCGACCTGCGCATGCGCAGACCTTTAAAAATGCGGGGGGGGGGGGGGGAATAGCGGATCCGTTTTTTCGGATGACACCGGAGAGACGGATCCGGAATTTTAACGCATTTGTCAGAGGGATCCGGATCCGTTTGCATACGAATTTCTGGATCCGGCATAAGTTGCGGCGGCGGAACTGCCTGCCGGATCCTCACAACGCAAGTGTGAAAGTAGCCTTAGTAAATCACTGGCAAACTATGATAAATCTCTTTACTATGGCTGTACTTAGTGAAGCTTTATAACTGTTCCATTTTCTTCCTAAACCTGCCCGTACACTGTGGGCCCTGTTCACATTTCCGCTGTGGTTTCCATCATAAACGGAAACCACAACACAATATTGCACAACAGAAGTCTTATAATGGGGTCAATTCCTGGACAACCCCTTTAAAGGCTATGGACTCCTTTATGTCATTTTTTTTATTTAATTGCATATATTTTGGCCTAAAAAGAAACATTTTTGAAATGGTATTTATAGAAAAAAAAAAAAAAAAAACTGGGACAGCTTGGCTTCTGCAGCCTGCATGTATTTCAATACATAGCAGTCTGCGGCATGTCATTAGCTAGCGAATCCAGCAATCTGACAGCTCCTCTCTCTTGTTCCTCTCCTGAATGACTTTCTCAAATCAAAATCAGCTTTAGGGCTCATGCACACAACCAGTCCTCAAAACATGGATCCGCAAAAAATACAGATGACATCCGTATTGCATGCAATTTTTTTGCGGATGCATTTTAACTATGCCTATCCTTGTCCACAAAATGGACAAAAATAGGACATGTTCTATTTTTTGGCGGAACAGACTTGCGGACATACGGAAACGGAAAGCTCACAGAGGCATTTCTGTATTTTCTCAAAAACTGAACGGCCACGGACAAAAAATAAGTTTTTGTGCATGAGCCCTTTAAAGGGGTTTTCCAGCCATATATATTGATTACCTATCATCAGGATAGGTCATCAATATCTGATCTCCGGGGGTCTGACACCTGGCACCCGTGCCTATCAGCTGTTAAAAGGGAAAGCGGTGCTCCATGTGAGCGCTGCTTCCTGTTCATTACACTGTGCGTCGTCTCGGAAGTGCAATGTAATGACGAGCACTCACTCCATTCACTTAAATACAGCAAGTACTTGTAATTACACTACACCGCCGCTCCACAGGAGACGACGCGTAGTGTAATGACCAGGAAGCTGCGCTCGCATGGACCACCGCCTCCTCTTCAAACAGCGGATCGGATATTGATGACCTATCCTGAGGATAGGTCATCAATATACACTCACCTAAAGAATTATTAGGAACACCATACTAATACGGTGTTGGACCCCCTTTTGCCTTCAGAACTGCCTTAGGCTACTTTCACACTAGCGTTCGGCTGTCCGCTCGTGAGCTCCGTTTGAAGGAGCTCACGAGCGGACCCGAACGCTTCCGTCCAGCCCTGATGCAGTCTGAATGGATGCGGATCCGCTCAGACTGCATCAGTCTGGCAGCGTTCAGCCTCCGCTCCGCTCGCCTCCGCACGGACAGGCGGACAGCTGAACGCTGCTTGCAGCGTTCGGGTGTCCGCCTGGCCGTGCGGAGGCGTGCGGATCCGTCCAGACTTACAATGTAAGTCAATGGGGACGGATCCGTTTGAAGATGCCACAATATGGCTCAATCTTCAAGCGGATCCGTCCCCTATTGACTTTACATTGAAAGTCTGGACGGATCCGTCCGAGGCTATTTTCACACTTAGCTTTTATATGCTAATATAATGCAGACGGATCCGTTCTGAACGGAGCCTCCGTCTGCATTATTATGATCGGATCCGTTCAGAACGGATCCGATCGAACGCTAGTGTGAAAGTAGCCTTAATTCTACGTGGCATTGATTCAACAAGGTGCTGATAGCGTTCTTTAGAAATGTTGGCCCATATTGATAGGATAGCATCTTGCAGTTGATGGAGATTTGAGGGATGCACATCCAGGGCACGAAGCTCCCGTTCCACCACATCCCAAAGATGCTCTATTGGGTTGAGATCTGGTGACTGTGGGGGCCATTTTAGTACAGTGAACTCATTGTCATGTTCAAGAAACCAATTTGAAATGATTCGACCTTTGTGACATGGTGCATTATCCTGCTGGAAGTAGCCATCAGAGGATGGGTACATTGTGGTCATGAAGGGATGGACATGGTCAGAAACAATGCTCAGGTAGCCCGTGGCATTTAAACGATGGCCAATTGGCACTAAGGGGCCTAAAGTGTGCCCAGAAAACATCCCCCACACCATTACACCACCACCACCACCAGCCTGCACAGTGGTAACAAGGCATGATGGATACATGTTCTCATTCTCTACCATTTGAATGTCTCAACAGAAATCGAGACTCATCAGACCAGGCAACATTTTTCCAGTCTTCAACAGTCCAATTTTGGTGAGCTCGTGCAAATTGTAGCCTCTTTTTCCTATTTGTAGTGGAGATGAGAGGTACCCAGTGGGGTCTTCTGCTGTTGTAGCCCACCTTTCTTTCCCATTCTGACACTCAGTTTGGAGTTCAGGAGATTGTCTTGACCAGGACCACAACCCTACATGCATTGAAGCAACTGCCATGTGATTGGTTGACTAGATAATCGCATTAATGAGAAATAGAACAGGTGTTCCTAATAATTCTTTAGGTGAGTGTATATGGCTGGATAACCCCTTTAAATTAAATATTACTATTTCTTTGAATAAAGAAAAATGATTTAAAAGTGTCTGTGATCTTTACATTGTCCATACACATTATATGAATATTGGCTAATCCTTCCTATTTCTGTAGTTTATTTTCTGAGCATTTAGCAGACACCTATCCAATGCTGGCCATGCACATTCAATAGCTGTCGGATGAACGATTGTTTGGCCGACATCTATGTCTCTCTACTCCCCCATTCACATATACGTTCAGTTTGGCCAAGTGTGCATGTGTTGTCAATGGGGAGAGAGGAGAAAGTCCCTGCCAAACACTTTCGAGGACGGCTTATCTCCTGGGAGAACAAAATCAGGCAAGAAAATGTAATTTTGCCCGTTCACTCTCTCCCTTGACATCATCTGTCGGGGGAGAGTCGGGAGCACCCTATACACATTACATTGCCGGCTGAACCTGCTGTTCTTGGTGGGTTTGGCCGAAATACACTAATATGCATGGAGGCCTTAAAGGGGTATTCCGGTTGTTAGAAGTTAGCGCCTATCCACAGGATAGGGCATAACAGATCGTGGGGGTCCTACCGCTGGAATCCCTACAGACAACTGGAACGGGGGCCTGGTACCCACTGAAACCCCCTGAAATAAATGGAGTGGCCGGTCAGGCCTGTTCATTTCTATGGGAATTCCGGAAGCAGTGGCGCGGAACTCTTACAGAAATAAATTGAGTGGCATATCTGTTCATTTCAGAGAGGCTGCAGTAGGTACGGGGCTCCCGCTCTCGTGATTGGTGGGGGTCCCAGCAGTAGAACCTCCACCGATCTAATAGTTGCCCCCTATCTGGTGCATAGGGGATAACTTCTAACAATCAGAATACCCCTTTAAGGTGTATGGATACCTTAACATTCTAGTTTGTGAAGACTAGGCCTTGTACATGCTACTGATCCAGGGACCGGCTTCTCCGACTGCGCTCTATGTGCCGTCTTACTCCTGGTGGTAGCCCTGCTTAGTTACTCACTTGCTAAGCAGCAGCCGGCTACCAGCTCCTAGTTTTCTGTGCACACACAGCTTTTATAAACCGTAAACATTAGGGAGCGATCACAGGGATTTAGAACTGGCACGCACAATAGGAGGAAAATCCTCTCAATTATGAAAGCAATGAAAATTCCAGAGGAAAGTATGGACTTTAGAGCAGAAATGAATTTTGCCTCTGGGGAAAGCAGTAGAAAGCAGAGGTTCACTTCTACGGCTTCACTGTTCTCTACAACTTGTCAGCCAAGACATTTTACTTTTGCTCTGGGCAATAATAAAGAACATTTTCAGACGTGATTAGAAGAGCAGGTCAGAAAACGGTTAACGCTTAGATCACGGTGGAATAAAGAGGTAAACCTTTCCTGAACCAGTCTCTATGAAGTTATATGTTCCATTCCAGCTCCTGCACTGGTGAGTTTTACGTACAGAGCATCGCCGGCGCCAGGACCTTTTCTTTTTACATAAAAGTTAAGTGCAGAGAACTGGATGTAAAGAGAAAAGGGAAAAGTCCTCCTTAAAGGAGTTGTGTCATGTCAGATTGGCATATCGCTAGGATGTACCATGATAGTCAGATAGGTGCAGGTGCCACCTCTGGGACCCACAACTATCTCCAAAACGGGGCCCCTGAAGTGAGCGGAGAGCAGCTGCGCATGTGCGGCCACCCTCCATAAATTTCTATTGGACTGTTGAAAATAACCGAGTGCTGGCTCAGCTCTCTGCAGCAGACTCATAGAAGTGAATGGAGTGGTGGCCATGCTTGCCCAGTGCGTTCTCCATTCATTTCTATGGGATTTCCCAAAACAGTAGAACGCACCTGCTCAGCTATATTTGGAACTCCCACAGAAATGAATGGGGAGCACGACGCGCATGCGCGGTGCACTCTCCTTCACTTTCAGGGGCCCGTTCTGCAGATTGGTGCGGATCTCAAAGGTGGGACCTGCACCTATCTGACTCTTTTTATTCTTACTTGAAGCTTATGAATTAATTGCCAGCAGTTTGCAATTAAGGTCCGGAAGGGTGTTACCAGTTGTGGTAAAGGGGGAAAGGGTGGGTGTCCCTGCACAGTCTCGCACTATCCAGTCTGTGCTGCCAGTCAGACTAGGCAGCAACACACGGATCCGTTATTTTTTTCTGTTCTTCTGATGGATCAGAAGAACAGAATAATAACGGTGATATGACCTCGGCCTAGCTCCACTTTCTACGTCACCCCTTTGCTGGAGTTAAACTGCAACAATTTTTTCAACTTTGTAAAAAGTCATTGTTGATAAATCTGGAGTGAAATGAATTAATGAATTGTGCGTTTGCTGACGGGCGTAGCTTGGCTTTGTGCGGCCAGCCGCAGCATGTGGACTCATAAATGAGGTGCCCATAGACAAGCTGAAGAATGTGCAAATGCTGTTTGCTGGCTGATTACATCTTCTAAGCGAGCATAAAAATCAGTGCTTGTTGGAGGCACATCTGTCTGTGGAAATAAGGGATGCGCTGCCGTCAAATTTAAACTGAATGGGGGAGGTCGATAGTAGCAACCATTGCTCGTCCCCATACACTTTGCATGCTACAATGGTTGTTCCCTAGGAGTCCTTTTACACAGGCAGTTTCTCTGCCAATTACAAGTGCCCATCAACAACATGCAAGTCAATCAGCATTTGTTATATTTTCATTCTCACTGTTCTATGAGTAAATGGTGGTAAATGGGCATTCGTTCATGCAGCCGCTCATACCCCACTCCTCTCATACACTTTGCTGCCTGTTTACATGGGGAAATGTGATGCCAACAAATGAGCATTTTATGCCCACATAAAAGAAGCAATCAGTTAATAAAGGAGCCCATTAGTTGGCTGATTGGCAGATGTTTACTTGGGATCAGGAGTAAACGTTGGTGGGAACCTCCGATCATTGTCCCATGTAAAAAGACCTAACGCTGCTGTTCTGCTTCAGGCAACGAGCAGTGAAGAAATTAGTGACATTGCCACTGCCTCTCCCATGTACACACCCTTGTAGTTCTCAGTCATGCTAATTACTGACTATGGTGGTCTTGTCTTGGTGTGTCATTATGGAGGACACACCCTGATTATCAGACGGCAAAGGTTTAAGAATTTTAAAGTACTGCAAACACTGAGGTTTTAGTTGCTGAGAGATATATACATAAACCAAAAGGAGTGCTAAAAATATAAAAAGAACTCCATAATAAGTCTACTGCAGAATGCTTTTGCATAACTCCCAACCAGAACAGTCCCTGATTTCGGTGGTTGTACCACAGTCATGGGCTGGCTGAGGTATGTCCTGATTTCAATTGCATCTGCATCCTGCATTGAATGAAATGCTGTCAGCTCCCTGCTTCACCATTCGCCGACCTCTGCATTGGACCGGGTGCACAGAGCAAAGGGAAGGGGTGGTGCGCTCTGTTCATGGGCGGAAACAGGGCTAGGTGAGTAGTGCTTTTTATTTTATTTAAACTACAGGGACTTCACTTTTGTAAAGGGGGGGGCACTAAGGGGTAGAACTTTTGTAAGGTGGGCACTAAAGGGAAAGCAGTACTGTGATGGCGCACAAAGAGGCGAAATGCAACTGTGAAGGGGCACTAAGGGAGAAGCACTTATTAAGGGGGCAATAAGGAGGCAGCATTCATCCTTTCTGTGGCCAGCCCCCGAGGTTGGGACTGGACACAAAAAGTAGTATCCTCCCTGGTGTTCTGATAGTAGCAATTACCATACAGCGCGGGAGAAGGTAACGGGGCAACAGCAGGCGAACGGAGCGGCGCCCAGGGATAATAGTAAGTGCAGTTAGTAGTTATCTTACAATGTTTGGACCCATGAAAGGTCCTCTTTAATAAGCTTTTCAGGGCCCCTTCACATACACTGGCGCTGCGCCGGCGACATTGGTGGCTCGCCCTGTCCCTTCCACCCCCGTGCATCTTACTATCAGCCAGCCAGAATCAAGCCGGCGCCGTTCTAATTAGGCTGCCCAGCAAGTTCCGGGCCCGGGAACTAGAAGTCCGGAACAGAGGAGCGCCGCGCAGGAGTCGGGACAGGGACGGAACCTCACCTCACGGGTTGCAGACAACTGTGGCGGTGCCAGTGACAGTCTGTGCCCCTCCCGAGACCAGGCTCTGGATCTGCCACTGTCAGTGAGGGTGTCAAACTCTTGTCAATCATATACTGATGATAGCAAAATCTTGGAAACCCCTCTAAGTCTGAATGCCGTTATTTTCAATGCAAGTGTGCCAAACTACAGTATATCTTACTTATTGAAATGTTCTCATGGGTTTAGTTGGTGTGATTTAATGAAGCCATGTTGTGGTGGTAACAATGCACCCTTCCGATTCTGTGGAAAATATTTCCAGGGAGGGCTAAAGAGTACAAACATTGGATACTGATGCTGAGAAAAATGCCCTAGCTCCTACTGTAACTGAAGGCATATAACTGGACCGATATAACCTGGTCCAATATACAGAGACCAGAGGCGTACAGGTCATACACCCTACAGGGAAATTTCCCAGTGGGCTGATACCAGTGGTCCCACCCAAGCCCCCCTCACTGCCGCCGGTCAGGTAGATAGAGATCTGGTAATCTCAGCATTAAAGGGGTATTCCGGTTGTTTGAAGTTATTCTCAGGTATCCAAAGGATAGGGAATAACTATTAGATCATGAGAACAGGGGCCCTATATCCCCTGCAGCACCCCTAAAATGAACGGATACAGTTGAATGCTGCAGCATTTGGCTCTGCTGGGGCAGTACTTTGTGCTGCACTACAGTATTGCTGCCCCTGCCTACTTCTGTCAATTTGGACCCAACAACATGTGGCCACTTTAAGTTTTATTTTTTTTCAGGACCACTTTTTTTCCCCCTTAAGTGGGGAGAATTGACTTCTGCCTCACAGGGTTTTATTTTGCCTTCCACTAGATCAACTTGCAGGATAACAGGCCGAACTGGATGGTAAAAATGTCTTTTTTCGGCCTTAATACTATGTTACTTTCCGCCCCTGGCACAGACCCAGTAGAGTGTTTTACCTTGGCTTTGCTGATATCCCTGCAGTTTGTCGACACTACTTTCTATTTCCTCCTCAGTACTGCAGAATGTAAAAGTTAATTCCCCATTAAAAGTGCCCTGTCTGACCCAGGAAGAAGTACAGCAGCATCTTAAAAAGATTAAAATAGACAAATCGCCAGGACCAGATGGCATACACCCCCGTATCCTAAGAGAATTAAGTAATGTCATAGCCAGACCCTTATTTCTGATATTTAAGGACTCTATACTGACAGGGAGTGTTCCACAGGATTGGCGCATAGAAAATGTAGTGCCAATATTCAAAAAGTGTCCAAAAACAGAGCCCGGAAACTATAGGCCAATAAGTTTAACATCTGTCGTAGGTAAACTGTTTGAAGGTTTTCTAAGAGATGCTATCTTGGAGTACCTCGATGAAAATAAGCAAATAACATCATATCAGCATTGCTTCATGAGGGATCGGTCATGTCAAACTAATTTAATCAGTTTCTATAAGGAGGTAAGTTCTAGACTTGACAGCGAGGCTGTGCACAGTAAAATATCAATTTTTGCAGATGACATTAAGCTGCCTAAACTAATTGACACGGAAGAGGACAGTATACAGCTACAGAGGGATCTGGATAAATTGGAGGCTTGGGCAGAGAAGTGGCAGATGAGGTTTAACACTGACAAATGTAAGGTTATGCACATGGGAAGGAATAATGCAAGTCACCTGTACATACTAAATGGTAAAACACTGGGTAACACTGACATGGAAAAGGACCTAGGAATTTTAGTGAACAGCAAACTAAGGCTACTTTCACACTCGCGTTTTGGCTTTCTATTTGGGAGATCCATTCAGGGCTCTCACACGTGGTCCAAAACGGATCAGTTATGCCCTAATGCATTCTGAATGGAAAAGGATCCGCTCAGAATGCATCAGTTTGCCTTTAATCAGTCTCCATTTCGCTCTGGAGGCAGACACCAAAACGCTGCTTTCAGCGTTTTGCTGTCCGCTTGATGAAACTGAGCCAAACGGATCCGTCCTGGCACACAATGTAAGTAAATGGGGACGGATCCGTTTTCTCTGACACAATCTGGCACAATAGAAAATGGATCCATCTCCTATTGACTTTCAATGGAGTTCATGACGGATCCATCTTGGCTATGTTACGGATAATACAAACAGGTCCGTTCATGACGGATGCATGCGTTGTATTATTGTAACGGATTCGTTTTTTGCAGATCCATGACGGATCCGTCAAAAACGCGGGTGTGAAAGTAGCCTAAGCTGTAAAAACCAGTGTCAGGCAGCTGCTGTCAAGGCCAATAAGATAATGGGTTGCATCAGAAGCGGCATAGATCCCCGTGATGAGAACATAGTCCTACCACTTTACAAATCACTAGTCAGACCACACATGGAGTACTGTGTACAGTTCTGGGCTCCTGTGAACAAGGCAGACATAGCAGAGCTTGAGAAGGTTCAGAGGAGGGCAACTACAGTAGCCTGAAAGATCATCAAAATTAGGGTTATTCACTTTAGAAAAAAGATGACTGAGGGGAGATCTAATTACTATGTATAAATATATCAGGGGTCAGTACAAAGATCTATCCCATCATCTATTTATCCCCAGGACCGTGACTGTGATGAGGGGACATCCTCTGTGTCTGGAGGAAAGAAGGTGTCACAGCCTATGGTATGTTGTGTGACACTTTCCTACACTTGGTTGTCCGTGGCAACGTGTGGTGTTGAGTGCATGTGGTGGCAGTGTCTCAGTCCTTTGGCTGATCCCCAGGACATGATTGCCACACATGCCGTTGCCCGTGGCAACAGGTGAAGTGTGTTTGTTTATGTGTGTATTCCCCTTTAAGTGGCCGTCTTCCCTTGCCTTGTGTTTGAAGGGTTAATTCCCTTCTGTGTGTGTGAACACTGGGTGTGTCTGTGTGGGTGTGACTACTTGGGCCTATAAAGCCTCAGTGAATAGCACTTGTCTGATGGGTACTTCAGCCATGGTTAGCTGGAGAATCCTCCTGTGTATTCAATCTGCCAGTGGGGGCCACCCTTGTGGTCATAGGTTTATGTGTGATGTTTACTTGATGTTTTCCTTTGTTATTCGGTGCAGCTATGGATCTGGGTTCCTGTGTGTGGATGTGTGTGTGCTGAGTTCATTTTGTATTGCGTGGACTTCAGCTTGCCAGCACAGGGATCCAGTCAGCAAGGCTGTGGCAGGTGGCTGGAACTAGTGCAGTTCACCTGCCATATCCATAGGACTGTTTGTGTTCCCCTTTTCCCTGCAGCTTGGCCAGTGAGACTCCTGTTCCTCAGTGTCCAGAAGGAACAGGTCGTCTTACCCTACTCCTAGTTCAGGGACCGGCGGAGGGTGAGTAGGGATCCGAGGTTCCTGAGCATGGGCCCTCCTACCTTCAAGGTCGGCTCATGCAGCTAGGAGTTAGGGTCGGATTAGGGATGCGTTAGGAGGCGACCTGCTCCCTAATTCTCTCGTCCTGGCCGAGCAGCCATTAACATCTTCTGGCATGGCACGGCTGAGGGTTTTCCCCATCCTCAGCCGTGACAGAAGGTTTGTACACAAACATAGAAGAGGATTCTTTACAGTAAGAGCAGTGAGACTATGGAACTCTCTGCTTGAGGAGGTGGTGATGGTGAGTACAATAAAGGAATTCAAGAGCTGCCTGGATGTATTTCTGGAGCGTAATAATATTACAGGCTATAGCTACTAGAGAGAGATCGTTGATCCAGGGAGTTAGTCTGATTGCCTGATTGGAGGGGGGAAGGAATTTTTTGCCTTCCTCTGGATCAACTTGCAGGACAACAGGCTGAACTGGATAGACAAATATCTTTTTTCGGCCTTATATACTATGTTACTGTGTTACTAACACTTTAATACTATTTATACAAGCTAAGCAGAGATGTTTGCACCCGGGGACCATAGCGTGTGATCTCTACCCTAGGAATTACATCTTTACAGGCTTACACAGACCACTGAAAAGGTCCCTTAAATCCTCCAGTGCAGAGTGTATATAATAAAAATCATATCATAATCTAGGCTGCCACTTACTATCTTTTGCGCAGGCGAATTTACAGTAAACCTCCAAATACCAAATAAACCGTCGTGAACACTTCTATTTAAACCCCGCTGTTTATTCTGACTTTATGTCTCTGCTACATCGCAGAAACTGGCGCCAAGTGAATTATGACAAAATTTGCCTATATATTACAGGCTGTTTGTATATATTCGGCAGGAGCATAAGTGGTCAGTACATAGATATACAGAATAATAGATGGAGCCAGTAATACATCAGCTCGGTATGAGCCTCTCATTTAGAGCCGGGTGCTTTACTCCCTCCATATTGGTAAATGGAATAAAGGTCACATGGACTCACACAAGCCAGACTTACAGCTACTTAACATTCTAATGCCGCTTATCACCTCAGGATTTAGACTAAAGCTGCAATAGCACTTAACCAAGAAAAAAGTCACATTTGCACCCATAACATAATAAAGCAAAACAGAGATCGCTTAATGGGAACTAGTCGGATCCAAATATCCCAGTCTGGTGTCCCTTTAAGTACTTCGAGTGGGTTGTTATCTTCTAGGAACGCAGTGCTGGCAGGCTAGCCGCTGTAAATCAATATCCAGGAATGAGCTATAGGATGGATTATGTAAGCGATGTGACAATCCCTTAGACCTGTCAGAAGATAGAGATGCTATTTGCTCCCGACAGTGAACTCCAGATTACAGGTCGTCATAAAAAGGCCTGGTTATGCCGAATAACAGAATTTCCAAAGTGTGATAATACTAATAAGTATTCTAATGGCCCCGTTACACTGACCAAGCATTGGGCAAACCATTGCTAACAAGCATTCATACAAACGCTCGTTAGTGATGATCTGCCGGTGTAAAGGCACTGCCGAGTACTTGATGAATGAGCATAACGCAGATCGTGCCATCTATACAGCCTTTGCTGCCGGCAAACAATGATTTTGTATGGGGACGAACGATGGTATCAGCGATCATTCCTCCCCATACTGCAAGAAAATTCAGACCAGCACATCCATAGTCACAGGTGCACATTTATAAAGCTAGCATGCTACAGTAGCTTTATGGATGTATACCTGTGACTTTGGATGTGCTGGTCTGAATTTTCTTGCAGTGATGTTTGGAGGGTAGCTCCCTCCTTTAGGGTTCATTCACACGTCTGCAAAATGGGTCCCCCGCATCCCTTCCGCAATTTTGTGGAACGGGCGCGGAACCATTAATTTTTAATGGGGCCGCAAAAGATGTGGTCAGAACACCATCTGCTGTTTGCATCCGCACTTCCGTTCCGCGGCCCCGCAAAAAAATAGAACATGTCCTATTCTTGACAAGAAAAGGCATTTCTATTATAGTGCCGGAAATGTGCGGTCTGCAAAATGCGGAACGCACATGTCCAATGTCTGTGCTTTGCGGATCCGCAATTTGCAGACTGCAAAACAATTGCGGATGTGTATTTGGACCCTTAGATGAAGCCCTCCCTGACTATCTGCCCAGGGCTTCTAAGCAGAGTATAAACATAGCTAGTTCATACACCGCCCTGAACATTGTAGGCTTATATTAGGCCCAGGAGAGGCAGTTCTGTTAGTGTTAGGTTCCCATCTGCGGAAGCCACCTTGACGCCGGTAGATGGGCCCGACACACGTTTGATCAAAAATGACCGCAAAGAGCTTCCATTTTTTATGTATAGTAGGTATTCTACCACTTTAATCCAGAATAATCCCTAATCCTTAGTTCTATTGCTTGCATGTGTAATGGTGTGCTGCCATACGTTCCTCCCCATACTGTGGAGGAGATCCCTGCATGTAAATACAGCGGTCTCCTCCACTGACGAGCAGGTGAATGTTGGGAAGGAAGACTTTCTTCCTGACAATCGTCTGCTCAATTAAGCAGTATAAAGGGGCATCTTTTATAATGAAGTATCCTTTACAGACAAAATAATGGGTTGGAACTTGTCCAGGATACATAAAAAAGGAGGTCTGCTTTTTTTCGAGAACCAGCACCAATCTTGTTTATGGGCTGTGACTGGTGTTCCATCTCACCCCTTTCAACTTGGGCTACTTTCACATCAGCGTTTTTCCTTTTCGATATTAAGATCCATCATAGGCTCTCAATACCGGAGGAAAACAATTCAGTTTTGTCCCCATTCATTGTCAATGGGGACAAAACTGAACTGAATGGAATGCACCAGAATGCTTTCCGTTCCGTTTGGTTGCGTTTCAATGCAGACAGAAAAAAACCGCTGCAAGCAGCGTTTTTGACTGCGTCATGGGATGCGGAGCAAAACTGATTTGGCGTGAAAAACAAAGTAAGTCAATGGTGCCAGATCTGTTTTCTTGGACACAAAAGAAAATGGATTCAGCGCCCATTGACTTAGGCTCCTTTCACACTAGCGTTCGTCGGTCCGCTCGTGAGCTCCGTTTGAAGGAGCTCACGAGCGGACCCGAACGCCTCCGTCCAGCCCTGATGCAGTCTGAATGGAGCGGATCCGCTCAGACTGCATCAGTCTGGTGGCGTTCAGCCTCCGCTCCGCTCGCCTCCGCACGGCCAGGCGGACAGCTGAACGCTGCTTGCAGCGTTCAGCTGTCCGCCTGGCCGTGCGGAGGCGTGCGGATCCGTTCAGACTTACAATGTAAGTCAATGGGAACGGATCCGCTTGAAGATGAGCCCATATGGCTCAATCTTCAAGCGGATCCGTCCCCCATTGACTTTACATTGAAAGTCTGAACGGATCCGCTCAGGCTGCTTTCACACTTAGAATTTTTTCTAAGTTATTAATGCAGACGGATCCGTACTGAACGGAGCCTCCGTCTGCATTAATATGATCGGATCCGTTCAGAACGGATCCGATCGAACGCTAGTGTGAAAGTAGCCTTACAATGGTTTTAGAGACGGATCCGTCTTGGCTATTTTAGAGATAATACAACCGGATCCGTTCAGAATAGATGCAGCCGGTTGTATTATCGCGATGGAAGCGTTTTTTGCTGATCCATGACGGATCCCTGATGTGAAAGTAGCCTTACACATACACCATCAATAGCTGTTGGTCGAGCGCTTATTCTATAGACACCTATTTTTCCGCTTTGCCCATAAACATGCATGCATGTGTACTCAGTCAGGAGATGCCGGAAGCCATGTACCACCTGGTATGGCGGTCTTTCGTTACCAAAAGAATCAAATGTTGAAATGCAATATGCGCGATTGTTATTTACTCCAATACCATCTGTTGGCATGTACCGTTCAAGCATGCGTGACCACTGAGGCCAGTGATTGGCTGCTGCAGCAGTCATGGAACCACGCCACTTCTAGTCCGGCAGGGACACGAAATTGCTACAAAAGTACCACCCCTTTAGCTATGTTCAAAGCTTCCGAACTGCAGCCAGTCACACATTACCTAATACTGTGTCATTTGCAGGAGATTTGCTGAAACTAATGGCTGGTTTTGATGGATTTCCCTTCATAGACAAGGAGACTTGGGTGTACCAAGTCATGGCCATGCTCTCCCATGGTTTAAAGCAGTAAACTACGTTTCTTTGGTGTCTAGAGTGACATATACTAAACATTTATATAGCAAAAGCTTAGCAAATATTAACCCAATGTGAACGCCGCCGCAGGCACTTCAATAGGAACAGCCCTGGCTCCACTCTCAGACTTGTCAATATCCTGACTGTCCTTTGTGTCCACACCGCATTGTGTACCAGGGAGGGAGGAAAACCCTGCCTAGATATCATGGTGGAATCAAACAGTCAGGAAACCAGAGGAAAGGTGAGGTGGCAAGAACGATGAATGAGCTATTATAAAGGCAAACACAAAGTAAGAAGAAATGCAGAGGCGTAAAAAAGAATCTGCTTTGACTTAAAAGAACATGGAAAGGTACATACAACAAAATTCTCTTGGCTCTTATGTCATATGTAACAGTTTAGGAATATAATATAAGTGTTTACATCCAGGCACAGTATGGATGGGGGTGACATACACTGCTGCAACCAATGATAGGCCTCAGTGGGGACGTGTTCCCAAGCAGCACGTGACCCAGCATTGATGTGCAGTTTGAGGACACATCGCCAGTGATGCCAGTCAATGGCTGCAGCGATGCATGTGACCTTAGTCCCTACCAAACAAGCTGGGACCGGAAGATGGCAGAACTGAGGTGCGCAAGACTGGAATGGCAGGAAGCAGATGAGATTCTTTCTGTAGGTTCCACACACTTCGGGGGCAGAATCCTGGAAAAATCCAGCAGTTACTCTGTTGCCCTATAGGTAATAAGGTTAACCCTTTTACATGTGCAGATAATGAACAATGATAAAGGAAGTCAATAAGCACTCGTTTACTTTTTTTATTGACATTTTTTCTTCTTTCAGAATTAGGATGCAGCCACACATAGTTTGCCTGACTTGTGCATGTTTTTGTAGTCTTTTTTGACCAAATTGTCACCACCAGATCTGGCAGACTTTCTTCTCTACCTCTTGTATAATGTTCTTTGTTTTGGTTTCACTTTGTCATCTCGTTTCCTTCTGCCAGGTGTCACTTATTTAGACTAATCGTCTTCCTTTATATTGCCTCCCATACTGCCTCACTTTGCGGTTTATACTACTTTCTGGATGAAGTGTTTACTGCTGCTGTTTGCTCAGATAAGTCTCCTTGCTGGCTTGATTCTAGGTGACCCTGACTCCGTCCGTATTAAGTGCAGGGAGCCGATGGTCGTGTCCCCTCACTATTATAGGGTTTTCAGGTGTCACACAGTCTTAGGTACGTGGGCATGCAATCGTCTACCATTGAGACCCTTGCATGTGCATAGCAGTCAGGAAGAACTCTTAGGGTTTTATAGGGCTCACCTATATGCTCCTTAGCTTGGGATCAAGCCAGTCGGTCGTTTATTTATAAGTTCCAGATATCTGCAAATTAATCCGTGACACAAATGCTGTGAGCACAGACTTTTTTATTGCATTTTCTGCTGCAGAAAAACATGTAACCCCGTGTAACATCACTTCCTCTGTAGAGCAGTATGCAAAAATGCATAGTTAAAAAATCTCCATGCAAGAACACCAATGACAAACACACACACACATTGTCACTTTCTTGTTTCGTAATGTTTCAAGCAGGGGAAAAAAAAAACAAGGGACGAGAACGTCAGAAGTTAAGGAGAAAAAAAGCCCAGACCCAGAGAGTGTTGCAGCTTCAAAAAACAAACAAAAAAAAAAACACCATTGACCCATAAAGCACACCTCAAATGTCAAAAGCACCAGTACTAAAAACATGTTTGGGCTGCACTTCATATTTCCCATATTATTCCATGCAACATCTGAAGGTGGTGTTTTTTTTTGTCCAAAAAAACCTTGAAAGAATAGCACCAAAAAAAGGCAAAACACATAGAAAAATGCCATAAAAACTGTGTGATATCAGCCTTAGAGCCCACTCACACGACCGTAATTTTTTCCATCCGCATCTATTCTGCAATTTTGTGACCAGGTGCAAACCCATTAATTTCAATGGGGCCGCAAAAGTTGGCATTTCTCATCATGGAGAAGGATGTTTTGATCCGGGACGCACATGGCTGGCATCCATGTTTTGAGTATCTGCAATTTACGGCCCACAAAAACAGATACAGGCGTTTGAATGAGCCCTTACTCCTCTATTTTTTGGCAGCATATCCCCCGTTTACATTAGGGTATGTTCTGGCGTCAAAAGATCTGGTCAATGACATATGAGCGCTTGCTCATTTGTTGACTGATCACTGGGCAGGATTTCACGGTGCGATGATAGGAAATGAACGTCCGTTCGAATGTTCATTCTGCCAACCAACAATGTAACTACGAGAGGAGGGGTATAGACAAACTGTGCATCATTCAAACCCCCCCTGATAAAATTAAAGTAACCGTGGGTCGAAGGCCATTCTACCTGTCAAAAGCAACATGACTCAGGACAGAACCTAACCGATGTCAGTTGATGCCGCCAAAATCCCACTGAAGTCAATGGAGGCGTAAAAATTAATATTTATCAATATTTTTTCGTTAAGAGAGGAAGACATAGAGAAGAACTCCATTGTGATAGTCTCAAAATCCTTACGGATGGTGAACAATAGGGGAAGAGAGAGTCATTGTGCCCCTCGGATAGCCGCCTGAACCTTTATATGAGTAATCTAGTCTTCAATCTCAGTGTCTTGAGGTAAATCCGATTAAGTTTGGTCTTGAACAGTCCACGATGTTCCAGCATCGACAAATAAAATGTCTATTTTAGAAAATGATCTGATGGTGAGTCACAGGGTCGCTCATTAAACAATGGGGAAACCCAGCCCCGCTGTCTTTGACAAGTCAGTTGAATTGAAGCGGCAGGAAATAAGGATGAGGAGAACACGTCAAATACCGTGGACATAGAAAAGCCATTGTTGTGCTCAATGATGAGACATCTGTACCCTAAAATAGCACTATTCATGGTCTGGATTGTAATAAATTGCCAATTTCTAGATGCTACAAATTTAGACAACACAATTTTACTTTGAAAATGAAGAAGAAATGTTTAAAGAGAAAGTTCGCAAGGCTTTTTTTGTTCCATATAAATTGACGGCATATTACTAGGACATGTCTTAGGACTAGTGATGGTCACCAATTCTGAATAGGCACTACAGCCCTTCTCTGTTTTTCCATGCAAAGTGTCACCCGTCTGTCCAGGGAGCACCAGCCTGAAACTTTCACTTGAAAGACTGTCAAGGGGCTGCAGGGCTAAATCAGAAGAAGTCATTGATGGGGGATGGTGCCACGTCACTCTCATCAGTCATTAGATCGAAAGGGCCACTCTCTTACTCCGTGCAAGAATCCATTCACAAGTCAGATCTTCTCAAATGTCACCAAGTTATATCAGATGTCATCATGGGGATCTGCTCCCCGTGATCTTCACTAATGAGTACCTGTGCATGTGGTAACATTGCAGGGAGAGATTCGGGAGACAAACTCGTTGGCGGTAAATCCAATGTATTTGCAAAGCTGTAGATTTCTGCTGTGGATGTGCAGCCGATCCATACAAGGATTAGCCCCCTCCCTATCATTCAAAATGCTACTTATTTTTGCCTCTGATTCTGGTAAATTATTAAAGAAGTTGTCTGGGATTTTAACATTGATCACTCATCCTCAGGATAGATCATCAATACCTGATCAATGGGGGTTTGACTCCCAACGTCCTGGCCGATCAGCTGTTTGAAGAGTTTGGAGCTCCTCACAGCATACTTAGCACAGCGCCGTACAGTGTATATTGGCTGTGCTTGGTATTGTGGCCCAGCTCCACATAAGCCATATTAATGATGAAGATGACGCTACTGACCTAGGAAGAGGCTCCGGCACTCACCAGAGCACCACAGCCTCTTCAAACAGCTGATCGGCGGTGGTGCCCGGAGTCATACTCCATCAGTCACACATTGATGACCTAGGCTAGTGATGCTCAACCTGTGGCCCTCCAGCTGTTGCAAAACTACAATTCCCAGCATGCCCTAATAGCTGTAGGCTGTGCAGGCATACCTGACCTAGGCCATTCACAATCCTGGACAACCATTTAAAGATGATCCTTCGTTACATTTGATGAGTATGGAGACTTTGTGTTCATCTTTTACAATAGGGCTCCTTTCTAATGGATAGATAACAGATCCTTTTTAGTAGCTCAAAATGGATTGAAAAAAATAGGATCCAATTGGTTTCCCGTTTCTCACAGATCTGTGATGGCTCCTTTTTTAGTAAATCAAATTGCTTTCATAACAGATTCTATCAGATTTCATTGACTCTGAGAGAGCTGTCAGATTTCCATTTTCTTACACTATCTTTCCTGCCAAAAGAGATGGAAACCTGAAAGTTATGGTAACATAGTAACAAAGTATATAGGCCAAAAAAAAACATTTGTCCATCCAGTTCGGCCTGTTATCCTGCAAGTTGATCCAGAGGAAGGCAAAAAAAAAAAACTGTGAGGTACAAGCCGAATTTTCCGCACTTAAGGGGAAAAATATTACTTCCCGACTCCAATCAGGCGATCAGACTAACTCCCTGGATCAACGACCCCTCTCTAGTAGCTATATCCTGTAATATTATTACGCTCCAGAAATACATCCAGGCCCCTCTTGAATTCCTTTATTGTACTCACCATCACCACCTCCTCAGGCAGAGAGCTCCATAGTCTCACTGCTCTTACCGTAAAGAATCCTCTTCTATGTTTGTGTACAAACCTTCTTTCCTCCAGACGCAGAGGATGTCCCCTCATCACAGTCACAGTCCTGGGAATGAATAGATGATGGGAGAGATCTCTGTACTGACCCCTGATATATTTATACATAGTAATTAGATCTCCTCTGAGTCGTCTTTTGTTTTAAAGTGAATAACCCTAATGTTGATTATCTTTCAGGGTACTGTAGTTGCCTCATTCCAGTTAGTACTTTAGTTGCCCTCCTCTGGACCCTCTCCAGCTCTGCTATGTCTGCCTTGTTCACTGGAGCCCAGAACTGTACACAGTACTCCATGTGTGGTCTGACTAGTGATGTGTAAAGTGGTAGGACTATGTTCTCATCACGGGAATCTATGCTCCTTTTGATGCAACCCATTATCTTATTGGCCTGTACGCCTAAAGTCCGATGGAGTATACCGTGATTTTTTTACAGTCAGATTTGTACAAATTCTGACACAAAGAGAACACTGCATTTCTCTGTATGAAATCAGAGCATATCGGGGATACAGACGAGGCCTCATCCAACTCTACGGAAGCCGTTTTATAGCTCGGTACATGAGCCCCGTGCATGAACCCTACACTATCTTGGGTAGAAGAGACAAGTTGTTAATATGCCTGTGGATTGCTCTGTTGGTAATGGAGACAGCACTGAATTAAAGGAACCAATCTTACAGCCCTGGTTCAAATGCAACGTTCATAAATAAGAAGATAGATAAAAGGGTTAACGTATTTGCAATGAATTAAAGCATCCCTCAGATGCAAATTCCAATGTTCCATGTCTACCACCCATCCAGCCCCCGCATTAAAAATATGTGTCTGAGAGGAGAAAAGAAGCATCTATCATCAAAGAGCACCCCGGACGCTCCCACCAAATCCTTTGTCTATTTTAGTGTGGAACTGACTCAGGTACTTTCTAATATCTTGTGGTTTAATTTTGGACCTGGACTTGATCCCAGAAAATCAGCTACTGCATTCCGAGACGGCATTTTTCACATTATTGTATCTTCCTCCCGGATTGTAGGAGAGTCTGAAAAGGAACATGAAACACCGGGAGACCACCACAAATAGGAGCGAGGACTGTAATCTTTCCCTACCTCTGCTGGATATTCTCGCAGGACTTATGTAGTTTATACAAGTGGCGAACATGTTACATATTAAATATGAATCTGGAATTAGGAGAGAACAAAGTGCTGTCTAGTCCTTTTCAAAACTGCCCTTCTACGGGCTGAATCAACATACGCCGGTTGGATATAAAAGGATTACCCTTATTTTTTTCCAAAAACCTACAGTTGTCTTTTTGGCCACCCGGCAGCCCACTCCTGGGATGATGAATATAATTTAAAGAAGCACTCCCACAAAAATTTTGATTCTCTGACTTAGAAGCTACATATAGTATAGGTAATATTCTTACCAGTGACTGTATTTATGAGTTATAACCTCCCTTCTGATCCTCAGCTGTGTCATGTGACTGTCACTCGGAGTATCCAAATAACACAGCATCTTATGTGTGGACAGCAATTCAATTTCTCAATGTATTCCCATGGGAGCCTCAATGTCAGCCTCATAGGAATGAATAGAGAAGTAACCGACTTCCTATCGTGTGTCAGTTGGAAATCAGAGAGTCGGTCACATGACACAGCTGAGGATCAGAAGAGAGGTTATAATTCACAAATACAGTCAGTGGGGAAAAAATTACCTTCACTACAGATTACATTATGCACCTATCTAAGAGGTCAGAGAATAAAGATTTCTGTGGGAGTGCTACTTTAAAGGGGTTGACCTACCATAAAAACGTATCACCTGTGCAAAGGAGCAAAGTATCTGATCTGTGGGAGTCTGACTGCTGAACGGGAGTCCCTTGAGTGAACAGAGTGATGGTCTTCCTCTATGGGACTGCCGGAGACAGCTGAATGCTGTAATGAGCTACCTCTGTCTATCTCATGCAGATGAATGGAGCACCAGCGCACATAAGTGGCTCCATTCGATGGGGAACTTCTTATAATTGTGCGGTTTGACCCACACCAATAAGATACTTATTTCCTATACTTCAGATAGGACCTGCCACCTCTTCTGACATGTTTGTTTTAGTAAATATATCCCTCAAAAAGTATTTAGTGTATATATATATATATATAGAATAAATGAAAGACACCGCAGCACTCCATTTGGTGAAAAAAGTGGGACCCTTTATTCACCTATGCGACGTTTCGGTCCGCTCACTGGGACCATTCTCAAGCAATACAGCATTGTGAGGACTGTGAGTATTTATGCAGTCACAACAAATCAGCATACAAAAGTGATCATTAACAAAAATTTACAAAATACAGATATAAGTGCATTACATAAATATATCAAAGTTACAAGCCTGGAAGGTAACCAAAGTCCACATCATAAAGTGATATATTCAATGTTTCCAGGTATAGGAATTCCATAAAATTACAGTGTAAGGCTAAAGTAATAATCAATCGTGAATTATCATCACCTGTAAATATGTGAACCTCACAGGACCGTGCGTGGAGGCGGACGAGCTCAATGGTGGGAGGATACAAAGTTGCGAGATACAGCGCATGGATCCGGCGTCCCGGAAGTGTTAATGCGCATGTCCGTGATGTCACACTAGCCGACTCACATGATCGCTCCGTGCGGCATCACGTGACACGCAACATCACACGTCATTATGCAAAACAAAGTTAATAATACATTCATCAAGAAGATGTTATAGGTAAAGAAATAATTGGCGGGAATGCGTACCTATAGGTAAAACGGCGAATGACGTGCACATATATAGTGCACTGTCATTCGGCGTATGCGGCTGACAAAAGGGGAGGCGACAGAGTCAGCCAACACCCTGCCACTCAGCTCGTCGCAAATTACCTCTTAATAGGTAAAAAAACATTCATCACTATGATTGTATAAATGTACATGAGTAATAGATGAATATATAGTAAGCGAAAGGTAGAATGCGCGTATTCAAAAGAAGGCATCCCGTTCCCCGTTGAGCAAGGCCATTCCAATTGCAGGTCCTGTAGGTGAGAATAAAAAATATATTATCCAAATATATTAAAAACAAGAAAAACAAATTTTTCAACACATACACCATAAGGGACAGACCCGAGGAGAGTCAAATGAACAGCCATGGTCTATATTCAACATTCAGGCCCATAGGTTTAATAGATTGTAGCCTGAAAATCCATTCTGACTCTCGTTTTTTAAGCATCTTGATACGATCACCCCCAGTTCGCGGCATCGGAACATGGTCAAGGATCATGAACCTGAGGTCTCCCTCAACATGGTCCAGGGCCGCGAAATGGTTCGAGACAGGTAAATCTTTGCGCTTTTTTCGTATGGAGAAACGATGTTGGTTAAAGCGGGACTTAAAATCACAGGTGGTTTCACCCACATATAATAATTTGCATGGGCACCAAAGAACATAAATTATAAAACACGAATCGCAGGTCAAATAGAACTTAAGAGGGTAACTAGCCCCTGTATTTGGATGTATAAATTCCCGTCCCTTCACCATGTATTTGCAATTAACACAGTGAAGGCACGGGAAACTGCCACTATTTTTAGGGGCCAAAAAGGACTGACGTACAGTTTTTTGTGAACCTATGTCATTCTTGACTAATTTATCTTTTAAATTACGACCTCTTTTATAGGATATCAATGGTCTATTGCAAAATTCAGGAATATTTTTATATTCAGTTTTAAGAATTGACCAATGTTTATTTAAGATTTTGCTAACATGTGAGCTTACTTCACCATATGTAGAAACGAAAGGTATTCGCTGTTGTTGGTCTTTTTTGGTACCAAAAAAGACCAACAACAGCGAATACCTTTCGTTTCTACATATGGTGAAGTAAGCTCACATGTTAGCAAAATCTTAAATAAACATTGGTCAATTCTTAAAACTGAATATAAAAATATTCCTGAATTTTGCAATAGACCATTGATATCCTATAAAAGAGGTCGTAATTTAAAAGATAAATTAGTCAAGAATGACATAGGTTCACAAAAAACTGTACGTCAGTCCTTTTTGGCCCCTAAAAATAGTGGCAGTTTCCCGTGCCTTCACTGTGTTAATTGCAAATACATGGTGAAGGGACGGGAATTTATACATCCAAATACAGGGGCTAGTTACCCTCTTAAGTTCTATTTGACCTGCGATTCGTGTTTTATAATTTATGTTCTTTGGTGCCCATGCAAATTATTATATGTGGGTGAAACCACCTGTGATTTTAAGTCCCGCTTTAACCAACATCGTTTCTCCATACGAAAAAAGCGCAAAGATTTACCTGTCTCGAACCATTTCGCGGCCCTGGACCATGTTGAGGGAGACCTCAGGTTCATGATCCTTGACCATGTTCCGATGCCGCGAACTGGGGGTGATCGTATCAAGATGCTTAAAAAACGAGAGTCAGAATGGATTTTCAGGCTACAATCTATTAAACCTATGGGCCTGAATGTTGAATATAGACCATGGCTGTTCATTTGACTCTCCTCGGGTCTGTCCCTTATGGTGTATGTGTTGAAAAATTTGTTTTTCTTGTTTTTAATATATTTGGATAATATATTTTTTATTCTCACCTACAGGACCTGCAATTGGAATGGCCTTGCTCAACGGGGAACGGGATGCCTTCTTTTGAATACGCGCATTCTACCTTTCGCTTACTATATATTCATCTATTACTCATGTACATTTATACAATCATAGTGATGAATGTTTTTTTACCTATTAAGAGGTAATTTGCGACGAGCTGAGTGGCAGGGTGTTGGCTGACTCTGTCGCCTCCCCTTTTGTCAGCCGCATACGCCGAATGACAGTGCACTATATATGTGCACGTCATTCGCCGTTTTACCTATAGGTACGCATTCCCGCCAATTATTTCTTTACCTATAACATCTTCTTGATGAATGTATTATTAACTTTGTTTTGCATAATGACGTGTGATGTTGCGTGTCACGTGATGCCGCACGGAGCGATCATGTGAGTCGGCTAGTGTGACATCACGGACATGCGCATTAACACTTCCGGGACGCCGGATCCATGCGCTGTATCTCGCAACTTTGTATCCTCCCACCATTGAGCTCGTCCGCCTCCACGCACGGTCCTGTGAGGTTCACATATTTACAGGTGATGATAATTCACGATTGATTATTACTTTAGCCTTACACTGTAATTTTATGGAATTCCTATACCTGGAAACATTGAATATATCACTTTATGATGTGGACTTTGGTTACCTTCCAGGCTTGTAACTTTGATATATTTATGTAATGCACTTATATCTGTATTTTGTAAATTTTTGTTAATGATCACTTTTGTATGCTGATTTGTTGTGACTGCATAAATACTCACAGTCCTCACAATGCTGTATTGCTTGAGAATGGTCCCAGTGAGCGGACCGAAACGTCGCATAGGTGAATAAAGGGTCCCACTTTTTTCACCAAATGGAGTGCTGCGGTGTCTTTCATTTATTCTAAATTTACACCTTGGTAAGGTGTGTTCACCACTGGCACCCACACATTTATTATCAGGAGTGCTGCTCTGATTTTTCATCGCCTACATATATATATATATATATATATATATATATACAGTACAGACCAAAAGTTTGGACACACCTTCTCATTCAAAGAGTTTTCTTTATTTTCATGACTATGAAGGCATCAAAACTATGAATTAACACATGTGGAATTATATACATAACAAACAAGTGTGAAACAACTGAAAATATGTCATATTCTAGGCTCTTCAAAGTAGCCACCATTTGCTTGGATTACTGCTTTGCACACTCTTGGCATTCTCTTGATGAGCTTAAAGAGGTAGTCACCTGAAATGGTCTTCCAACAGTCTTGAAGGAGTTCCTAGAGATGCTTAGCACTTGTTGGCCCTTTTGCCTTCACTCTGCGGTCCAGCTCACCCCAAACCATCTCGATTGGGTTCAGGTCCGGTGACTGTGGAGGCTAGGTCATCTGGAGCAGCCCCCCATCACTCTCCTTCATGGTCAAATAGCCCTTACTTTCAAAGTTTTCCCAATTTTTCGGCTGACTGACTGACCTTCATTTCTTAAAGTAATGATGGTTACTCGTTTTTCTTTACTTAGCTGCTTTTTTCTTGCCATAATACAAATTATAACAGTCTATTCAGTAGGACTATCAGCTGTGTATCCACCTGACTTCTCCACAACGCAACTGATGGTCCCAACCCCATTTATAAGGCAAGAAATCCCACTTATTAAACCTGACAGGGCACACCTGTGAAGTGAAAACCATTTCAGGGGACTACCTCTTGAAGCTCATCAAGAGAATGCCAAGAGTGTGCAAAGCAGTAATCCAAGCAAAAGGTGGCTATTTTGAAGAACCTAGAATATGACATATTTTCAGTTGTTTCACACTTGTTTGTTATGTATATAATTCCACATGTGTTAATTCATAGTTTTGATGCCTTTAGTGTGAATCTACAATTTTCATAGTCATGAAAATAAAGAAAACTCTTTGAATGAGGTGTGTCCAAACTTTTGGTCTGTACTGTATATATATATATATAAAATCTGGAACATCCTATCTTTGAGATTGTGCAGCTCCTCTGTTATTCCTCCTGGAAATGTGTGAAGAAGTTGAGAGATGGTCAATACAGTATGTTCCTACACACTTCTACCAGTGTAAAAGTAACTACTAGTTGTCCATTTATTAACCATCTAACAGTTTTGGGAAAAAAGACAGTTCAGCTCAAGCAGAGCTTGGACAACAGGGTGAGGGCTGTTTTAGCACTTCATACTTCAGATGGTGTAGCTTTCAGGCTTGAAAGCTAACAATCTATGCTCTAAAACAAGACCAGGATTGCAGCATTATTTACTCTACATTGGAAGATATAGGGGGTCATTTACTTATCTCAAATATGCCTAAATTAGGCATATTTCAGGCACAGATGACGGTGCAACGGTTAGTGGCGCCGCTATCTGCAACTTTTACCCGTTCACGCCAGGTCTAAAACTGTGGGCATGGCGTGGGTGGGGATGGGCCGACAGGCCCGTCTCATTTATCACTTTCTACGCCTGTTTTAGGCATAAAAAATGGTCAAAATGTAAGTCGGCTTGAAAGCTGGCTTACATTTAGAACTGCCGCTGGATGCGCCTAAGTTATGGAGAGGCCTGTGCCTCTTCATAACTTCAGCGGATTTACCGCCAGCTATGGGCCTTTATTAATAAATGTGCCCCATAGCTTTTAGAAAATGGGTCAGGAGTGAAAGTGCAAACAGGTTTCAGCTGCTTTCACTCCCAACTCGATTTCTAAAGGATATATCTCTATACTTATAGCAACTAATGATTCGATCCTGGTCTTGTTTTAAAGCTTAGATTATCAGCTTTCAATCAAGACCAGGCCTATATCTCTAGCTGCAGAGCTCAAGATATGAAGGTATAAAACTGCACCCCCCCCCCCCCCCCCAGGGTGGAGGAGGAGAGAGTGGGCAAGCTGACAGATTGGCTCTCTCTCATGACGCTAGGGGGAAGGCGGCATGGAGTTTTGCATATGCTACCTGTCTCTCTCTTCTCCATCATTTAGAAAGCATACTTACGCTCTCACTGTCCCCTGAGGAAGGAGTGGGAAGTTCAGCTTACCCAGCTAATCATGTATTGACACCATGACCCAGACGTTTACAAACATCCAGCGACCCATTCACATGGACCTAGTTATCGAAACGAGCGTTCGTAGTAACGTTCATTCCCAATAATCGGGCTGGCAATTGTGTTGTAACTATAGAGAAAAACAGTAAATGCTCCCTAAGAGGTCAACTGCAACTTGCTAGCCCTACAATGAGTCCCTCAGGATGACCGGACTGCTCAGGTGAATTTGGAACTATGGTGACATCAGCCGTCCACATCCATCTCTTGCACTAATGGGGAGAAAGCGTCATCTAATCCACAGCTTAGAGCAATACTTGCTACAAGACCTAGAGAGGTTGACGAGCTGCAGTATTGCTGAGGTCATTTGGGCCTTTTGTAAGGTCTTCTATTAGAGACAGGAAAGACTTCCATGTCCAGGAAATGTTCTGTTTTAATTAGCAAGTAAAAAAACTTTCACAAAAGCAAGAAAGGAGCAGTCACAATAGTGAACAAAAACGGTGTAATGAATCTCTACCGCTATATAGTGTTTTCTCGCCAGCATTTTGGATTTTATGGATAGGACTGCAGATTTGGTTGGAGAATTAGTACCTGAGCTTTCCTCCAGTCCCATTACTACTGTATTGTTCAGTCCATGCAATAATCCGGCAGTCCCAGAGTATAGGCTACCTATGCTTTGTCAATAAGTATACCTGGTGTAGCCGTGCTCCATGCACTATAAACCACTATAAATCTGAAATTGGGTCAAGACATAAACCTTGTTAGTTATGCACAATAATCCTGGGTTTAACTGGGACAAACTGGACTAAAAGGGATGTCTGCAATGGAGGACTGGGGGAGGGGAGGATTGGAGGTTCAGACTGAATGCTTGCTGAAAGTGGATGGCTTTAGTAAATCTAGAATTAAAAGGGTTTTCTGGAACTTAAATACCAATGGCCTATCCTCAGGGCAGGTCAATAATATCTAATCCATGGGGGGCCAACTCCCGGCACCCCTATTTGAAAAGGCTGCAGCACTCAGGTGAGTGACACAACCTCTTCATAGTGTAGCAAGCACAGCGCCGTATGTTGTATAGCGGTTGTGCTTGCTTTACAGCTCAATCCCATTCACTTGGGCAAGTGACCGATGGACGTGACATCAAAACGGTCGCAGCACTCCACCCTTTCAAAAGCAGATCACCGGTGTCAGGAGTAGGACCCCCACAAATCAGATACTGATGACCTATCCTGAAGAAAGGTCCGGGAAAATCCCTGTAACCCCTTTGACTATCCCACCCAAAAAAATTCTACAGTTTTGAAACCAGCACCTGTATCTAAATACTTTTATAAGTGCATGTAATTAAAAATTTTGCTTAGCCACTGAGTTATTCATTAAAATCTACCTGTATAGCGCCACCTGCTGTTTGTCTCTTTTCTTATTTTTTTGTCCGGCTCACTGAGATGGCCGCACATGCTCAGTTTCAGCCTTAAACTTCTTCCTGAGCTGTTATAAGTAGAGAGCTGCAGCAGACAGGACACCCCCCTAATATAAATCTAGCAGAGCAATGAATGGGGAGATCTATGGATCCATGTGAGGTCCAGGGCTGGTTCTAGCTTTGTTAGAACGGTATTGCCATGTACTATATGACGTCTGATTTTAATTTTTTACATTAGTCATGGGATAACCCCTTTAAGGATTCAGAATCCAACAATGGAAGATATTTCAGAGACTACTGGTTACATAGTAATCCCATCCGTTTTCTAATTTAACTGCTATCTTAATCCTAATTCATAGATATTGGACACAGCAGGAAGATCAAGTTCAGCCATCAGTCTTTGGTATATTTACATTTCTGTACTTGTTCATATAAAAGTCAAATGAATCACTATGACTAGATGCCGCAGATGTGAAACTGGTGCCAGCTAGCTTCAGTCCTTAGTCTCTTTAAACTCTGTACATTGCATTGCCAGAGGATGATGAGCTCCTGCAGCAGCTGCCGTACTAAGCCCTGTGCAAATCTATCTGTTCCTATGAAACCAGATAACATCACTTACCCCACTGACACATATGGAAACTATATGATAAGTCATTCTGCAATCCCTCTTATCTTATGGCTTCTTAGAATCTGAAAACTGCAAATTATGAGTTTCAGTTAATTCAGAAGATCATAATCTGATCAATCTGAATGACTTCTATACGATTTCAATAAGTACTAGATATGCTCATGTAATATGCAGTCCAAATACTGATCCCTGGAACTATGGGGAAGGGGAAACGTTGTCCATGTATACTCATCCATATGGACACAATATGCAAAGCATCAGTACAGGGAAACCTAAAGATCCATATAAGAGCATGTTACAATGTGATACATCGTGTCCTATTAGTTAAGCACTATGTTATCAATGATGTATATCCTCTGCATGTCTATATACACACACGTGTGCATGTATTTGTAGCTCAGTAGGTGTTGGTATACTTTATTTTCTAAATTTGGTAGACCTCACGGGATGATGAGATGTGAAGTGTTACCAAGAATCACCATGAAAATGAGTCTCTTGTGCACCGCAGAGCAGATAGTCAGGAAGGAAGTGGGAAATGCTGAAGAGCTCAGGAAGGAAGCAACACTTCAGGTACTCTACAATTAAACCAGGACAATATACTTTTGTAGACAAGGTCAATCTCTAGGTTCTTCTAATTTAGATCCCAACGTGTGGTTTTGCATAGGACTGCAAAAAAAATCACAGAAAAAACTAAGATAAAAACATCCTGCACGGTATGGTGTATAAATGTGCGGATGTCCCTGGCCATATTATTGAAGAAAATCACAGAAATACGATAATACTGCACTTAGTAAAGTAGATGCAAGCACTATATATGGACAAAGCCCTCACTCTGATATGATAAAATCTGAGACACTTAGCCAATATATTTTGATCAAAACACATCTGTGCCCGCCTACCCAGCGCCAAGGTGGTCTCAGGTCAGGCGGGTCCTACGCTAAACCTACCTAAGCCGTTGGGCTTCTATGTTCAGGAGCGCAGACCCCGCACATATGGCGCGCTGCTCCTAGTCACCTCCATGTGCATCAAGCAACCGATGGAAGGAGGACCCCCTTGATTATGTACCACCTAATCAAGGGGGTCTATGAGATAGGGAGGGCAAAAGTGCAAATGCTACTTCCAGGATAAAATGGGAGCGGATTCACACTTGAAGGTGCCCCTCCCTCCCTCTGTGATTTTTTTGTTTATCATGTAGTATATGCTTGAGGGAGTGGCACCTTCAAGTGTGAATGCAAGTTAGGTTCTGCGTACATTGCCTTCGAGCCTTTTGTCCAAATTATACATCAGTAAGACCTACTGCCGTATACCTCTGATATAAGCCACTGTATACCCTACATTGGCCATTGGCTACAGTGTAAAAAAAGTATACAACACGATATACCGTCTTTTAAGGTATGCCACTGTACAGTGCAGTCTGCTATGTTTTCCTATCCAGTCGAAAAAAGTATGCCAACTTATACCAGCTAGATCAAGGGCAAGCCCATCCTCCATCAGGTTAATGGATACATTTCACATATTCCATTATTGCCAAAAGTAGGGTTTGAACTCAGTGTAAAATGTTAAGCTCCCCCCCCCCCCCTATATTACCTAGGGGAGCCTTTAAAGGGATTGTTAAAATTTATATCGTTTTTTTTTAAATACCCCACAACCCATTGGGACCTGTTGAGGGAAGAATACTCACTTGCTCCAAGACTCTTGGTTTCAGCTCTGTGGGTCCACCACTGTCTTCACTGGGCTTTGGTCCATGCACATAAAATTCTGGCATGGACGGAGGTCACACACTTCTACTGCCAATGATATTCTTCCCTCAACAGGTCCTGCTTGGTGCAGGGGTCATTTAAAAACTATATGAAGTTGGAAAACCTTTAAACTGAATCTGGACGTACACTTCTTCTGACTACTTTTTCTTCCTTCTGTTGGCTGAACGTGCTTGTGTTCTGAGATGAGGGGGAGAGCCACAGCCAGACTCCGCTGGTCATGGGTTATCTTCCCCGAGAATAAAATGATTGGGCATGTTGAAATCCGAATGTCTGATCCTTCTCTACTTTGAGTTGGGAGGCCCCACATTAGATGGTCATGATACTCTAATGTTTAAAGCTAGTTTCACTCTAGTGCTAAACAGATCGAGCAGACTGTTTCGGCAGAGAACCAGCCTGCCTGAGTTCATCTGGCACTAATGCCAAAAACTGCCGCAACACCGTAAGGCCCCATTGACTATAATTAGGGATGAGCGAACTCGAACTGTATAGTTCGGGTTCGTACCGAATTTTGGGGTGTCCGTGACACGGACCCGAACCCGGACATTTTCGTAAAAGTCCGGGTTCGGGTTCGGTGTTCGTCGCTTTCTTCGCGCTTTTGTGACGCTTTCTTGGCGCTTTTTGAAAGGCTGCAAAGCAGCCAATCAACAAGCGTCATACTACTTGCCCCAAGAGGCCATCACAGCCATGCCTACTATTGGCATGGCTGTGATTGGCCAGAGCACCATGTGACCCAGCCTCTATTTAAGCTGGAGTCACATAGCGCCGCCCGTCACTCTGCTCTGATTAGCGTAGGGAGAGGTTGCGGCTGCGACAGTAGGGCGAGATTAGGCAGATTAACTCCTCCAAAGGACTTGATTAACTGATCGATCTGCAGCTGTGGATCATTGAGCTGCTGATCCTCAATTGCTCACTGTTTTTAGGCTGCACAGACCGTTTGTCAGTCTCATTTTTCTGGGGTGATCGGCGGCCATTTTGTGTCTTGTGGTGCGCCAGCACAAGCTGCGACCAAGTGCATTTAACCCTCAATGGTGTGGTTGTTTTTTGGCTAAAGCCTACATCAGGGTGAAGCTGTCACACCAAGTGCATTTAACCAGCAATAGTCTGTTCATTTTTTGGCCATATACAAAATCAGGGGCAAGCTGCGCCTGTCACCAAGTGCATTTAACCCTCAATGGTGTGGTTGTTTTTTGGCTAAAGCCTACATCAGGGTGAAGCTGTCACACCAAGTGCATTTAACCAGCAATAGTCTGTTCATTTTTTGGCCATATACAAAATCAGGGGCAAGCTGCGCCTGTCACCAAGTGCATTTAACCCTCAATGGTGTGGTTGTTTTTTGGCTAAAGCCTACATCA
Organism: Bufo gargarizans; assembly: GCF_014858855.1. NCBI lineage: Eukaryota > Metazoa > Chordata > Amphibia > Anura > Bufonidae > Bufo > Bufo gargarizans. The sequence continues at coordinate 185,927,345 of NC_058086.1, forward strand.
GGGTGAAGCTGTCACACCAAGTGCATTTAACCAGCAATAGTCTGTTCATTTTTTGGCCATATACAAAATCAGGGGCAAGCTGCGCCTGTCACCAAGTGCATTTAACCCTCAATGGTGTGGTTGTTTTTTGGCTAAAGCCTACATCAGGGTGAAGCTGTCACACCAAGTGCATTTAACCAGCAATAGTCTGTTCATTTTTTGGCCATATCCCAGTCTAATTCTGTCACTAAATCCATACCGGTCACCCAGCGCCTAAATACTAGGCCTCAAATTTATATCCAGCTAAATCTGTCCCTAGTGCTGTAGCTGGGCGAGTTATTTAGTGTCCGTTCAAGCACATTTCTTGTTCTGGGTTGAAATACAATTCCCAATTTAGCAATTTCATAATTTAGTGGTTCCTGCTATATCAGAGCTCTTTGAAATCTATCCCAAAAAGGGTATATAATATTGAAGGTGCACATAGGGTCATTCAGAGTAACTTCACACACACCCGCTACTGTGTATTTCCAAGTCTAATTCTGTCACTAAATCCATACCGGTGACCCAGCGCCTAAATACTAGGCCTCAAATTTAATTCCCTCTAAATCTCTCGTTACCCACCGCTGTACTGTTGTTGCTGGGCAAGATATTTAGTGTCCGTCAAAGCACATTTTTTGTTCTGGGTTGAAGTACAATTCCCAATTTAGCAATTTCATAATTTAGTGGTTTCTGCTATATCAGAGCTATTTGAAATCTATCCCAAAAAGGGTATATAATATTGAAGGTGCACATAGGGTCATTCAGAATAACTTCACACACACCCGCTACTGTGTATTTCCAAGTCTAATTCTGTCACTAAACCCATACCTGTCACCCAGCGCCTAAATACTAGGCCTCAAATTTAAATCCCTCTAAATCTCTCGTTACCGTTGTCCTGTTGTAGCTGGGAAAGTTATTTAGTGCCCGTCAAAGCACATTTTTTGTTCTGGGTTGAAGTACAATTCCCAATTTAGCAATTTCATAATTTAGTGGTTCCTGCTATATCAGAGCTATTTGAAATCTATCCCAAAAAGGGTATATAATATTGAAGGTGCACATAGGGTCATTCAGAATAACTTCACACACACCCGCTACTGTGTATTTCCAAGTCTAATTCTGTCACTAAATCCATACCGGTGACCCAGCGCCTAAATACTAGGCCTCAAATTTAATTCCCTCTAAATCTCTCGTTACCCACCGCTGTACTGTTGTTGCTGGGCAAGATATTTAGTGTCCGTCAAAGCACATTTTTTGTTCTGGGTTGAAGTACAATTCCCAATTTAGCAATTTCATAATTTAGTGGTTTCTGCTATATCAGAGCTATTTGAAATCTATCCCTAAAAGGGTATATAATATTGAAGGTGCACATAGGGTCATTCAGAATAACTTCACACACACCCGCTACTGTGTATTTCCAAGTCTAATTCTGTCACTAAACCCATACCTGTCACCCAGCGCCTAAATACTAGGCCTCAAATTTATATCCAGCTAAATCTGTCCCTAGTGCTGTAGCTGGGCGAGTTATTTAGTGTCCGTTCAAGCACATTTCTTGTTCTGGGTTGAAATACAATTCTCAATTTAGCAATTTCATAATTTAGTGGTTCCTGCTATATCAGAGCTCTTTGAAATCTATCCCAAAAAGGGTATATAATATTGAAGGTGCACATAGGGTCATTCAGAGTAACTTCACACACACCCGCTACTGTGTATTTCCAAGTCTAATTCTGTCACTAAATCCATACCGGTGACCCAGCGCCTAAATACTAGGCCTCAAATTTAATTCCCTCTAAATCTCTCGTTACCCACCGCTGTACTGTTGTTGCTGGGCAAGATATTTAGTGTCCGTCAAAGCACATTTTTTGTTCTGGGTTGAAGTACAATTCCCAATTTAGCAATTTCATAATTTAGTGGTTTCTGCTATATCAGAGCTATTTGAAATCTATCCCAAAAAGGGTATATAATATTGAAGGTGCACATAGGGTCATTCAGAATAACTTCACACACACCCGCTACTGTGTATTTCCAAGTCTAATTCTGTCACTAAACCCATACCTGTCACCCAGCGCCTAAATACTAGGCCTCAAATTTAAATCCCTCTAAATCTCTCGTTACCGTTGTCCTGTTGTAGCTGGGAAAGTTATTTAGTGCCCGTCAAAGCACATTTTTTGTTCTGGGTTGAAGTACAATTCCCAATTTAGCAATTTCATAATTTAGTGGTTCCTGCTATATCAGAGCTATTTGAAATCTATCCCAAAAAGGGTATATAATATTGAAGGTGCACATTGGGTCATTCAGAATAACTTCACACACACCCGCTACTGTGTATTTTCAAGTCTAATTCTGTCACTAAACCCATACCTGTCACCCAGCGCCTAAATACTAGGCCTCAAATTTAAATCCCTCTAAATCTCTCGTTACCCACCGCTGTACTGTTGTTGCTGGGCAAGATATTTAGTGTCCGTCAAAGCACATTTTTTGTTCTGGGTTGAAGTACAATTCCCAATTTAGCAATTTCATAATTTAGTGGTTTCTGCTATATCAGAGCTATTTGAAATCTATCCCTAAAAGGGTATATAATATTGAAGGTGCACATAGGGTCATTCAGAATAACTTCACACACACGCTTCTGTGCATTTCCAAGTCTAATTCTGTCACTAAATCCATACCGGTGACCCAGCGCCTAAATACTAGGCCTCAAATTTAAATCCCTCTAAATCTCTCGTTACCCACCGCTGTACTGTTGTTGCTGGGCAAGATATTTAGTGTCCGTCAAAGCACATTTTTTGTTCTGGGTTGAAGTACAATTCCCAATTTAGCAATTTCATAATTTAGTGGTTTCTGCTATATCAGAGCTATTTGAAATCTATCCCTAAAAGGGTATATAATATTGAAGGTGCACATAGGGTCATTCAGAATAACTTCACACACACGCTTCTGTGCATTTCCAAGTCTAATTCTGTCACTAAATCCATACCGGTCACCCAGCGCCTAAATACTAGGCCTCAAATTTATATCCCGCTGAATTTGAATACAATACATTGGGCCAAATAATATATTTGTTGTTGTGGTGAACCATAACAATGAGAAAAACATCTAGTAAGGGACGCGGACGTGGACATGGTCGTGGTGGTGTTAGTGGACCCTCTGGTGCTGGGAGAGGACGTGGCCGTTCTGCCACATCCACACGTCCTAGTGTACCAACTACCTCAGGTCCCAGTAGCCGCCAGAATTTACAGCGATATATGGTGGGGCCCAATGCCGTTCTAAGGATGGTAAGGCCTGAGCAGGTACAGGCATTAGTCAATTGGGTGGCCGACAGTGGATCCAGCACGTTCACATTATCTCCCACCCAGTCTTCTGCAGAAAGCGCACAGATGGCGCCTGAAAACCAACCCCATCAGTCTGTCACATCACCCCCATGCATACCAGGGAAACTGTCTCAGCCTCAAGTTATGCAGCAGTCTCTTATGCTGTTTGAAGACTCCGCTGGCAGGGTTTCCCAAGGGCATCCACCTAGCCCTTCCCCAGCGGTGAAAGACATAGAATGCACTGACGCACAACCACTTATGTTTCCTGATGATGAGGACATGGGAATACCACCTCAGCATGTCTCTGATGATGACGAAACACAGGTGCCAACTGCTGCGTCTTTCTGCAGTGTGCAGACTGAACAGGAGGTCAGGGATCAAGACTGGGTGGAAGACGATGCAGGGGACGATGAGGTCCTAGACCCCACATGGAATGAAGGTCGTGCCACTGACTTTCACAGTTCGGAGGAAGAGGCAGTGGTGAGACCGAGCCAACAGCGTAGCAAAAGAGGGAGCAGTGGGCAAAAGCAGAACACCCGCCGCCAAGAGACTCCGCCTGCTACTGACCGCCGCCATCTGGGACCGAGCACCCCAAAGGCAGCTTCAAGGAGTTCCCTGGCATGGCACTTCTTCAAACAATGTGCTGACGACAAGACCCGAGTGGTTTGCACGCTGTGCCATCAGAGCCTGAAGCGAGGCATTAACGTTCTGAACCTGAGCACAACCTGCATGACCAGGCACCTGCATGCAAAGCATGAACTGCAGTGGAGTAAACACCTTAAAACCAAGGAAGTCACTCAGGCTCCCCCTGCTACCTCTTCTGCTGCTGCCGCCTCGGCCTATTCTGCTGCTGCCGCCTCGGCCTCTTCCTCCGCCTCTGGAGGAACGTTGGCACCTGCCGCCCAGCAAACAGGGGATGTACCACCAACACCACCACCACCACCTCCGTCACCAAGCGTCTCAACCATGTCACACGCCAGCGTTCAGCTCTCCATCTCACAAACATTTGATAGAAAGCGTAAATTCCCACCTAGCCACCCTCGATCCCTGGCCCTGAATGCCAGCATTTCTAAACTACTGGCCTATGAAATGCTGTCATTTAGGCTGGTGGACACAGACAGCTTCAAACAGCTCATGTCGCTTGCTGTCCCACAGTATGTTGTTCCCAGCCGGCACTACTTCTCCAAGAGAGCCGTGCCTTCCCTGCACAACCAAGTATCCGATAAAATCAAGTGTGCACTGCGCAACGCCATCTGTAGCAAGGTCCACCTAACCACAGATACGTGGACCAGTAAGCACGGCCAGGGACGCTATATCTCCCTAACTGCACACTGGGTAAATGTAGTGGCAGCTGGGCCCCAGGCGGAGAGCTGTTTGGCGCACGTCCTGCCGCCGCCAAGGATCGCAGGGCAACATTCTTTGCCTCCTGTTGCCACCTCCTCCTTCTCGGCTTCCTCCTCCTCTTCTTCCACCTGCTCATCCAGTCAGCCACACACCTTCACCACCAACTTCAGCACAGCCCGGGGTAAACGTCAGCAGGCCATTCTGAAACTCATATGTTTGGGGGACAGGCCCCACACCGCACAGGAGTTGTGGCGGGGTATTGAACAACAGACCGACGAGTGGTTGCTGCCGGTGAGCCTCAAGCCCGGCCTGGTGGTGTGTGATAATGGGCGAAATCTCGTTGCAGCTCTGGGACTAGCCAATTTGACGCACATCCCTTGCTTGGCGCATGTGCTGAATTTGGTGGTGCAGAAGTTCATTCACAACTACCCCGACATGTCAGAGCTGCTGCATAAAGTGCGGGCCGTCTGTTCGCGCTTCCGGCGTTCACATCCTGCCGCTGCTCGCCTGTCTGCGCTACAGCGTAACTTCGGCCTTCCCGCTCACCGCCTCATATGCGACGTGCCCACCAGGTGGAACTCCACCTTGCACATGCTGGACAGACTGTGCGAGCAGCAGCAGGCCATAGTGGAGTTTCAGCTGCAGCACGCACGGGTCAGTCGCACTACAGAACAGCACCACTTCACCACCAATGACTGGGCCTCCATGCGAGACCTGTGTGCCCTGTTGCGCTGTTTCGAGTACTCCACCAACATGGCCAGTGGCGATGACACCGTTATCAGCGTTACAATACCACTTCTATGTCTCCTTGAGAAAACACTTAGGGCGATGATGGAACAGGAGGTGGCCCAGGAGGAGGAGGAGGAGGATGAGGAAGAGGGGTCATTTTTAGCACTTTCAGGCCAGTCTCTTCGAAGTGACTCAGAGGGAGGTTTTTTGCAACAGCAGAGGCCAGGTACAAATGTGGCCAGCCAGGGCCCACTACTGGAGGACGAGGAGGACGAGGATGAGGAGGAGGTGGAGGAGGATGAGGATGAAGCATGGTCACAGCGGGGTGGCACCCAACGCAGCTCGGGTCCATCACTGGTGCGTGGCTGGGGGGAAAGGCAGGACGATGACGATACGCCTCCCACAGAGGACAGCTTGTCCTTACCCCTGGGCAGCCTGGCACACATGAGCGACTACATGCTGCAGTGCCTGCGCAACGACAGCAGAGTTGCCCACATTTTAACCTGTGCGGACTACTGGGTTGCCACCCTGCTGGATCCACGCTACAAAGACAATGTGCCCACCTTACTTCCTGCACTGGAGCGTGATAGGAAGATGCGCGAGTACAAGCGCACGTTGGTAGACGCGCTACTGAGAGCATTCCCAAATGTCACAGGGGAACAAGTGGAAGCCCAAGGCCAAGGCAGAGGAGGAGCAAGAGGTCGCCAAGGCAGCTGTGTCACGACCAGCTCCTCTGAGGGCAGGGTTAGCATGGCAGAGATGTGGAAAACTTTTGTCAACACGCCACAGCTAACTGCACCACCACCTGATACGCAACGTGTTAGCAGGAGGCAACATTTCACTAACATGGTGGAACAGTACGTGTGCACACCCCTCCACGTACTGACTGATGGTTCGGCCCCATTCAACTTCTGGGTCTCTAAATTGTCCACGTGGCCAGAGCTAGCCTTTTATGCCTTGGAGGTGCTGGCCTGCCCGGCAGCCAGCGTTTTGTCTGAACGTGTATTCAGCACGGCAGGGGGCGTCATTACAGACAAACGCAGCCGCCTGTCTACAGCCAATGTGGACAAGCTGACGTTCATAAAAATGAACCAGGCATGGATCCCACAGGACCTGTCCGTCCCTTGTCCAGATTAGACATTAACTACCTCCCCATAACCATATATTATTGGACTCCAGGGCACTTCCTCATTCAATCCTATTTTTATTTTCATTTTACCATTATATTGCGATGCTACCCAAAGTTGAATGAACCTCTCCTCTGCCTGTGTGCTAGGCCTAAATATATGCCAATGGACTGTTGCAGTGGTGGCTGACATGAAGCCTGATTCTCTGCTATGACATGCAGACTAATTCTCTGCTGACATGAAGCCAGATTGTCTGTTACGGGACCTCTCTCCTCTGCCTGGGTGCTGGGCCTAAATTTATGACCATGGACTGTTGCAGTGGTGGCTGACGTGAAGCCTGATTCTCTGCTATGACATGCAGACTGATTCTCTGCTGACATGAAGCCAGATCGTCTGTTACGGGACCTCTCTGCTCTGCCTGTGTGCTAGGCCTAAATATATGCCAATGGACTGTTGCAGTGGTGGGTGACGTGAAGCCTCATTCTCTGCTATGACATGCAGACTGATTCTCTGCTGACATGAAGCCAGATTGTCTGTTACGGGACCTCTCTGCTCTGCCTGTGTGCTAGGCCTAAATATATGCCAATGGACTGTTGCAGTGGTGGGTGACGTGAAGCCTCATTCTCTGCTATGACATGCAGACTGATTCTCTGCTGTCATGAAGCCAGATTGTCTGTTACGGGACCTCTCTGCTCTGCCTGTGTGCTAGGCCTAAATATATGCCAATGGACTGTTGCAGTGGTGGGTGACGTGAAGCCTCATTCTCTGCTATGACATGCAGACTGATTCTCTGCTGACATGAAGCCAGATTGTCTGTTACGGGACCTCTCTGCTCTGCCTGTGTGCTAGGCCTAAATATATGCCAATGGACTGTTGCAGTGGTGGGTGACGTGAAGCCTCATTCTCTGCTATGACATGCAGACTGATTCTCTGCTGTCATGAAGCCAGATTGTCTGTTACGGGACCTCTCTGCTCTGCCTGTGTGCTAGGCCTAAATATATGCCAATGGACTGTTGCAGTGGTGGGTGACGTGAAGCCTCATTCTCTGCTATGACATGCAGACTGATTCTCTGCTGACATGAAGCCAGATTGTCTGTTACGGGACCTCTCTGCTCTGCCTGTGTGCTAGGCCTAAATATATGCCAATGGACTGTTGCAGTGGTGGGTGACGTGAAGCCTCATTCTCTGCTATGACATGCAGACTGATTCTCTGCTGACATGAAGCCAGATCCTCTGTTACGGGAGCTCTCTCCTCTGCCTGGGTGCTGGGCCTAAATTTATGACAATTGACTGTTGCAGTGGTGGGTGACGTGAAGCCTGATTCTCTGCTATGATATGAAGACTGATTCTCTGCTGACATGAAGCCAGATTGTCTGTTACGGGACCTTTCTCCTCTGCCTGGGTTCTGGGCCTAAATTTATGAAAATTGACTCTTACAGTGGTGGGTGACGTGAAGCCTGATTCTAGGCTATGATATGAAGACTGATTCTCTGCTGACATGAAGCCAGATTGTCTGTTACGGGACCTTTCTCCTCTGCCTGGGTTCTGGGCCTAAATTTATGAAAATTGACTCTTACAGTGGTGGGTGACGTGAAGCCTGATTCTCTGCTATGATATGAAGACTGATTCTCTGCTGACATGAAGCCAGATTCTCTGTTACGGGACCTCTCTCCTCTGCCTGGGTGCTGGGCCTAAATTTATGACAATGGACTGTTGCAGTGGTGGCTGACGTGAAGCCTGATTCTCTGCTATGACATGCAGACTGATTCTCTGCTGTCATGAAGCCAGATTGTCTGTTACGGGACCTCTCTGCTCTGCCTGTGTGCTAGGCCTAAATATATGCCAATGGACTGTTGCAGTGGTGGCTGACGTGAAGCCTCATTCTCTGCTATGACATGCAGACTAATTCTCTGCTGACATGAAGCCAGATTGTCTGTTACGGGACCTCTCTCCTCTGCCTGGGTGCTGGGCCTAAATTTATGACAATGGACTGTTGCAGTGGTGGCTGACGTGAAGCCTGATTCTCTGCTATGACATGCAGACTAATTCTCTGCTGACATGAAGCCAGATTGTCTGTTACGGGACCTCTCTCCTCTGCCTGGGTGCTGGGCCTAAATATATGCCAATGGACTGTTGCAGTGGTGGCTGACGTGAAGCCTCATTCTCTGCTATGACATGCAGACTAATTCTCTGCTGTCATGAAGCCAGATTGTCTGTTACGGGACCTCTCTGCTCTGCCTGTGTGCTAGGCCTAAATATATGCCAATGGACTGTTGCAGTGGTGGGTGACGTGAAGCCTCATTCTCTGCTATGACATGCAGACTGATTCTCTGCTGACATGAAGCCAGATTGTCTGTTACGGGACCTCTCTGCTCTGCCTGTGTGCTAGGCCTAAATATATGCCAATGGACTGTTGCAGTGGTGGGTGACGTGAAGCCTCATTCTCTGCTATGACATGCAGACTGATTCTCTGCTGACATGAAGCCAGATTCTCTGTTACGGGACCTCTCTCCTCTGCCTGTGTGTGTGCTGGGCCTAAATATATGCCAATGGACTGTTGCAGTGGTGGCTGACGTGAAGCCTCATTCTCTGCTATGACATGCAGACTAATTCTCTGCTGACATGAAGACAGATTCTCTGTTACGGGACCTCCCTCCTCTGCCTGGGTGCTGGGCCTAAATATATGCCAATGGACTGTTGCAGTGGTGGCTGACGTGAAGCCTCATTCTCTGCTATGACATGCAGACTGATTCTCTGCTGACATGAAGCCAGATTCTCTGTTACGGGACCTCTCTCCTCTGCCTGTGTGTGTGCTGGGCCTAAATATATGCCAATGGACTGTTGCAGTGGTGGCTGACGTGAAGCCTCATTCTCTGCTATGACATGCAGACTGATTCTCTGCTGACATGAAGCCAGATTCTCTGTTACGGGACCTCTCTCCTCTGCCTGTGTGTGTGCTGGGCCTAAATATATGCCAATGGACTGTTGCAGTGGTGGCTGACGTGAAGCCTCATTCTCTGCTATGACATGCAGACTAATTCTCTGCTGTCATGAAGCCAGATTGTCTGTTACGGGACCTCTCTGCTCTGCCTGTGTGCTAGGCCTAAATATATGCCAATGGACTGTTGCAGTGGTGGGTGACGTGAAGCCTCATTCTCTGCTATGACATGCAGACTGATTCTCTGCTGACATGAAGCCAGATTGTCTGTTACGGGACCTCTCTGCTCTGCCTGTGTGCTAGGCCTAAATATATGCCAATGGACTGTTGCAGTGGTGGGTGACGTGAAGCCTCATTCTCTGCTATGACATGCAGACTGATTCTCTGCTGACATGAAGCCAGATTCTCTGTTACGGGACCTCTCTCCTCTGCCTGTGTGTGTGCTGGGCCTAAATATATGCCAATGGACTGTTGCAGTGGTGGCTGACGTGAAGCCTCATTCTCTGCTATGACATGCAGACTAATTCTCTGCTGACATGAAGACAGATTCTCTGTTACGGGACCTCCCTCCTCTGCCTGGGTGCTGGGCCTAAATATATGCCAATGGACTGTTGCAGTGGTGGCTGACGTGAAGCCTCATTCTCTGCTATGACATGCAGACTGATTCTCTGCTGACATGAAGCCAGATTCTCTGTTACGGGACCTCTCTCCTCTGCCTGTGTGTGTGCTGGGCCTAAATATATGCCAATGGACTGTTGCAGTGGTGGCTGACGTGAAGCCTCATTCTCTGCTATGACATGCAGACTGATTCTCTGCTGACATGAAGCCAGATTCTCTGTTACGGGACCTCTCTCCTCTGCCTGTGTGTGTGCTGGGCCTAAATATATGCCAATGGACTGTTGCAGTGGTGGCTGACGTGAAGCCTCATTCTCTGCTATGACATGCAGACTAATTCTCTGCTGACATGAAGACAGATTCTCTGTTACGGGACCTCCCTCCTCTGCCTGGGTGCTGGGCCTAAATATATGCCAATGGACTGTTGCAGTGGTGGCTGACGTGAAGCCTCATTCTCTGCTATGACATGCAGACTAATTCTCTGCTGACATGAAGACAGATTCTCTGTTACGGGACCTCTCTCCTCTGCCTGGGTGCCGGGGCCTAAATATCTGAGAATGGACTGTTCCAGTGGTGGGTGACGGGAAGCCAGATTCTCTGCTATGGAACCTCTCTCCAATTGATTTTGGTTAATTTTTATTTATTTAATTTTTATTTTAATTCATTTCCCTATCCACATTTGTTTGCAGGGGATTTACCTACATGTTGCTGCCTTTTGCAGCCCTCTAGCTCTTTCCTGGGCTGTTTTACAGCCTTTTTAGTGCCGAAAAGTTCGGGTCCCCATTGACTTCAATGGGGTTCGGGTTCGGGACGAAGTTCGGATCGGGTTCGGATCCCGAACCCGAACATTTCCGGGATGTTCGGCCGAACTTCTCGAACCCGAACATCCAGGTGTTCGCTCAACTCTAACTATAATGGGAACCGGCAGGGATCCGGCCTATTTCTGCCATTAGTGCCCGGATTCAGCCAGACAAAAAACGCTACCGAATTTGTCTGGCTGAATCCCAGCGCTAACGCCAGAAACTGCCGCAACACCATAAGGCCCCATTGACTATAATGGTAACCGGCGGAGATCTGGCCTGTTTCTGCCATTGGTGCCCAGATTCGTCCGGACAAAAAATGCTACCGAATTTGTCTGGCTGAATCCCAGCACTAATGCCAGAAACTGCCGCAACACCGTAAGGCCCCATTGACTAAAATGGGAACCGGTGGGATCCGGCCTGTTTCTGCCGGGATTCAGCCAGACAAATACTGCAGCGTTTTTTGTCCGGCCAAATGCTGGCACTAATGGCAGAAACAGGCTGGATCCCCGTCGGGTCCCATTACAGTCATGGGGTTCCAGCTGTGCCAGATACAATGAACTCCAGCAGGCTGTTTCGGTAGAAGCGCTAGTATAGCGCTAGTGTGAAACTAGTGGTGCCGCTGAACTTAGCATGGCTATGTATTACATGGTCACTCATTCATTTCCTCTGGTAATAACAACTGATTTACAGGAATTTCGGGATCTAGACCCACAGCGAACATTCGACAATCAAACATTCCCAGAGGATAGCGTTGACGAGCTGGAAATATACGATTACAATCATTTATAAACAGTTTTCATAAGATATCACTGTAATGTATACAGTGCGTCTTGTATTACTAGATGTATGACTAGAAAAGGCTTTGGATGAGATGAATTGGAATATGCATAGTGATGGGTGTAATGAGACATTGGAATAGGTCTGTTATGTCTAATCGTGACCTCAAGGATAGAGCATGTGGTAAAGTATCTTTCCCAATTACAGAAGCCGGTCAAGAGTTCAGTCTTACATAGGATGAGGTAATATTGAGTCCAGATCCAGGGGAAACCAGCTGTCTGCTGCTTGGCGGAATCGTATTGACTTTGAAATCAAATTCTCTTTTCGGTAAGTCGCGAGTTAGACAACTCTTGGACTGCAGAGAGAATTGCTGTGATTGCAGGATGAGTAATATTTCAGCAGTAGACAGCGAGTGACACCGTTTCATAACCATGTTCTCCATGGGATGTTACGCGTATGGTTAGGTACAACTCAATGCACATGTTTTACGTAGACACGTACCAGGAGGTAAACCCAAAAATCGGACGGTAGGATTACGTAAAATATAGGACTATAAGGCAGGAGACCAGAACACAGATGATTAAGTCTTCCCATAATAACACATGGCCTGCTGTCTCCTTGTCTCGGTATGCAAAAAGAGATTTTACCTTTTAGATGTATATGAATCATTATATAACTGCAGCAATCTGCTTATTATTAGTGACTTTCCATTATGTGAGTGTCCTGGTAGACAAATGCTAAATCATACTATACATTTACAGTGCCTGTATGGCTGTTCTCAACTTACATACGTAGGCCCAGGTCCCTCAAGCACATTTTGTAACATAATAGTTAGGAGAGGTCATCAATATAAAAATCTCAAGACAACTCTGCAATAAGTCTTCATATAAAATGTCCAACAGCTAGGCTGACTATGGGTCTTGTATTGTAATCCTGCAGTTCCATACTTCCATTCATTTGACCACTACTAGCGTGTACTTACATAAATCTATCGAAAAGTAGAGGGCATATGGCTGAAGGATCTGACTACACAACGTTTGTAGTCTGTTACCAAGGAAACACAGTCTGCATAAGAGCTGTGGACACAAACAGAAAACAAATTGAAACTAACTTCTACTGCACGGTTGCTTCTCCTTTTCCAGGTTACCTGTATGGAGAAGGTAAATAAAAAATATCCAAAAACTGAATTTAATATGCTCTGATGCAGACTTGTGAATGTTCCATCATGTGTAGCTAAGGCTCTGTTCACATTTGCACCATAGCTAAGCAAACACATAGGTGGGATTGTTTGGAAGGGGGTGATGCTCTAAGAAAAACAAGGGGGCGCTCACTTTGTGGCGTTGTGTAGAGCGCACAACAGCCAGTAGTGCAGTCTATAAATAGATGCCCGATGCTGCAGGCTGCCCCTCCGGACAAAGGAACTGCTGGATGTTCCAGTAGAACGAAGGTATGTAGAGAAGAAAGAACGAGGCTATCAGCGGCGCTGCCGGCAGGGAGACTGCAGGAATAGCGTACAAGAAGCTTTATTAGGTGTGTGAACAATGTGTTTTGAGGTTGAAGTGCATAAAGTTTCTGCTACGCTAATCCTGAAGTCTCCATCGCTGCAATCAATGATCGCCCCATTCTTTCTTCTTCGGAAACCTGTGTTCTACTTTATAAGAAAGTCGTTAGAATTATGCTGGATCTGTTTTGCAAACTATTCTTGCCATGAAAGATACTGGAAACCTAATAAAAGCCTGATAGGTCTCATTAAATGTCAAAAGGATCTGTCAAAAGTTGTTTGATACCTGTAATGGTTCTGTTAAGAATAGAAGCCATGACGGTAATGTGAACAGAGCCTTAAAGAAGTTGTCCAGGCTTTTTCTATTGACGACCTATCCTCAGGACAGGTCATCAATATCAGATCGGCGGGAGTCCGACACCCCCACCGATCAGCTGTATGAGGAGACGGCGGGCGTAGTGGGCACGTGCCATCTCCCGTCTCTCTTCCTGAATGGCAAAGCAGCAGCGAACAGGAAGAGAGACAGGAGACGGCACGTGCACACTACGCGCGCCATCTCCTCAGACAGCTGACTGGAGGGGGTGTTCGGTGTCGCACCACCACTGATCTGATATTGATGACCTATCCTGAGAATAGGTCATCAATAGTAAAAAAAACAGACAACCCCTTGAAAGGGCTGGGAAATATAAATGATGTCGGTCAGCCATTTGGAGCATTTTGGGAAAATATCCAAGTTTTTGTCGCAGTTTTTCAGGCAGTAGATTCAAAGGGAAAAAGGAATATAAAGCAAGGACTTATACTCACTGGATCCACTTCCGGCTTTGGCTCTAAAAATGCTGTTAGAAAAACTAACAATGATAGATTTTTTGTGGCTCTCAAAATGAATAAAGACCAAGGAGATGTCCAAGGCTAGACAATTGGCACTTTGTCGATCTCTGTCATGGAGGCGAATCAGGATCTGACCCAAGAGCATAAAAAAAGATTCCAGGAAGGTTGATATTTCATTTTTATATTCATCCATACAGTGATACTATATGTCTACACGCTTGCTTACCCGTATACATTTTTTGGGGTAGAGTTGCTTTCGAGCTTTCATTTTTTTTCTAAAGCAGCAACTCCTCCTGAGCAACTTGTTTGGCAGAATATATTTTGTCTAGAGAGGGAGGCAGCGGCTCATCCTGACCTAATCCCTGGCAGGAATTTGGGAAGGATCACTGTTTTAAATACAAAACACTTCATTAACTTTAGTAAGACAACCAAACATCAACGAGGGCCACAATATTTTTGGGATAAAACCGTTATTCGGTCCCAGGTCCGTTATGCTTAATGTCTATAACAGTGTGTGTGTGGTATTAATCAGTCCCAGAGACCGCAGAGATAACTTAATCTCCGAGTGTGGGAATTTGTAATATTTTTAACTAAACCCAGAGCATTCAGGAAGTCAGACAAAGAGCAGGGAAGCCTCACGGCGGGGAAAGAAAACACCTATCTGATGAATACTCCAAGGAGGTCCCAAGGTGGAGTGAAGGGATTGGATCATCAGATAGATATTCTTGCTGCTAGTCATAGAGTGTCTGAAGGAGACTTAGAGGTAAGACCTTGTATAAACTTTAAGAAAACCTGGGTGTAGCATGTAAACAGCATTGCAATAAGAAAAGACCCCAATTTTAGCTTCGATATTCACGTGGATCCGGGATTTTCAAAGATATTATTCTGTAAAATGGACTGGCGAACTTGGCAGTCTTTTGCTGGCACCCGTCATTTGGTGCTTATGTAAAGTGCAACTTTTTGTGTTAGTATATAATAAAATGGAGATAGACTGAGATTTAACTCAATAACCTTCTAATGGCGCACTTTTTATTGTGTATATAGAGTTGATCAGATAAGTATGGCCCTCCGGCCACTTTCATACATGGCAGATTTGTTGCAGATTCAGTCACATCCACACTTAATGGGAAAATTCAGCTTGGATTTCGGAACATGCCGAAAGCAAAGGATGAAATCCGCTGGCAGAAAAACTCCATGACCGATGCCACAATTGAAGCGGCCTTTTCATCTCTCCATGAATAAAACACGTGAGTCATACAAAGGATCTGTCTACCTAGAAAAACAATCAGTTTTTTCCCCAAACCTACAGTTCTGGCAGGTTTAGATGCTTTGTTAAAAGAATTCTTGTTTATAGGGATAGACATAGAGAAAAGAGTAGCTCCCATAGCAAGACCAACATGGATGCTACTCTTGGTGCTGGTGTAAGTTGTGCTTGGAGCAGAATCCTACACTTGTGGACCTTGGGTTGCTTTCCCATTCCCTTATGGTGGATGTGGGTTGCTTTCCCTATGACTTGGCAAATTTGGAGAGGGAGCTTTGAGCGTGTCCACACTACCATGAAGAAGAAGTATTGAGCAACCTCCATAACAGCTGCCTTGTCCAGCTGTTGTAAAACTACAAATCCCATCATGCCCTGCTGTAGGCTGATAGCTGTAGACAGTCTGGGCATGCTGGGAGTTGTAGTTTTACAACAGCTGGAGAGCCGCAGTTTGCCCATCACTGGTATATACATCTTGTTTGTTTAAAGAGTAACTACACCTTTTTTTCAGATTTCATTGATGGTCACATGACCTGTGATGTCAGCTGATGATGATGATGTTTCGTGCACAAGCCTGGGAAAGCTGATATGGGTCTGTACTGTGCTGGCCACCCCATCCTGCACTGCCTTCTGCTCTCTCCCTGTATTCTTCAGGAAAAACTTTAACCCCTTCAACAGCACAGACTCGGGGCTGAAGGCTTTACTGAATTGCTGCAGGCAATGAGGAGACAAATGCTGGGCACTGGAGCTGACAGACTAGAGGAGTTCTGCAGAGCATTGCACAAGCACAGGTAGGGGGAAGATCCAGTGTGTATCAGCAGTGTCATTGTACAGCTGGGACTTGTAGTCCTATACATATAACATGCTGCTGAGTATCCTAGCAGGCAGACATGTCACTCAGGGCAGGACTTATATTCATTCCCTTTGCAGAGCAGGGGAGGGGCAGAGATTTTTGTTATTGCAGGTAAACAGAGGCCAGAAGAGAACCAGGGAAATGAGGAAATAGAATTGATTTTGCCTAAGACTTGTTCAGCTTAGTTAGATATTGCTGCCCATCAGATTTACAGTGCTATATATTTTTTTTTCATAACTCAGACAACCCATTTCAGGCTACTTTCACATATGTGTTTTTGCTGTCTGGTTTTGAGGTTCGGCATGGGATCTCAAAAACACACCAAAACGCATCCGTATGAATAATACAACTGGCTGCATCTATTCAGAACAGATACGGTTCTATTATATCAAAAATGAAAATGATGGATCTGGCACTAATACCATTGTAAGTCAATGGGTGCCGGACCGGGGTTTTTTGGGTCAGTTTCCTATGCCGCACATAAAAATGCTCCTTGCAGCGGTTTTGTGTGTGTCATGGGAATGCAACAAAATGGAACGGAATGCATTCTGGTGCACTCTTTTCGGGTTTGTTTAGTTTTTGTCCCCATTGATAGAGAATGGGGACAAAATTGAAGTGTTTTCCTCCTGTTTTGAGATCCGGAAGAGGATCAGAAATGAAAACGCAGATGTTGAAAGCAGCCCAAAGGGGAGTCAGTCACCTCCAAAATCAGTTAGCATACCACCATGTAGGGTAAAGGCCCCGAAACATAACCATACCTTTCTTATGAAACTCCGGTCCTCTAATTCTGAGAAATTCTTCTTTTCATTTTATGCGAATACGTTTTTCGGTACACTGTGGGCGGGGCCACTCTGGAGTCAGCTTTGACATCACTACCAGCTCTGAAATCTCAGTAACTGTCAATTAAACAGCATTAAACAGCAGGGGAGGCACGTGACGCGTGAAAAAACATCCAAAACTGATTGCACCCGTGCAGAAAAAACTGACTGAACTTGTGTGCAAAACCAGGTTTTTCCTGTACAGACCCTGACACAATCTGTATCGTTCGTGTGAAAGAGGCCTAAAAGTCAAAAGGATCTCACAGTCCAGTCAGTGGTACCAGGCGGCATGAATTTAATTAAATATACAATGTATCCCACAGAAGGAAACCAAGTTCCTTCCAAATCCTAAATATCAGTTAGAGTAGGTTTCTGTCTCTTGCAGATAATAAGTTACATAAAAGGTTATCAAGCCATTAGCCATCCCATGTGCGCTCACATGGTGTCATGCAGCATTAGTTTAACAGTTTGTAATCACTTCATAATTTTCACATTTTTGGCAGCGTTTTACTGCCTGGTGTTCTGAACATAATGTGAAAACCTTGCTTGGATTAGCCAAGATCCCCCCCCCCCCCCCCCCAATTTATAACATAAGCATAGCTTCTCGGTTTCTGAAAATACAGATAAGACATGTTAACTTTTTGCTGAGCTTATCTAACTCCACCTAAACCTACATTTTACATACATTTTATTTTTGAAGTTATGCTTGGCTCATAACTCACGAAAAAAAAAATCTTTCTCGTCTTATCACCCATGGCTGATGTGTCCTTAATAAAGTTCTCCAGCAAATTCATTTTTCAGGCATATAAGTCATATATTCAGACCAGTCTCTCCTGTGCGCTGACTTCCTGTGAACTACAGGATTACATGATCACCTATCAAATCCTCCCTGGCAGCTCTATCCCGCCCAGCTCCACCCTCCTTGTTTCTATGTACGTCCCTCCGCGCATAAAGTGCTAGCATTTAGAAGAGGTGCGTTCAGGCAGTGATTAGATGCTTAAAGGGGTTCTCTGGAAATTAAGAAAATGAAAATACTTAAATATTACTTTATAATAAATATATTCTCAAATACCTTTCATTAGTTATAATGGCTCGTTTTGTCTGGGGAGCAATGCTTAGGAGAAATAAAATGGCCGCCGTCCTATTAGTGCACACAAAACCTGTCCTAATCAAACAGCACGACAAGTTACTTTACAACACTGAGCTAAAGAGCTGCCTCTTCCTCATCTCTACTTGTCAGGATTATCAACCTGAATACAGATGATAAGAACTTTAGCTGAATCTCTGGGGAATTTTGTTCATCGGGAGACATGAAGTACAGAGAGGACGGACAGGACAGGCTGTGGTGATATGGACCTCTGGTAATAGAGACTGTAAACAAGTGCTGCTCATTAGCAGTAATGGCCAGTTCGCGGTGTTCGCCTGCGAGCACATGCAGGCTGCCATCTTAACTCACAAGTCCGGCGATTCACAGGTAAGCCCTTACCTGTGCTGCGAGCCGATCTGAAACAAATGCGGTCACCGGGAGTAGGCAGTTCAGAGAACAGCCGCCGGGGACCTTCATCGGGCTGTTCTCGGAACTGCCTGCTCCCGGTGACCACATTTGTTTCAGACCGGCTTGCGGCACAGGCACAGGTAAGGGCTTACCTGTGCATCGCCGGACTTGTGAGTTAAGATGGTAGCCCGCATGTGTTCACGGGCAAACACGGCGAACTGGCCATCACTGCTCATTAGCCACACCTCATCCTCCTCATCATCTCCATTCCCACAGAGATTCACCTGTAATCAGGATCATGATTTCTGACAACTAGAGCAGAGAGGAGGATGAGGCAGCACTATGGCTCATTGTGGTGAAGTAACTTGTTCTCCTGTGTGATTAGGACAGGTTTTGTGTGTACTAATAGGACGGCGGCCATTTTATTTCTCCTAATTATTGCTCTCCAGACAAAACAAGCCATTCTAAGTAATGAAAGGTATTTTTTAATTTTTTTATTATAAAATAATATTTAATTAGTTTTCTTAATTCCCGGAGAACCCCTTTAAGGGCCCTTTAGACTGCCCGATGTTCAAGCATATTATCGCTAACAAGTGTTCATACGGACGCTCATTAGTGATAAACTGCCTGTGTAAAGGTGCTGCTGATTACCCGATGAACAAGTGAAACGCTCGTTCATCAGGTCGTAGGATCCTTTGTGCGGAAATCTAAATCATCATTTTCCAGCAGCAGCTAACAATGATTCTGTATGGTGATGAGCTATGGCATTAGCGATCACTCCTCCCCATACTGTGGAGGAGATCGCTGCATGTAAATGCAGTCTTTTCCTCCAATGACGAGCAAGCAATTGTCAGGAAGGAACGCTATATCGGGCCATGTAAGGGGGCCTTTAGTCAAAAAACTCCCTTGACTCACACTGTCTGTCTATACTATCTGTCTGTGCTGTGTCTCTACTGTATTTCCATGAAATGCAGCATCACTCTGCTCTCCCCTGTTTCCTGCTTGTGATAGGGAGAAACCTATCATAAGCAGGAGGCAGGGAAGACAGACTGAAGATGCATCACTTATACTCACTAAGACTCTGTAGGGAGGGAAAGTGAAGATGGATGACACTCCACCCCCTCTGCAAAGCCAAAGGCATGATGGGAAATGTAGGATGCTTTAGGGAAATCATATTTGAAGGAAAGAAGGAATCAAGGTGGCAGACAAACCATAAATGGCACATCAACCATAACAGATTTGCCCAAGGCATACACGAGAGCCTCTACATTATCCTTTAACAATTGCACCATATAGAAAAATAATTGCTGGAGTGCATGGGTAATTTGGTGATGCTCAAGGATAATGTTCCTGTAGGAAATCCAAGATGCACCCTCTCTTGGCACTAATGCAGATCATCCAGTACATATTCAAGATAGGATTCTACACTTTGCCTAGATTTTCTTTTCTTTTTTTCTTTATTTATTCCCAGTGCTATACCACAGGTGGCATTAGGGAAACCGACCTGATATTTTACCTTACATGGCCTGAAAAGAAAACTTTTCCTAGATACGACTTAAAGTCGGAAAGGTCTTTATTGGGTAAGATGGCCAAGATGGCATCTGTTCGGCATGGCCAACTTTGTTCAAGCTGGACATGTTTTATGTATGCACTGATTGATCTGTTTAGGACTGTTTAGGTTTAAACCTGGCAATATACAGCAGATAATGGCAGACCCTCAATGGTTACCCCAAATCCTCCACCATTTATCTGACCCCGGCATGTAGTCACCATGGAGGCAGGGCACTGCAATATGCTTCTCATGCCATATGTCCCGGAAATGCAAAAATTCATGAAAATGAGGCACGCTTAATATCTATATCCCACTGAATAGATTATAGTGCACATTATTACTGGGCAATAGGAAACTAATGAATCCACAGGTATGAGGTGGGGATAATGTTTCTGATATACAACTTTATCATAGGAGATGATATAATAATATGCAGACATAACATACACAAAAATATACCAAAACATAACTTAAAGTGTATCTCCACTACTGCCTTATGATACATGTAGCTGTTGTATGGCTTGGATCCATGTTTGGATGTATTTCGAAATATCTAAAATCCTAATTGCATGAAAAAATATATAAGGTGGGGTCTAATATACAGAGAGCAATCAAACACTTTCTTGATCAATATTGCAAATGTAACAATGCAAACCTATATCTCAGATCAAAAAGAGGGACATGTAAGGAGAACACAGTGGGACTTGGGTCCAAAATAGAGACTGTCCTTCCAAAAGAGGGACACTTGGGAGGTCTGTAGATAAGACTTAAAGTCGGAAGGATCTTTACTGGATAAGATGGTCAACCTGGTGGGAAACGGGCTGTTAAAACTTAAAATAAAACAGAAAATAAACAGATTGAGATGGCATCTGCTCGGCATGGCCAACTTTGGTCAAGTTGGACATGTCTTAGATTGAGATGGCATCTGTTCGGCATGGCCAACTTTGGTCAAGTTGGACATGCCTTATATAGTCACTGACTGATCTATTTAAGACTTATAATATAATGGCAGACTGGCAGTCAATGGTTACCCCAAAACCTCCACCATTCATCTGACTTCATCCCTGCATGTAGTCATTATGGAGGCAGGGCGCTGCAATATCCTTCTCATGCCATATGTCCTGGCAATAAATTCCCGAAAATGAGATATGATTGATATCTATATCCCACTAGATAGATTTTAGGGACATTATTATTAGGCAATAGAAAATTTATGAATCAACAGGTATGAGGAGTGGATACAAATTAAAGAAGATTTATGTTGAAATGAAAGTTTTCTATAACAAAAAATTCTAGTCTACTCTTCTTTTCTTTAATTTGGGTTACAACATATGGAATAAATCAGGGAAAAATACTAAAAGTTAATCAGAAGGAACAAAGTAAGAGACCTCTCCTTACACTCTACAAGGTTATATATATATATATATATATATATATATATATATATATACAGTACAGACCAAAAGTTTGGACACACCTTCTCATTCAAAGAGTTTTCTTTATTTTCATGATTATGAAAGGCACTGAAGGCATCAAAACTATGAATTAACACATGTGGAATTATATACATAACAAAAAAGTGTGAAACAACTGAAAATATGTCATATTCTAGGTTCTTCAAAGTAGCCACCTTTTGCTTTGATTACTGCTTTGCACACTCTTGGCATTCTCTTGATGAGCTTCAAGAGGTAGTCATCTGAAATGGTCTTCCAACAGTCTTGAAGGAGTTCCCAGAGATGCTTAGCACTTGTTGGCCCTTTTGCCTTCACTCTGCGGTCCAGCTCACCCCAAACCATCTCGATTGGGTTCAAGTCCGGTGACTGTGGAGGCCAGGTCATCTGGCGCAGCACCCCATCACTCTCCTTCATGGTCAAATAGCCCTTACACAGCCTGGAGGTGTGTTTGGGGTCATTGTCCTGTTGAAAAATAAATGATGGTCCAACTAAACGCAAACCGGATGGAATAGCATGCCGCTGCAAGATGCTGTGGTAGCCATGCTGGTTCAGTATGCCTTCAATTTTGAATAAATCCCCAACAGTGTCACCAGCAAAGCACCCCCACACCATCACACCTCCTCCTCCATGCTTCACGGTGGGAACCAGGCATGTAGAGTCCATCCGTTCATCGCACAAAGACACGGTGGTTGGAACCAAAGATCTCAAATTGCACAGATTTCCACTGGTCTAATGTCCATTCCTTGTGTTCTTTAGCCCAACAGGTCTCTTCTGCTTGTTGCCTGTCCTAAGCAGTGGTTTCCTAGCAGATCTTCTACCATGAAGGCCTGATTCACACAGTCTCCTCTTAACAGTTGTTCTAGAGATGTGTCTGCTGCTAGAACTCTGTGTGGCATTGACCTGGTCTCTAATCTGAGCTGCTGTTAACCTGCGATTTCTGAGGCTGGTGACTCGGATGAACTTATCCTCCGCAGCAGAGGTGACTCTTGGTCTTCCTTTCCTGGGGCGGTCCGCATGTGAGCCAGTTTCTTTGTAGCGCTTGATGGTTTTTGTGACTTCACTTGGGGAAACTTTCAAAGTTTTCCCAATTTTTCGGACTGACTGACCTTAATTTCTTAAAGTAATGATGGCCACTCGTTTTTCTTTACTTAGCTGCTTTTTCTTGCCATAATGCAAATTCTAACAGTCTATTTAGTAGGACTATCAGCTGTGTATCCACCTGACTTCTCCACAACACAACTGATGGTCCCAACCCCATTTATAAGGCAAGAAATCCCACTTATTAAACCTGACAGGGCACACATGTGAAGTGAAAGCCATTTCAGGTGACTACCTCTTGAAGCTCATCAAGAGAATGCCAAGAGTGTGCAAAGCAGTAATCAAAGCAAAAGGTGGCTACTTTGAAGAACCTAGAATATGACATATTTTCAGTTGTTTCACACTTTTCTGTTATGTATATAATTCCACATGTGTTAATTCATAGTTTTGATGCCTTCAGTGTCAATCTACAATTTTCATAGTCATGAAAATAAAGAAAACTCTTTGAATGAGAAGGTGTGTCCAAACTTTTGGTCTGTACTGTATATATATATATATTTTAGTTTAGATCTTTGTAAACTTAGGCCACCCAAGAACAGTAACTGGTCAATGAACTGCTTCTTATCTCAGATGGAATAATACAGGATAAATACAGTTATTATTTCCTTGTTTCTGAAGCTTCACATCATAAGCTTTCATATCAGTGAGACGCGGGCTGTATCACTTGCCTTCAGCATCTGAATAAGAGAAATGTGTGTGCAGAAGGACTGCAGATCTCACGCAACGCTGGGCCAAACATCCAACATGACAGGGAAACAAATTATGGCACGAAATGAGCAAGTTCTGTTTAACCTTCTGCATATGGCCGTCTGTTAGAGCGGATTCTCTGCAGACCAATTACTAAGCGTCTTCTCTGCATGAATCATTACGACTGCCAAGCTTTACTAAGCTCCAGAATCTATATTTCAAATATCGATTTCTTCTCATTTCTGAGTTTAGGAGAGCAGACATGACGCTAAATGGTAGTCATGAACTTGTCTAAGACCCCCTAAGTCTGGTATGTTGAGTTTCCCAGAAATCTGCAAGACCTGTCTAAAGCTGGTCCTATTTTCCTTAGCTATGAAAGGAGGCTGCTGTTTTCAGATTTTTTTTGTAATAAATATTTATTGCTCCTTTATTATTCCTTACAACCCTCTTCACCAAGGTTGTCCGTTGTCACATGCAAACCCTGTAGATCATGGATGCTCAACCTGCAGCTGTTGCAAAACTACAACTCCCAGCATGCCCTAATAGTTGTAGGCTGTCCTGGCATGCTCGAAATTGTAGTTTGGCAACAGCTGGAGGGCCACAGTTTGGGCATCCCTGATGTAGATGGAACGTGACAGGAATTTTCGGATGACGCAGCCATGTAAAGAGATGTAAGAGGGGACATGTACAGTTTGGGAAGGCACCGAGATAAAGGGCACATGGTTTTTAATAAATATCAATTATAACGTTATGGTCAAGGTTAAAAAAAAAAACCATAGTAAATCTGGACAACCTCTTTAAAGGGGTTTTCCGGTAATACCAAATTATCCCATATCTACTGGCAATGGCGGATTATAATAGGGTAATTTGGGTGGGCAGCCCCGGGCCCGGCATCGCCCACATACTACGGCAGTGCATAGTTCCCTGTCCCACCGATCTCCGCTACAGGCTTCAGGCCTAGTAGGCCTGAAGCCTATGCAGTAGTAAAATCCCAGCACAGGCGGGGGCGTGATGATGCAGCACAGTGACGTGTGTGCGCCTGCCTACCATCTACGAGCGAGAACCAGGAGTCTGGGACACAGGTAAGTATTAGCTTTTATTTTCTTAATTTGCTTGTGCCATCTTTGGGGGGGGGCACAGGAGAATATTACTAAAGGCACAGTGGGGGGCAAATTACTACATGGGGAGCAAACTACTACATGGGGGCTGTGAGGGGGGAAAATTACTACTGTGGGGGCAGTGCGGGGAAAATTACTACTGTGGAGGCAGTGCGGGGAAAATTACTACTGTGCGGGCAGTGTGGGGGGAAATTACTACTGTGGAGGCAGTGCGGGGAAAATTACTACTGTGCGGGCAGTGTGGGGGGAAATTACTACTGTGGAGGCAGTGTGGGGGAAATTACTACTGTGGGGCAGTGTGGGGAAAATTACTACTGTGGGGGCAGTGCGGGGAAAATTACTACTGTGCGGGCAGTGTGGGGGGAAATTACTACTGTGCGGGCAGTGTGGGGGGAAATTACTACTGTGGAGGCAGTGTGGGGAAAATTACTACTGTGGGGGCAGTGTGGGGGAAATTACTACTGTGGGGGCAGTGTGGGGAAAATTACTACTGTGGAGGCAGTGTGGGGAAAATTACTACTGTGGGGGCAGTGTGGGGGAAATTACTACTGTGCGGGCAGTGTGGGGGGAAATTACTACTGTGCGGGCAGTGTGGGGGGAAATTACTACTGTGGAGGCAGTGTGGGGAAAATTACTACTGTGGGGGCAGTGTGGGGGAAATTACTACTGTGGGGGCAGTGTGGGGAAAATTACTACTGTGGAGGCAGTGTGGGGAAAATTACTGTGTGGGGCTAACTACTATATGGGGGTAGTGTGGGGGATGTTGGTATTGGGAGGGACTGTAGGGACATTTCTATTACATTGACATATTAGGGACATTATTTTTCAGGGACACTATACAGTAGCACAATATAGGATGTTATTATTACTGGGGGTACTGTAGGGGACATTATAATTGCTGTAGACACCATAGGGACATTTGGGGGTCATTTATCAAACAGGTGTAAAGTAGAACTGGCTTAGTTGCCCATAGCAACCAGATTCCATCTTTCATTTTTGACAGCTCCTTTGGAAAATGAAAGGTGTAATCTGATTGGTTGCTATGGGCAACTAAGGGTACTTTCACACTTGCGTTATAGTTTTCCGGTATTGAGTTCCGTCCTATACCGGCTCCATACCGGAAAAAAACTGATCAGTTTTATCCTAATGCATTCTGAATGGAGAGCAAACCGTTCAGGATGCATCAGTATGACTTCAGTTCAGTCACTCTTATGGTATTTGGCTGGAGAAAATACCGCAGCATGCTGCGGTATTTGATCCGTCCAAAATTCAGGAACACTTGCCGAAATGCCGGATCCAGCATTATTTTCCATTGCTAAGTGTTCTGGCAAAACGGATCCGGTTTTCCAGTCTGTGCATGCGCACACCTTTAAAAATTAAAAAAAAAAAAAGATTCGGTTTTCCAGATGACACCGGAGAGACGGATCTGGTGTTTCAATGCATTTGTTAGACGAATCCGCATCCGGATCCGGCTACAAATGCTATCCGTTTGCACACGGATTTCCGAATCCGGCAGGCAAATCCGGCGACGGAACTGCCTGCCGGATTCTCACATCGCAAATGTGAAAGTGCCCTAAGCCAGTTGTACTTTACACCAGTTTGATAAATGACCCCAATTATGCGAGATCTAACATGTCTGTGTAACAAACTCTGTAGAGACGAGATGCGGCTGAAAGAATTTGTCATGGTGGTCTGGGTCAAACTGAGAAGAAGAGGAAAGAGAAGGTTTACATGACAGAAGATGTCACTGGAAGTAAGAGGTATGTGGTGCTGTATTCTCCTATATGTAGTGCTGGCTCACTACTGTGACCATCTTCTCCTCCAAGTCTTTTTTATTATAACTTATGTATTTTAAATTTAGCAACTAAAAATTTTATTTGGCTCCCAAATTTTTCAGTTTAGGAGCCAATGGCTCCTGGGTATTTTTGCAGTCCTATGTAACACTACAGATAACATAAGGTAAAAGGGTTCTCTGGGATTTATATATTGATGGGGGTCTGACTCCTGCCAATCAGCTGTTTGAGGAGACCTCGATGTCCAAGTGAGCGCCGCAGCCTCTTTGCTTGTTACCAATCATAGCGCTGTCCATTTGATAGCACTGTGCTTGGTATTGCAACTCAGACCCAATCACTCGGATGGAACTTAGTTGCACCTAAGCCACATGAACGATGAATGTGATGTCATATGGCCTAGGAAGAGACTGTGACTGCCAAAACCAGGTCCGGCTCTAAACACAGAACAAGTGCAGATCTTTCCATTATATCTTATAATGCAGGTATGCTCAACCTGCGGCCCTCCAGCTGTTGCAAAACTATAACTCCCATCATTCCCTAACAGCCTACAGCTATCATCCTACAGAAGGGCATTGTGGGAGTTGTAATTTTACAACAGCTGGAGGGCCGCAGGTTGAGCATCTCTGTTATAATGGAAACCAATCCTGGTTTTGGCTCGCAATCACTGACCAAACACTGATGTGTGAATAAGGCTTAAAGGGGTTTTCCCATCTTGCTAATTCATCCTCACCTGCAGCCATCTCTGCTGTTCACTTCCTGGATTCATGCTTCTAAGGCTGGGCGGGCTTAGGCTGTTTAAGTAAAGCCCTGCCACGCGTCTTTCTGACATCACACTCTTTGCGTGCTCGTTCATGTGTCTCCTATGGCCACCGCTTCTCTCCCGAATCCCTGGGCCACGCGTGCGCAGAAGAAATGGCATGCGCGGTTCTGTATGAGACGCGGCACTGAAGAAATAAGCCTTGCTCGTGCGCGGCAGCGTGCACGTTCAGGACTGCAATGAGCGGCCGGCTGGGTCAAAATAAGGTGTCTTCTGCGCAAGCGCGACCCATGAATTCGGGAGGCGAGCGGTGGCCGTATCTATGGGATGCCATATGACAACAATGAGGTAGGAGGGAAAGAATTTTATCAAGAAGGGTGGAAATTTGCCAATACAATATATTTACTAAAATGATCACTGGCACATCAGATTAAACAGTGATCATTGTGATGGGAACACCCCTCTAAGTAGTACACGCTGTATAATAATGGTAATGGTTTACACAGTGTGGTATGCGGTGACCATCCTTGCTTGAACATTTGTGAAATATATTCCTGTCAACCACTGGTATAAATAGAGAGGGCATTATGATCTTTGATGGTGGTGGCCGATACGTGTAGATTTCACATGATTAAAAAGTAAGTGAGAGATAAAAATATAACATTTGGTTTTAGCACCATCAGTAAGGTGCTTACAGCTGGACTCTTTTATGGCTGTGTCCGTCGCAAGAAACTCATAGGGAAACTCTTGCAGGTGGCCACATCCTAGTCCGTCCATCTTGACGTTTTTTAGGAGATGAGGTAACAACAATATGCACACATAACCTACACAAAAATATACAAAAACAATACCTAAAGTGTATCTCCACTACAAATAGAATAACTGCCCTGGGCTACGTGTAGATATTGTAAGGCTTGGATCCATGTTTGGATGCATTTTAATCACACACGTCAACTTTTTGGCAGATGTCTCAAGAAGAAAGTGGTGGACAGTGTGCTAGGCTAGAGGCTAGGCATGCACCCTTCCCCTAAGCCACACCCCTTTTATTTCCTGACATGCCCTTATATGGTCCAGACCACACCCTTTTATGTTCTGTGGCACCACCCCCTTTGGATGAGGGTCCTGTTTCTGATTATGCATCCCCGACACCAAACACATCTAGAAGGACAAGGTCTCTCTGGCACCTTGCGGGTTTGCCAACTTGTCCAGGAGGGTTGGCAAGTATTTAAAAATAGACTAAATAAAGGACATATTTTAAGGACTTTTCATTGAAGCGCTGGAATTTTTTCTTTATGCTCCAAACTGCTGTATGCTCATGGATGTGCTCCTTTGGCTGTTCTGTCACAATCAGTAAAGCATGCGGTGATGTTCTTGCCATCTAAACAAAGAAAATCACGGTGGCCCCCTGGCAAACACCATTATAAGTCAGTGGAGTCCACTGCGTGGCCTTGACACCCATAGTACTGAATTTGTGCACTACAGCTATAGATAAGTTATTAAATATTCCATGTTCTGGGGGATATCCAACAGTCCAGGGCTCATGATACACTGAATCTGCCCCTAAAAGAGGCTCTGCCACCAGGATCAACCCTATCAAAGCAGGCATATAGCATGGTAGGGTTGTTGTAGCTGAGTGAAACTAAATCTTTATTTTTTGTGTGTTGTGGAGAAATTTACACTTTTTTTTCATGCAAGAATTAGAGCACCAGGAGGCGGGCTTATGCGGTTTGAGCACCGCTCCAGCAACACCCCTTGTGCTCAATGCAAACACCTCCATTGTGATAAACATGCCCCCCTTCCCTTAGATTTACAGCACTAGACTTCACGTCTAGCCCTGAGTTCTTGCATCTGCATGCTCGCTCGCTAGCATGGCATGTGCGCTCCACATCTGCTACTGCTTGCCGAGCAGCGAAGATGTTCAGTGCGGTTGCTACACCCAAAAATGGAGGCACCATCAGCTTCATCTGCAGTCGCCTCCACTTCCAGGTGTAGTGATGTCAATGGCGCATGCGCACTGAACATCTCAGCAGCTCGGCATGATGTGCAGGTACCATGCTAGCAAGCGAATGCGCACGTGCGAAAACTCAGCGCTAGACATGAAGTCTAGTGCTGTAAATCTAAGAGGGGGGGGCATGTTTTTAATAATGGAGGATCTGTATTGATCACAAGGGGCGTTGCTGGAGCGGTGCTCAAACCACATAAGCCCGCCTCCTGGTGCTCCAATGACTCATTTGCATAAAAATTAAAGTGTCAATTTCTCCACAACACCAGCACCTACACAAAAAAGAAAGGCATTGTTACCCTACCAGGCTTTATGCCTGCTTTAATAGGGATGACACAGCCCCTTGAAGGTATGTATTATTATCTATTCTCACGCACAACTGCAATTAGTAATTTGCAACCTACTGAGCTCACATCTCCCAGCACACCCTGCAGATTCAGTGACTGTACAAAGAATAATCTGCGGGTAAGGTAAGTTAATGGTAGAAAATGTACCTAAAATGTATATTGCATTTTAGGAGCTCAGCAGTTCAGTTTGGGGGGAGTACTGTATGTCGACAGGATGTAGGCTGATACCAGTAGTGGCCAGCATAAGGCCTCTTTTCCATGGGCGTCGCGTGTGAGGGCCGGAAAGGATGCGGGTGCGTTGCGGGAAAATACGCAATTTTTCCACGTGAGTGCAAAGCGTTTTAATGCGTTTTGCACGCACGTTAGAAAAATCGCCATGTTTGGTACCCAGACCCGGACTTCTTCACAGAAGTTCGGGTTTGGGTTAGGTGTTCTGTAGATTTTATTATTTTCCCTTATAACATGGTTATAAGGGAGAATAATAGCATTCTTAATACAGAATGCATAGTACAATAGCGCTGGAGGGGTTGAAAAAAATAAAATAAAAATTAAACTCGCCTCATCCACTTGTTCGCACAGCCCGGCTTGTTTTCTTCCTTCTTCTTTGATGACCTGGGAGGAAAAGGACCTTTGGTGACGTCACTGCGCTCATCACATGGCCCACCACCATGGTGATGGGCCATGTGATGAGCGCAGTGATGTCACCAAAGGTCCTTTTCCTCCCAGGTCATCAAAGAAGAAGAAAGAAGACGACCCGGGCAGCGCGAACAAGTGGATGAGGCGAGTTGAATTTTTATTTTTTAACCCCTCCATCACTATTGTACTATGCATTCTGTATTCAGAATGCTATTATTTTCCCTTATAACCATGTTATAAGGGAAAATAATAATGATTGGGTCCCCAACCCGATCATCACCTAGAAACCATGCGTGAAAATCGCACCGCATCTGCACTTGCTTACGGATGCTTGCGATTTTCAAGCAGCCCCATTCCCTTTTATGGGGCCTGCATTCTGTGAAAAACGCACACTATAGAGCAAGTAACGTTTCGGCTTCACACAAGCCTTTCTCAAGCCAAGGCTTGAGAAAGGCTTGTGTGAAGCCGAAACGTTGCCTGTCTGCTGTGTAAGGATACTTTCACACTTGCGTTGTTTGACTCCGGCAGGCAGGCAAACTGTAAGCAAGCGCATGTCATTTTTTCTGACTGATCAGGCATTTTTAAGACTGATCAGGATCCTGATCAGTCTGAAAAATGCCTGATCAGTCTGAAAAATGCATTGCAATACCGGATCCGTTTTTCCGGTGTCATCAGGCAAAACGGATCTGGTATTTATTTTTTTCCTCATTTTTAAAGCTCTGCGCATGCGCAGACCGGAAGGACGGATCCGGTATTTTGAATGCCGGATACGGCACTAATACATTCCTATGGAAAAAAATGCCGGATCCGGCATTCAGGCAAGTCTTCGGTTTTTTTCGTCGGAGATAAAACCGTAGCAAGCTGCGGTTTTCTCTTTTGCCTGATCAGTCAAAATGACTGAACTGAAGACATCCTGAATGGATTGCTCTCCATTCAGAATGCATGGGGATATACCTGATCAGTTATTTTCCGGTATAGAGCCCCTAGGACGGAACTCAGTGCCGGAAAAGAAAAACGCTAGTGTGAAAGTAGCCTTTTTAGTTGGAAATAAATCTTGCATAAAGGAAGACGCTGGTCATGTTTCATCTGTGTTCTCAGGTCTATTATTGACAGCGGGGAAGAGTCTCACTGCTGGTGACCGTGACGCTTCCGAAGACTTGGGACATTAGTGCTGTCCTTGAAATATATCTTTCTGTGGGGTGGACAGGTGTCTTTAAAGAGCTCAGACAGGTGCTACCAAGTTAGATTAATGAGTGGAGTAGAGGTGGACTTTTTAAAGGCACAGTAACAGGTATTTAAGAGCCAGAATTCTGACTGTTTCTCAGGTGTTCAAATACTAATGTTCAGCAGTGCAAAACAAATAAATTCTTTAAAAATCATACAATATTTTTTTATTCTGTCCCTCAGAGTGGGAACGCACCTACAATGTGAATTTCAGACCCCTCCATGATTTCTACAGTGAGTGGGAGAACTTGCAAAATCGTAGGGTGTTCAAATACTTCTGTTCTCACTGTATATACAGTACAGATAGAGATACGTATACACACACACACACAAGTAAACAATATGCCTCTGTTCGCTACTGTATTACGGTAAGCCGTCCTCGCCAGCATTTGCTGCACTAATCACCCATGTTGATGCTGACCTGGAGGGATAAGGACAAAGATGAAGAATTGCAGGGAAACACATGTGGGATTGGAAATCATCCCTCTGATCACTTAACAGACACACTCAGCGACTGGGACATGTCTGAAGGGCTGACGTTCACAAGTTAGAAGATTAAATGTTGGCTTTGTACAGTGCGCTGAGCGGATCCAGCTGACAGGCAGCCACATCATGACCCCAGATAGAAAACCACAAATACGTCCAGGCAGAAGTGTCAGGAAAATGACTTCACCCGCTGACGGCTCATGGTGTGAATATATTTCTTGTAACTGGAAATTAAAAGATTAATAAGATTATATAAATACTTGCTAGATTGTCTGCCCCCCCCCCCCCCCCCCCCGCCATTCTCTGTATTTACCCCTATGACAAATGTGACACCACACAGACTGGAGCTGGCCTGACATGGAGATACATGGCACCCAACGCACGGTGTCTCCGTGTATACTGCCTTGCTGATAGGATATTCTGACTTTAGGGCTCATGCACGCATCTGTATGTATTTTGTGGTCCGCAAAAAAACGGATCCGCAAAAAATACGGATCACGTCCGTGTGCATTCTGTTCTGTCAGAACAGCTGACCCACTATCCTTGTCCGTTATGCGAACAATAATAGGACATGTTCTATTTTTTTGGCGGAATGGACATACAGAAACGGAATGCACACGGAGTAACTCCTTTTTTTTGAAGACCCATGAAAATGAATGGTTCCGCCTACAGTCCGCAAAAAAACTGAATGGACGCGGAAAGAAAATACGTTCGTGTGCATGAGGCCTTTACAGTCACGAGTTCTCAGAATATGATAAAAAATGGGGAAGAAGCAATTACAAAGGACACCAAGGAAGATTCACCAAACTCACAGCCTTAGGCCTCATGCACACGACCGTTTTTTTTTTTTGCGGTCCGCAAAACGGATTTCCGTTGTTCCGTGATCTGTGACCGTTTTTTCTTCCGTGGGTCTTCCTTGATTTTTGGAGGATCCACGGACATGAAAAGTGAAAAAAAAAAACGAAGTCAAGTTTGCATTGAAAATGATAGGAAAAACGGACACGGATCACGGACACGGTTGACTATCTTGTGTGCATCCGTGATTTTTCACAGACCCATTGACTTGAATGGGTCCGTGAACCGTTGTCAGTGAAAAAAATAGGACAGGTCATATTAAAACGGATCACGGACGCGGAAGCCAAACGGTGCATTTTCCGATTTTTCCACTGAGCCATTGAAAGTCAATGGGTCCGCGAAAAAAAAATGAAAACGGAACAACGGCCGCGGATGCACAGAACGGTCGTGTGCATGAGGCCTTACTTTACAATCCCTCTACGAAATGCTGCTGAAACCCCCACTAGTGTTGAGCGAATCAAAGTTAACAAAGTGGGCTTCGATTTGAATTTCAGGAAAAATTTGATTTGTCACAATGCCGAATTTCCTAGCGCTTCGCGGTAACGCATCGATTTTTCCTGAAATGGCAGTAAAAAACAAAACAAAAGAATACATAGTCACCTAATTGATTTGCTCGCGAAGAGGCAGTCGCAGCCATCTTGACTGAAGAAAATGCTCGAAATCTCGCCATTCTCCGTCACTGCGCCCGTTACATACAATGGAATGTGCTTTGTGATGAAGTAATTTGTAACAAATCAAATTTTTGATCACTTCGCTCATCTCTAACCTCCACCATTCAGTTCGAATCTGTCGGGCAACCTTACAGCGACTGCTCGATTTCTCTGCAGCACTCCCGCAGGGGAAATTGAGCATTACACGATGCATATTGAAATGGGCTGTATGTTTACTATTGCTACAGGAGCTCCAAATTGAGAGATGCTCTGTGTTGCCACTTTCCAATTTAGGTAACAAGAGGAAAGCCGCTAATACCCTATTACCCTATTAAGGTGTTTGTAAATGAGTTCTGTAAACGAGGCAGCCCCAGACAAGGGGTTTATCATCTTATCAGGGGGCTGGCACATTTCTAAGTTAAAGGGGTTTTCCAAGACTTTTATACTGATAGCCTCATCCGTATCTGATCGTTGGCGGTCCGACAGCTGTGCTATTTGAGAAGGCATTGGTGCTCGCAGTAGCACTGCTGCCTTACCTCAGGTCATCAAGCACAGCGCCGTACATAGTATAGTGGCTGTGCTCGGTATCACAGCTGAGCTCAGCCCCATTCACTTGAATGGGGCTGAGCTGCGTTTAGGTCATGTGACCGATGAACGTGATGTCACTGACCTAGGGTAAATTGCAAAAAGACAGTGGCGCTACTGGCTTCTCAAAGATGATTGGCGGGAGTCCTGGGTATCGGACCAATCAGATATCCTCTAGATAGGTCATCAGTATAAAAGTCTCAGAAAACTCCATTAAGCTATTATTTTTAGGTTAGTGGGGGGGGGGGGGGGGCGTTCACTACCCGCTGTGCAAGGAACTACTATGCCGCTCCATCCATGGGGTTATGCTGCGGTTCCCAGTATATCCAGTTGCCATTAGTACAGATGTGCAGGAAAAATCTCTGAAGGGGATGCAGTTCTGCAGCCAATTCATTCTCAGGACCTTTGAGGTCCCATCAGTCAGACCTTACAATCACAAAGGGATATGGGAAAAGCCAGCGTCGGACTGAAGTCCCTTGGGCCCACCAGAGGAAATGATTCTGAGGGCCCACCCTCTGTGGGTATACTGTAGAACCTTAGGGGCCCTCTTTTATTATGGGTCCATTATGGTCATAGCTCGGTCCCACCGCAGGATCCTCAGGTCCTCTGTTGGGCCAGTCCAACCCTAGGAAAACCCCTTTAAGAATTTATGATGATGAATGTATAGCTATAACATCCCACACATTATTTAGACCCCCATCACGTACAAAGATCATTTTGACATAAAACCTGAAAATTTTTAATAGCTGAACATATTTCCGATATAACCCTCATGACAATGGCGTCATATAACACAGAGGGGGCAGCGTAATAAAACCTGACAGCAACATGTAAGGCTCGGAAGCCATGGATTTTCTGCGCTGCCCCTACATCTGGAATCTATACGTGCCGCCTCTTGTACCAATTTACAGCTTGACTGAAAAATATATATATATTCGGATGTCAGGATCGCACGCAGTATCCAATGTGACAGCTCTGGCAAGACAATTTACCAACCAGTAGTGAGCCGGGCGGAGACCGGATGGCACCGTTACGGGGGTCGGACCCGGTGCGGATGGCACCGTTACGGGGGTCGGACCCGGTGCAGATGGCACCGTTCTGGGGGGGGCGGACCCGGTGCGGCTGCAAAAGGTGATTCGCGGACGTCCGCTAACTTGTGTGCAGTAACAGAGCATTAGCGCCTTGCACCAGAAACTCCATTTCATGGTCTGCAGGGCCCCGGACGCTTCTCTTGATGTAATTTATTTATTTTTTCCAAGAAAAGTATATTCTGCGGCCTGGATTTAATTGCTTTATTGCAGTAAACAGGGAGCGCTGTCAGGATGCATTACTCCATCTGCTCGCTGAAGACAAGATGTCACATTTACGTTCATGGACATCTCGTGTTCTTAACCTTTTCTGGCCTGGAATCCAGGAGTCTGAATTGCGTGAAGATCAATGGCTCAGTATTAGGGATAAGCGAATCGACTTCGGATGAAAGCGGTACCCTGGAACTGAACCCGAGTTCGGGAAATGTTTTTTTTTTACAGTACAAATTAATTTATGAAGTTATTGCGCGAAGTCTCGCAAGACTTCACAAAGCAATAATTTCGGCTCATTGGAGCCAATACATTCTAATACTGTACGGAGCTCCTGCTTTGTACAGTATTAGAACAAAGTTTTATGCAAATCGACTTCGGATACTTTATCCCTAGTCAGTATCCTATCTCATATATTTCATATTACTGTAGTCAGCAATCCACATTTAGGGCTCATGCACAGTCCGCAAAAAAAACGGGTGACATATGTGTTACATCAGTGTTACATCCGTTTTTTTTTCGGATCTGTTTTAACAATACCTGGCCTTAGACATGTTCTATTTTTTTTGCAGAACGGACATGTGGACATATGGATACGGAATGCACACAGAGTCATTTCCGTTTTTTGGTGGACGCATATGGTTCCGTATATGGGTCGCTAAAAAAAAACCTGAACGGACACGAACAAAAAATACGTTTGTGTGCATGATCCCTTAGACAGTCACCGACATCATATGAGCAAGTGGATCTAAAGCACAAGCACTTTTCCAGGGATTATCCCATGAATAATGTAAAACCGTATTTGCGGATCCGCAATACGCGGGTGCCTTTCCGTGGGCATTCCGCATCACAGATGCGGACCCATTCACTTGAATTGGTCCGCAAATCCGGAGATGCGGAATGGTGCGTAACGGAAGCACGGAACGAAACCCTACGGAAGCACTACGGAGTGCTTCTATGGGGTTTCGTCCCGTACTTATGTTCCGTAAAAAGATAGAACATGTCCTATCTTTTTGCGGAACGGCCTGATAACTTGAATGGGTCCGCGATCCGCTGCGGCTGCCCCACGGACTGTGTTTGTGCATTACGGCCCAGTTTAGTTTGCCATGCAAATGATAGGAAAAAAACGGACGCGGATGACAATCTTGTGTGCATCCGTGTTTTTTCACTGACCCATTGACTTGAATGGGTCAGGGAACCGTTGTCCGTGGAAAAAAAAAGAACAGGTCATATTTTTTTCACGGACTGGAAACACGGATCACGGACGCGGATGACAAACGGTGCATTAGCTGAGTTTTCCACAGACCCATTAAAAGTCAATGGGTCCGCAGAAAATCAAGGAAAACGGAACAACAGACACAACAACGGTCGTGTGCATGAGGCCTAACATAGCTAGAACCAGCCCTGTACCTCACATGGATCTAGAGATCTCGCCATTCATTGCTCCAATAGCTCTGCTAGTTTTATTTCAAGCTGGCAGCTCAGGGGGCGTGTCCCTTCTGCTGCAGCATTCTCCCTATCAAATCTCAGAGAGGGGTGTGTCCTTACTGAGGGGGGCGTGCCCTTTCTGCTGTAGCTCTTTCCCTATTAGAGCTCAGGGAACATGTCCTTTCTCAATGAGCGTGCTGCAGTACTCTCCCTATCACAGCTGAGAGGGCGTATC
Source organism: Bufo gargarizans (assembly GCF_014858855.1). Lineage (NCBI taxonomy): Eukaryota > Metazoa > Chordata > Amphibia > Anura > Bufonidae > Bufo > Bufo gargarizans. The sequence goes on from NC_058086.1 coordinate 185,963,962, forward strand.
TTTTCTGCTGCACATCTTTCCCTATCATAGCTCAGAGGACATGTCCTTTCTGCTGCAATGCTCTCCCTATCACAGCTCAAAGAGTGTGCCCTTTCTGCTACAGATCTCTCCCTATCACAGCTCAGGGGGTGTGCCCTTTCTGCTACAGATCTCTCCCTATCACAGCTCAGGGGGTGTGCCCTTTCTGACAGTTGAGAGATGAAACTGAGCAACAAGTGCGACCACTTCAGGGATGTTACAGAGATGGACAGAGAAATAAGGAAAAGAAAATACTGCCGGTGGCGCTATACAAATGCATTTTATTGAATAACTCAGTGGCTAAACTTTTAATGGCATGCAATTACAAAAGTATTCGGATTCAGGTGTTGGTTTGAAAAAAAATATAGAATATTTTTCCTGGAACAACTCCTTTCACAGCTTTGGGTTCTGACTCACTATTTGCACATATGATGTGTCTTTAGGTGTAAGATAATAGCTGCCATACAGTTACTATCCAAAATCTATATCCTATATGGAGCGCTAGGACAGTTCTTCCCTATCCGGATGCACTCACACTGCCTCATCTCAGAGCGTCATTCAATTTGGAGAAATCTCTGCCAGCAAATGAAATCCTGATGAACCTGCCCCCGAGGACGTGGCTGGTCCTGTAAACGTGTCCTGTGGATGTATTGCCCATAACCATCAATACTGCATTTACACAATTCGTTCTCGGATAAACCTCATAGTAATGTTTTAATAGTCACTGAAAAAAAGCAGAACGTTGTACTGTGAAATATTAGATGGAATATCTGCTATCACTAGATACGCACAGTGTTACCTGTCATTGTAATCCTGCCACACGATATTGCTAGGACATTGCCAAACATGTTATATACATGTGGGTCCCATCTTTGGGACCTGCACTATCTCTAGAATGGGACCCCCGATGTCAATGGAGAACAGCTACGCATGCGCGTCTGCCGTCCATTCATTTCTTATGGAACCTCTGAAAATATCTGAGCGCTGGATCGGCTATTTCCGGCAGTCCCAGAAGGTCATCAGAGGTAAATGGAGCGGTTGCCACGCTTGCGCTGTGTGCTCTCTATTCATTTATATGGTATTTCCAAAAATAGCAGAGCACGCTTGTTCAGCTATTTTCGGAGCTCCTATAGAAGTGAATGGAGAGTCATGCACAGTGCGCTCTTGTATGCTTTGGGGTCCTCATCTAGAGATAGGAGCGGTCCCCAGAGGTAGGACCCGCACTTATCTGACATTGGTGATATATCGCTAGGAGGTGACACAACCCCTTTAACAGCATTTATAGATATGCTTTACAGCAGCCACATGAGCCATAGACACAATGGACAGGAGCCGGCCCTATTGATTTCTATGGGAAAGTTTAGGCATGCTCTGCGTTGCCAGTGACCAACTGTCTGTGCTCAGTCCTACGCGTAACTGTCGCAAGTGCATGAGGAGCTGCGGATGTGGCGGTGAGGTCCGAGAGGTATGTGGGGGTGGGAGATCCAGCGGGAGGGTCATAATTTTTTTTTGCTATGAGGCCCAGTCATTTCTAGCTACGCCCCTGGAAGAGTGTTTTTCAGGGAATAAAACACAGAGTTCAACTTTGTGCACCCAGTGGGTCAAGAATGGAAATATAAAGATTTTCAGGGGTCTGGAAGTTCAGTACCCCAGACCTGGGGTATCTGCAATTGTTATGTTTTACTATGTATTGTGGTGTATTTTCATATGTTTAGATCAGCAGAGACGGTATGGTTGGCCTCTTGGTAAGACTGGGCTAGTCCTACTTCCTGCCAGAAGGGGGATTTTTCAGAGTGTGGAAATAGGAAGCACATGCCAGAACTCAAGATACAGCTTTCCAAGAAGCTACAGTGTACAAAGACAGCAGAGTGATCTGCTAAATCACAGACCTTGCTGCTGGTGAGGAAAAACAGGTTAGACACCCATCACCTAGCTAACATCCAGGCCAGTCAAACACCAAGCCTGTATCTCACAGTGGACACCTATTTCCACTAGTGCCTGCAAGTGCCATTCAATTGCCATTCGACCAGTCACCATACCGCCTCATCTGGTGACAGAAACTGCACTTTGTACTTACTACTGCTGGATGTGCCACAAGTTATATTTTGCACTAAGTAAAGAGAGACTTTTATATGTTTACTTCTGGCCTGACTATTCAAGCCACTTTTCCATTGCACCGATCCCCAGGGAGCAAAGGCCTGAGTGGGTACACCATGACACAACTCTTCAGAGCCACTACCACTCCCATCCTCTGCACCGGCTCCTTGTGGGCTCGCTGCAGAAGTACTGATTAGGTGCATTAGAATTTATCTGCAACTTTGAGAGGAAGACCTGAGTGCAGGAGATATAGAGAAGAGGATTATTAGGAATATTAAGGAGCTTGCAAGACACTCTGCGAACATCCTCCAAAAAATCCAAAAATTAGCACAGAATTGTGAACCTAAAAACAACATGGGATTAGAAGGAGGGCATTGACTTTGATTCAGATAAACATTAGGTCACATATAAATACACATAAAATTAATTTCCACTAAGGAGAATCTTCCAACACTTATTTCTTGGAAGCCATGCTAGCCGCATCCAACAATTCATGTGCTGGTCGGAAAAATAAATAATTTACAATTGATAACTGTTATCACCTATTGTGGAAAGATGGGAGCACGTGCCAGGAAAGATGGGAGCAGAGGGCAATTTATAGGAAAAGACACTCATTTCAGCTCGCTGTGGAACCTCTCCCATTGCTGGCTTGCAGCTGCTTTGCTCATCTGTTCTCTTTCTCTCTTAGTTAGGTGAGGCTTTGCTATTTTTAACAAGGGAGTTAAACCAGAATAAAGGCCCTGTAATTCCACGTCGATGCACTTAAATTTTTTTTTTGGTTTAAGGAATGCAGGTGTAGACAATTTACAGCCAGTTATGTTTATAATGGAAGTGTTAACTAGGAGAGAACGTACTTGCAGTTAAAGGGTTTCTACCACCAGAAATACTGTTATGTAGCTGACTGACATAAGCGATGCGCTAATGTCAGCACTACATAACAGTATGTTTCTAACAGTAGTTCCTGCAGCCGTTTTTGTTAAAAACATACTTTTATAGATATGCTAATGAGCCCCTAGGTGCTATGTGGGCGTCATTAGCACCTAGAAGGCTCCGTTCACTAACCATTTCAGCCGCCCATCGCGTCCCTCCAGCCCACCCCGCTCCTGTTGATTGACGTGAAACTTCTCAGTATCGAGTACCAATTCCCGCGCCTGTGCTTCTGTATTCGCCGCAAGCGCAGTGAGTGAATGCCGTGCTCCTGGTGCCGGCTTCCTCATTGTAACGTAGTTGGCGCAGGCGCAGTGAGGAAGCCGGCGCCGGGAGAATACAGTAGCGCACGGCGCAGGTGCGGAAATTGGTACTCGATACTGAGAAGTTTCACGTCAATCAACAGGAGCAGGACGGGCTGGAGGGATGCGATGGGCGGCTGAAATGGTTAGTGAACGGAGCCTTCTAGGTGCTAATGACGCCCACATAGCACCTAGAGGCTCATTAGCATATCTATAAAAGTATGTTTTTAACAAAAACGGCTGCAGGAACTACTGTTAAAAACATACTGTTATGTAGTGCTGACATTAGCGCATCGCTAATGTCAGTCAGCTACATAAATGTATTTCTGGTGGTAGAAACCCTTTAAAAACTTGGAGAAGACAACACACACTTGCCTGCCTTCTCTGTATACTCAGATTCAAAGTCACCTTTATTTAGGGAAGCTGCTGGGAGCCTAGTAAAATAGTAAGCAAACTTAAAATTACCTCCTCAGCCCCTTCCGATCCAGCACCGCCACTCCTTCACTTCCCCAGGCTGCAGCCAGTGACATATTGTTGTGGCTGCCCCAGTGACATGCCGCTCACACCTGCAGCCTCAGCAGTGTACATCATGTGACCACTAAAGCCAGTGATTGGCTGCAGTGCTATAGAGGGCGTCACTGTTGCAAGTCAAAACAATATGTCACTAGCTGAAGCCCGGCTAAGAGGAATGAGAGGTGGCGCTAGATTGGTGGAGGTTAAGGGAAGGAAAGCTGCAGCACTATGTGAGATGTGGCAGGTTTTCTTGTGTTTTTTTTAAAGCAGACCTTTTTTGCTCATTCTGGCAACAGAAACTCATAGAAGAAAGTGTGCTCACAACCACTATAAACATAGCCATTCACAAACATGTATATTAAATACAGGAAATTACATTTTATCTTACTTTATGATTATTATTAACCCTTAAAGCCATAATATGTGACACACAGAATCCCAATGAAACTGTTACACTATAGCAGAAGTTTTAAAAAATATAAAATTCTCATTATGGACTGGAACCTTTTAACTATGTTCTCGCCCTCAGCGACATCTTCTTCTACGACCTTATTGAAAGTCTACAAACAAAAAGGACAGACATCAAGTCATGAATACCTGCAGAAGAGTGTGACTGTCCCTTGGACACCACGTAGGTGAATGATATTTTAAAGTTCTGTCTCACAGTACATTCACTTTGTAATGATTGATGAGGTATATTAAAGCTGGAACTGTCTTCCTAACAATTATCTCAGACTTTTCCATTTTCACAGGTCAAAAAGCCAGAGCAGTGAAAAGTGGAGGAGAAATCCATTTCTCAGCATGTCAGTTCCCTTTGTCCTTTGTAAGATAAGTACTTTGGCAGAAGGCGAAAAGAGAACTTCAAAGTACACCTGACATCGCAATAAAAATTTGATATCCGAAGGTTATGGAAATTAATATTGATATTTTCACTTACAGTGAGACTGCTCCGTATCTGATGTGCTATTGAGACATGTCAGAAGACAGCATGCCCTTGGACCCTATTCAGCTGCTAGAGATTGAAGGAGTTGCAAAAAGCACCTTGCCCCTTTGGCTTATAGCTCTGCACCTCTCTACATCTCCAGGTAATGCTGTGACCATAACGATACGTTGACAATGGAACAGCTCATTCGCTTCAGCAAAGTTTTCTGTGCATTTCCAGTACATGGAGAGGGTGCAACAAAATAAGCTTAAATCGCGTCAGCAGTTTTAGAAAGGTCCTTTTTTTTTTAAGATGTGAAATAAACCTTTGCCATTTTATTGCTCTGAAGTGCTGGACCAGCTCTATAATAAGGTTCGGCTGAACTCAAAGGAACGGTCATCAACACAGTAGTACCACGTTGCTTTAATGACTGGTGGGCATCCAAGCTCATGGACCTCCACCAACAACATCTTCTGACATGTCTCAATGACCTATAGAAGTCGAGCTTCACTTCTACCATTCAGAACCACTTCTTCTTTTACAACATTTCCTTGCAGCAACTTTACCTGGAGTTAAAGAGCATCTGTCAGCAGTTTTGTACCTGGCTGACCCGTTACATGTGCACTTGGCAGCTGAAGGCATCTGTGTTGGTCCCATGTTCACATGTGTCCGCATTGCTGAGAAAAATGATGCTTTAATATATGCAAATGAGCCTCTAGGAGAAACGGGGGTGTTGCTGTTACACCTAAAGGCTCTGCTCTCTCTGCAACTGTCACACTCTCCCCACATTGATTGGCAGGGTTAGAAGTAATGACATGGCCCTGTCAATCAAAGTACAGAGGGTGCACCAGCTGCTGGGAGAGCAAAGCCCCTAGTTGTAAAGGCAACTGCGCCTGTTGCTCCTAGTGTCACGAATACAGGGGAGGGGAGGGACACAGAACTAGGCCTCAAGGCTAGGGAGAGGGAAAAGGTCACCTCCTAGGAAACCCCTAAACCTGGCCCTGACTCCTGTCAGCATGTATAGACCCTGAAGGTGGGGAAATACATACGCTGGAACCTACACCCTAGGAGCCCTTAAATGCCCTAGGTAGTGGCAGGGAATGAGACTACTGGCTCCTTCCCAGGTGAACGAACCAGCATCTCCCTGAGGCCTAGTAACAACAAGCACAGGGGAACAACCAAATACAAAGAGCAGTACACCTTATCTTATAGAAAATGGATGAGCAGGAACACAGGTAAGGTCCACACACCAACTCTTCCAAATCCAAGCAGAGAATATCAACCGCATGAAGTGTGAGACCAAACTAAGTAGGGAATACAGTAATGACCACGGGCTGCACCAAACCACAACACTGAGAATCAAGAGACTGTCAGTTAACCTCACGTGCAGTCAGTCTCTCTGATCGTCTAACCTCTGTCACAGAAGGTGCCAGGTGCCCTTTACATTTCTATACCAGGTGTGCTCAATAGATTGCGGCAACAGATGCAGCACTACCTAGGGATTGCTTATACAGCTATAAAGTTCTCCATGCTCTGTAGCACACCTACAAACGCTCTTTTATTCTGTCCCGTTGGTACTCTCAGTGTTTCTGAAAACCTAGCCTGCCATCACAATGCTTCATCTGCACGTCCTTTTCAGATGGATACAGGCACAGTGTACAGATCTCTGCACCCCATTTCAGGGTGCTGCGGAGTATGGGTGCTTCTACTGACCGGATTAAGCATGCATTGGCATTGTATACATGTCCTTATAGGAAGAGTCCTAATCTAACGGCAGCTAATGATAAACTATTCATGACTAAAGCTATTTTTCCACCCTCTATAGCGTAGATGACAATATACTTTACTGTAACACTCCCATCAGGATACTGGGAAATCTAATGGCTAGCATACCGGACAGTGAAGATGTACAAGCATCTAAAGCAATAGCTAGAAGTGTATATTTAATACCCGGCTTGTGTACTTAACTTCATTGGTAGACTAATCCACCATGAGCAAACTTCCCATGTTTTACTTTGCAAGTTGACTTGAGTCTCCGGAAATAGACAAAATGAAATTGTGAATCATGCCAAGTTGTTCTGTTTAATTTACCTCTGCTCTCCATTGTTTCACCCGCCTCCATAATGGCCTCATCATATCAGGACATCCTGCTGTGCCCTACAAGAATAAGCAGCCCCCCCCCCAGAATGAGAACACAGTCCATATAATAACCATTGGACAGGGGGCCTGATCTATACATTTTTTTATTACATTTTTTATTTCATTTATTTAATAAAATTACTTTACTTAACAATGTGTAAAGTAATGTTGGTCAAAGATTTAATGGTCCTCGACAGTAGTCCCAGATAATTACACTTTAAGATTCGAGGTTACTTTTACATATGCATTAAAGCTATCCTGTTCAATGTATCCGGCATAGCCGGAAAGGGCCAGAGCCCGGGAGACACTATTGACTATAATGGGACTGGGCAGGGATCGACTGGAGCTTGCACAAGTTTTCGTCTTGCCAAATCCCGCCCTTCAGGTCTCTGGGCCCATTTATAGTTGATGGGCTCCGGCAGGGAACAGCAGTATCTGGCTATGTTCCATCAGAGCTTTTATGCAGGGGCGTACTGGGAACTTAAAGTGGCCCAGAAAAAAATACTAAAAGTGGCCCCGTTTTCTAGTCGGGTTCAAATTGATGGAAAGCAGGGCCAGCAATACCATACTATGGCACCCTATACCACCCCAACAGAGCCAAATACAACAGTCCATCACAAAATATCACTGGCCGGCCGTGAGGAGGGCCCAGGCGGCCCCTGGTCATAGGCCCACTAGGGAATTTCCCTGTAAGGTCTATGGCCAATCCACCCCTGCTTTTATGCATATGTGAAACTAACCTATCCCTAACCCAATCAACCATTTTCTACAGCAGGAGAAGCTCTGTAGATTGATATGTAGTTTTTTTGTAAAAATAATTCGTAAATTTATAACTTATGAAGTTAAATCTCTGCTCATTCTGGGCTAAGGAGTCCAGTGGGTGGTCCTATCAGCAACTGTCCACCTTCCATTTATGAACATCCATGCAGAGATAGCTGTAAATCACTAAGTAGGTCTGCGCACTGGACTCCTAAGCCCAGAAGGTCTGCCCACTGGACTCCTAAGCCCAGAAGGTCTGCTCACTGGACTCCTAAGCCCAGAAGGTCTGCCCACTGGACTCCTAAGCCCAGAAGGTCTGCCCACTAGACTCCTAAGCCCAGTAGGTCTGCCAACTGGACTCCTAAGCCCAGAAGGTCTGCCCACTGGACTCCTAAGCCCAGAATGTCTGCTCACTGGACTCCTAAACCCAGAATAAGCAGAGATTTCAGTCCCCAAATTTACAGAAACTTTTTCCACAAAACTATATATGAATGTGCTCAGCTCCTTCTGCTCTATAACATGCTGTCTGCCGAGTGCACTACATGCACAATGTGACGGGTTCCCTTTAAACGGTACAAGGTACGGAAAAGGTGCATTCTAAAAAGAAAGATGAAAGTTTGACCACACATCTCAATGAAGCAATGGATACATAGTCCTCAGGAAGGAATGACATTGCTTAGAGAGGGTCTGACAGCAGTTATTTCAATGCTGTACTGATCACAGACATATGTAGGGGGGGGGGGGGGCAGAAGCTAATACATACCTCTGTCCCGAGGAAAAGGTGTATTCTTACAAAAAGCAACAAAGCTGAAGGTTTAATCAGACATCCTAATGAAGCAATAGTTACATAGTCCTCAGGAAGGAGTGGCATTGCTTTAAGGGAGTCTGTCAGCAGTTTTGTCGATACAGAATTGCTAATAGTCATAGAAAGTTGCAGGGCATCCAAAATAGAAAGTTGGGGCAGCACTCCATATTGCAGGTGCATATATATAAGATGCAAAATAAACTGGGACTTGTAATGTGCACTATGCCTTATCCAGGTCTCCTCCTGGCCTAGCACAGACGGTGGCATTCATGTTAGATACTAAACAGCGATGCGCTAGGACTTCATTGCATATTTTCAAGACTAGACATTTGATATTTTAATTGGAACTAGTTACTTACAGACTGTAATACGTTATATAACAGAGCGTCTGAGTCAGCCTCCAGAGACAGATGTCCTCCTGAACGTCTGAAGTGTGAGACGGCAGTAAAAAGACCACAAAAAAGCTCATGTGGAGCATGCTGCGGCGTGCCGCTCCAAAGACATCTAAAACCAAGGCATGCATTTCACAAGAAGGTGCTAATTTGTTTAATTCTCACAGAGTTTTCCTTTACTGCCAGTAATTGGGGGCCTGAATGCTATACACTCATTGGAAATGCTGTATGTAAGCGACGTAATAGGTTTTTATTCAAAATATACATGTACAGCTGCAAAAAATAAAATATAAAAAATCCAGCACTTGCCTTTAATGCACTTCACACTTGCATGGGGTGTACAATATTAGGTGCATGGTATGGGGACACAAATTGGAAGGGAACCTGTCAGCATGAAAATGCAGCATATTATAGAGCAGGAGGAGCTGAGGAGACTGAATAGCATTTCCTTCATTTACATTTCTGCAGATTTTTGGCTTTGAAGTCCAGGGGGCGGTGCTATCAGTGATTGACAGCTGTCGCTGTACACACAGTCATTGACAGGACCATCCTTGTGACCAGAGGTCGCACTACATTTTTTCCAGAGGAGTAAAAATACTCCTCTTAACAATTTTGAGGAGTATTTTTAGCGGAGGAGGAGTAGGAGTTTTGCGGTAATTCACATATATAATGCGTAGGCCCCCATAACGTTATGAGGCTGATATTTCTGCAGGGAACCATTGCTAGTCTCCCATGCAGAAATAAGTGTAGACAATTTTACATTTATCCAACATCATACACTAAACATAAGACCACTGCTGCCATACACAGCGCCCACCTGACGCCGCCATACACAGCGCCTGCCTGACGCTGCCATTCACAGCACCCACCTGACGCCGCCATACACAGCGCCCACCTGACGCCGCCATACACAGCGCCCACCTGACACCGCCATACACTGCGCCCACCTGACGCCGCCATACACAGCACCCACCTGACGCCGCCATACACAGTGCCCACCTGACGCCGTCATACACTGCGCCCACCTGACGCCGCCATACACAGCACCCACCTGACGCCGCCATACACAGCGCCCACCTGACGCCGCCATACACTGCTGCCCACCTGACGCCGCCATACACTGCGCCCACCTGACGCCGCCATACACTGCGCCCACCTGACGCCGCCATACACAGCGCCCACCTGACGCCGCCATACACAGCTCCCACCTGACGCCGCCATACACAGCGCCCACCTGACGCCGTCATACACTGCGCCCACCTGACGCCGCCATACACTGCGCCCACCTGACGCCGCCATACACAGCGCCCACCTGACACCGCCATACACAGCGCCCACTTGATGCTGCCATACACTGCGCCCACCTGACGCCGCCATACACAGCGCCCACCTGACACCGCCATACACTGCGCCCACCTGACGCCGCCATACACAGCGCCTGCCTGACGCTGCCATTCACAGCACCCACCTGACGCCGCCATACACAGCGCCCACCTGACGCCGCCATACACAGCGCCCACCTGACACCGCCATACACTGCGCCCACCTGACGCCGCCATACACAGCACCCACCTGACGCCGCCATACACAGTGCCCACCTGACGCCGTCATACACTGCGCCCACCTGACGCCGCCATACACAGCACCCACCTGACGCCGCCATACACAGCGCCCACCTGACGCCGCCATACACTGCGCCCACCTGACGCCGCCATACACTGCGCCCACCTGACGCCGCCATACACAGCGCCCACCTGACGCCGCCATACACTGCGCCCACCTGACGCCGCCATACACAGCTCCCACCTGACGCCGCCATACACAGCGCCCACCTGACGCCGTCATACACTGCGCCCACCTGACGCCGCCATACACAGCGCCCACCTGACGCCGCCATACACAGCGCCCACCTGACACCGCCATACACAGCGCCCACTTGATGCTGCCATACACTGCGCCCACCTGACGCCGCCATACACAGCGCCCACCTGACACCGCCATACACTGCGCCCACCTGACGCCGCCATACACAGCGCCTGCCTGACGCTGCCATTCACAGCACCCACCTGACGCCGCCATACACAGCGCCCACCTGACGCCGCCATACACAGCGCCCACCTGACACCGCCATACACTGCGCCCACCTGACGCCGCCATACACAGCACCCACCTGACGCCGCCATACACAGTGCCCACCTGACGCCGTCATACACTGCGCCCACCTGACGCCGCCATACACAGCACCCACCTGACGCCGCCATACACTGCGCCCACCTGACGCCGCCATACACAGCTCCCACCTGACGCCGCCATACACAGCGCCCACCTGACGCCGTCATACACTGCGCCCACCTGACGCCGCCATACACAGCGCCCACCTGACGCCGCCATACACAGCGCCCACCTGACACCGCCATACACAGCGCCCACTTGATGCTGCCATACACTGCGCCCACCTGACGCCGCCATACACAGCGCCCACCTGACGCCGCCATACACTGCGCCCACCTGACGCCGCCATACACAGCTCCCACCTGACGCCGCCATACACAGCGCCCACCTGACGCCGTCATACACTGCGCCCACCTGACGCCGCCATACACAGCGCCCACCTGACGCCGCCATACACAGCGCCCACCTGACACCGCCATACACAGCGCCCACTTGATGCTGCCATACACTGCGCCCACCTGACGCCGCCATACACAGCGCCCACCTGACACCGCCATACACTGCGCCCACCTGACGCCGCCATACACAGCGCCCACCTGGATCTTTTCCCTCAATACTATATACCAATCTGCTCAGCTCCTCCTGCTCTATAACATGCTGTCTGTAGCTCAGACCTTTAAATAGATGTAACCTGTTATTGTCTAGAAATGCAATGAGGCTGGAAATCCAAGAAAACAAAACCGTTCAGGGGCATTGACAATGTTGGCTGAGCTCCAGCGCTGGAACTACAAAGCTCCGTGGATGGAGCTGATTACTGCTGAACCGCCCCCGTTTGATTTGACGGAAGCAGTGCTGCAGTAACTAGGTCTGTCCGCTACAAAATGATCGGAGCTGTGTAGTTTCGGTGCCTATTCCAGACGCCGCTGCAGCTAATCAGGGGTGGGGGTTTCGGACTCTCTACGATCTGAGGTTGATGGACTATCCTGAGAATAGACCATCAATATAACAATACTGGAAACCCTTTAAATGGGTTGTGCCAAGTTTTAAAATTATCCTCTATCCGCAGGATAGGGACTAAGTAGCTGATCGCTGGGGGTCCGACCTCTGATCACAAGAACAGTTCCCCCTTTCTGATGGAGCAGCAGGTCGTGCATGGGCACTACTGCTCCATTCATTCTCTACGGGAGCGCCAGAGATAGCCGAGCACTGTGCTGGGCTATCTCTGGCGCTCCCATAGAGAATGAATAGAGCAGCAGTGTGCATACTCCATCAGAACGGGGAAACGGGACCCCTGTTCTCGTGAACGGTGGGGGTCCCAGAGGACGGACCACCAGCAATCAACTACTCAATAACATTTGGATGCTCCTGAACGGTGGGCCGTTGCCTCGTTTTCCCTTCCTGAAAACACCATGTATTACTTTCTATTTCTGTCTCTGGATAACCTGTCTGGATTTCCAGTCTATCAATAACTTATTACATCCATTTAATTTTGTGTTCCATATACCATGTGCCTAATATTGTACGCCCCATGCAGGTGTGAAGAGCATTAGAAGCAAGTGCTGGAATTTGTGTTTTTTTTGCAAGGTCTGCTGCCCACAAACAATGAATCTGTATGAGGACAAGCGATGGCAATGCCCGTTCCTGATCTGTATATACCGCACTCATTGAGCCCTGTGTATACAGTGATGTTAAAAGCAGGTGTCCCCTTCCCCTGCCTTCTCTATGGGGAGCCCTTCTGTCATTAAAAAGAGGGCTTCCCCTCCCGCAGCTGCATGATCTCTGTCAAACTGCTAAATCTGAAAGGAATTCAGGAATGTCCTTGCAGAGTTAAAGGGGTTAGGGGTTATCCGAGATGCGGTTGTGATCCCTTGTAGAAGCCACTTTCGAGATCCCAGCCTGGGATTCCAACCTGCAAAGCATGCGATTTGGGGCTCATGCACACTACTGTATGTATTTTGCATTCCTTAAAACACAGATCTGTAAAAAAAATGGATGACATCCATGTGACGTCCGCGTTACATCCGTTTTTTGGTGGATCCATTGTAAAAATGCCTGTCCTTGTCCACAAAACGGACAAGAATAGGGCATGTGCAAATTTTGTGCGGAATAAAGTTGCGGACATACGGATACGGAATACAAACTGAGTCATTTCCATTTTTTTGGGGGGTCCTATTAAAATTAAATGGTTCCGCATACGGGCGGCAAAAAAAACGGAACGGACACAAAATACATTTGTGTGCATCAGCCCCTAGACTCACATATGCGCTGCAGGCTGTAATCCCTGGCAGGAATCACGTGCTGAATGTACGGCACATGATCCCGGAAGTGGTGGCCGCAAAGGAACGCAGCTGCATCTCGGGTAACCCCTTTAAGTGTGGACCTCCTGAACGTTTATAGTCAACGGGCGGTCCGCAAGTGGTCAATGTCCATCGAAATCTTCTTCCTTTCTACATTATGCAGTAGTAATGCATTTTGTACAAACTATTGTACCCTAATTTGCACATAATTTCTGTGCTACTTGGTGTTAGATTCTGGAGATAGGACACAGATCCCGGGATTTAGGCCTCATGCACACAACCGTTGTGTGTTTTGAGGTCCGCAAATTCCGGATCCGCAAAACACGGATGGCGTCCGTTCCGCAACTTGCGGAATGGCACAGACAGCCATTGATATAACTGCCTATTCTTGTCCGCAAAACGGACAAGAATAGGACAGGTTATATTTTTTTGGCGGACCACGGAACGGAGCAATGGATGCAGACAGCACACGGACCACACGTTATGGTCGCGTGGTGCTTGCGATGTGGCCGCTCTGCATTCAAGTACTGCGCAGACATACGGGCTGCACTGTTCAATGGGTCTGTATTGTCAATGGCGCGAGATATTGAAGGTGCCGGGCGGCCTTTAACAATACAGATCCGCTAAACAGTACGGTCTTCATTACTTTAATTAGAGCCTGCTGCAGCTGGTACGGCCACGCGGTAGTGGAACGCAGCGCTCCTGCGTCACAAGTGCCGCGCGACCGTGCCATGTGGCCATATCCTAATTGTTCCTATGGTATGCTAACACCTAGACAACATACTTATCTTCAGAATCAATTAAGAACCATCTGTTCTGTCAGACGGAATTTCTCGCACTTCATGTGTTAGCGTGATATAACTTGTCCGTCTGCCGAGGTGGATGCATTGTGCACACAGGGGTGGGTATTTTTTGTGTGTGCGCTTAGATTTTGCAGAATTCGCCAGGGAAAGACTGTACACAACCATAGCACATAGTATAATTTCATCATTTATGTGGTGCTGATCTCATACTGCAGTTCAGAAAGAAAAGAGCAGAACTTCTGTGCTGCTGAATTCATGTTTAATGACTCCAAGTATGGAGTTAATGGGGGTCAATTACTAAAACTGGCATTTCACACACCCTTAGTAACAAGCCTGCTGGTGAAAGACGTGACCAATTTATTAGGAGGCACAGTCCTGTTAATAGATTTAACCCCTTAGTGACCACTAGTATGCCTTTTTACTGACGTAAACAACAGGGTTTTTAGCTAAACGGCTGGCTATAATCAATCTTTACATGTTCCCAAAATGGTGCATTAAAAACCTATAACTTATCCTGCAAAAAATAAGACCTCATACAAGTACATCGATTAAAAAAGAAAAAAAAAGTTATCGCTCATGGAATGCGATTTAAAAGAAAATGTGTGTGGTCACTAAGGGGTAAATATTAACCCCTTAATAGAAACCCAAAAAAATAACAAAAAAACAGGATTTCATAAACCAATTTATCTTTATTCCATGATTATAATAAAAACACACAATTAAAAAGGATTAAATCTGTGGTGGTACATAGAATACACAAGACCGATAGTCGTGGCAGGGGACATACACGGGTGGTACAGGTAATAGAATAGATATATTTAATATCAAGTTGATAAACCTAGCCAAATAATATAATAAGGGTCCATTCACACGTTCGCACTTTGGGTCCGGATCCGTCCGCAGCCCCGAACTTCTGGATCCGTGGCTCCGCAAAAAAATAGAACATTTCCTATTCTTGTCCGCAGCTAGGCATTTCTATTGGGGTGCCGGCCCAGTGTTTTGCGGATCTGCAAAACACTGCGGACGTGTGAATGGACCCTTAGACTGAAAGTGTAATTCATAAAGTGCAAGTGCAAAAGAAACTAACCAAATACAAAAATAAACATGGGCTAAATGGAAAACGTCCATAAAGGTGCCATGTAAAACCACATATAATACAGATCATAAAATTACCATACCAACCAAAAGAGCCCTGCATTCCAACGCGACGCGCGTTTCGCTCAAAGCAGGGCTCTTTTGGTCGGTATGGTAACTTTACAGATTTAATTGTGTCTTTTTATTATAATCATGGAATAAAGATATATTGATTTATGAAATCCCGGTTTTTGTTATTTTTGGGGTTCTTGTTAATAGATTTTTGCATATGTGTAGTCCGTGCAGCACAAACTGAACCCCACTCCAGCTAGGAGCTTTTTGGCATAAATTATATTAAAATGGCTCCACTACTTCTGCTAAGCTCTACCCACTATTTTTTTTTAGGTGTTGAGAGTGACGTAAAACCTAAAAGTCGCAAATGCTTTGCGTAAAATGCCATTTCTGCCAAGTTCTGAAACTTTTTTATGCCACAAAACAGGCTTAGAGCCTTTGTGAATGAAGGCATTGTGAATGACCCCCACTGTGTTAAAATCAAGCAAGAATCCATTTAATGAAGATTACTGTCTGTCTAAATATTAAGCTGTCACTCTATTACGTATACATTGTGTGAAGTATATAAAAAAGCGTCTGTCATAAAACATATCGAAATTATCATCTTAGATTGTGAGCTCCATTGGGGACAGCGACTGATGATGATGTCCGTAAATCCCTGCGGAATATGTCAGCGCTATAAGTGAGTAAATTAGTAAATCTAGATATATGGTTTATGTTGTTGGTAGCACCATTTTCCATCCTACAATACCTCTCATAGACGTAGAATTGCTGCTGTTGTATGCCTAGCGGTGAGACGCAGGAGCCAATGGCTCCCTGCTCCGCTGTTTACTTTCATAGGCCACAGACCAGTAGTACCACTATACCTACTGAGGTCACTACAGGGGTGCCATTTTACCTACTTGAGTGGTAGGTCATTATAACTAGTGGGTGCACTATAGGGGGCATTACACCTACTGAGGCACTACAGGGGTGGCAATTTAACTACTTGGGGAACTACAGGTGGTCATTATAACTAGTGGGTGCACTATAGGGGGCATTATACCTACTGAAGTCCCTACAGGGGTGCCAATTTAACTACTTGGGGAACTACAGGTGGTCATTATAACTAGTGGGTGCACTATAGGGGCATTATACCTACTGAGGTCGCTACAGGGGTGCCATTTTACCTACTTGGGTGGTAGGTCATTATAAATAGTGGGAGCACTATAGGGGGCATTACACCTACTGAGGCACAACAGGGGTGCCAATTTAACTACTTGGGGCACTACAGGTGGTCATTATAACTAGTGGGTGCACTATAGGGGCATTACACCTACTGAGGCACTACAGGGGTGCCAGTTTAACTACTTGGGGCACTACAGGTGGTCATTATAACTAGTGGGTGCACTATAGGGGGCATGTGTATGGCTGTCACCAACTATAATGCTGATTTTGAAAGACCAGCAGAAAACATGCGGCACCAGGTCTCACACCGAACTGATTCCTTGTTATTTGGAACCATTTCCAGCTGTTGGTTATATGGCTTCTACAATCTCTTCATGTCAAGTGCGGCTTGAGACCAACTCTCAGAGCTAAATGTGGCTTTCAGGTAAGAAAGGTTGAGGACCACCGCCTTAGGCCATCCCCACTTGCCAATTTTCATCAGTAACTCTTCCTGTCTATGCAGAATACATGAAGCTCAGCATCAGAGCAGTAAAATAGATATACGAATATAGGAATTGGTGCAGAAATTTGGACCTGAAAACAAGACGGTGTTGAAAGGTAGATATTCACAATTTTTTTCCAGGAGTCCAGTACTGAAGATCTATCCTCAGGAGGTGACGTCACATTCATCGATCATATGGCCTAAGCCCATTCATTTGAATGAGACTGAGCTCCAATACCAAGCGCAGCCACTATCTAATGGATGGCGCTGTGCTTAGTAAGCTCTTAGGAAGCTGCAGTGCTCGCAAGAGAGCCACTGCCTCTTTAAACAGCTGATCCGCAGGGGTGCCGTGTTGGATCCCACCGGATCAGATATTGATGACCTATCCTGAGGATAGGTCATTAGTATTAAATTCCTGGAAAACCCCTTTAAGGAAGTTAGTGGGTGGCTCTATAAAAGGCCACTCATCCTCTGGAAAGGAGACTAAAATATAGCCTGAACTCCCTTGGCCAATCAGAGTGCCGAGCGGTCTCGCATCACCAATGTTTTTGGCTTCATAGGTTCTTTTTCTTTTGAGAGTCTATGCAACCCAAAAGTAGCCACTAAAAGCTATGACATTTTTGGGGTTTTATGGTATTGATCTATTCTCATCATGGGCCTTCAATATGAGATTGGTGGGGGTCCGAGTCCAACTCCTGGCTGCCCCATCGATCAGCTGGGACCTCCTTATTGTTTACCTTGGTCTATCAGTATGTGTGAGAAATCAATCCCGTTTAGTATGTTTTATAACATAAACTACTGCGCTTATTATCTTATCTTCAGTTATTATTGTGCACATGTCGGCGCTCTATAGGCCCATGGTACAGGTTCTCCCGGTGTCTGTTTTGTGCTATGTGGGAAACAGTGTAATATATAGTACATGAGATAAAGTACTTGTGGCATCTCCCATGCAAGCAGGATGTTATCAGTGACGGTCTCTGCCGTGCCTTCTCTCTGGGTGTACTAATGTGCGTTCAAAAGCATCTTTGTTCTGCTGTGTTGGCCTTGTTACCCAGCTGCTTTATTTCATGAGGTCATCCACTGCAATTCATAACATCCATATTCAGTATAAATATAGAAAAGAAGTCTGGGTAGCTTCACCTGTGACCATAAAATACAGTCATAATAAGAGCTGTATTAACAATGATGATTTCAGCCAAGGCCACTGGGGCCAATTCCTAAGGCAGCACCTTATGACGATGGCAGCTGACAAGAACAAATATATATATATATATAGTGTTAAAACCAGCATTTTTTCAAGGGGAAGGAGGGCACAGATCACATGACAGAGAGGGAGGGGGAACAGCAATGCTCTTCCGCTCTGCAGTGTGAAGTGAGCACTGATTGGTTCATAACTACTATCTGCTGCTCAACAAATCAGAGCGTACATACTGACAGAGCCACACCCCCGAGGAGCCGCTGCCTGTCTCACCCACCTGTTTGTCAGATCCACAGACTCAGCTGTGTAATCGTAACCTAAATCTATATAATATTGCCAACATGTGAATTCCAAATTATGGGAAACTTTAAGCTCTGCCGTGTTCTGTACTCTGTTTAATGCAAATTAGCCTTGTTCATGGAATAGTCACAGGAAATTTGGGATTGGTGGTAAATTTGCATTTCGAATTCTAGATTTATCTGATTAAAGAGATTTTCCAAGAGTTTAATATTAATGACCTATTTTCAGGATCAGGGGCGGACTGGGAACTTAAAGTGGCCCCATGGGACAGGCAAATTGACAAAAAGCGGGACAACAGAAGTGTGCAGGGCCAGCAATACCCTAGTGCAGAACAAAATACTGCCCCAGCAGAACAAAATACCACAGTGCAGCACAAAATACTGCTGCCCGCACCACAATATGAAACTGTATCATTGCCTGGAGAACAGCAGTTGCATACATAGGCGCCATTCACACGACCGTATTTTTGCTCCGCATCCAATCCACATTTTTTGCGGAATGGATGCGGACCCACTCATTTCAATGAATTCGCAAAAAATGCAGACAGCACACCGTAGGTTCATTACGTAGCTCTGCAAAAAAAAAAAAATAGAACATGTCCTATACTTGTCCGTTTAGGCATTGTTACAATGGGTCCACACAAAAAAAACAAAAAACAGATGCAACACGGACTACACACCATCCATTTTTTATTTTGCAGACTGCAAAATACATGTGGTTGTGTGAATGCATTCATACAGTTGAATACAAGACGGCACCTGGACAGATGCATAAATTCCTGATGCTCCTACATTAATCAATGCTGACAGAATGAGATCTTTATGTACCTGGCTGACGGGCAAATGGGGGACTTGGGTGACCCTCTGAGCATTGGCCTACCGGGAAATTTCCCTGTAGGATCTATGGCCAGTCCGCCCATGTTCAGGAAAGGTCATCAATATGTAATTGGTGGGGGTCCAACACACGGCAACCCCGCCAATTATCTGTTTAAAGATGTGCTTCGGTCTTCTCACAGCTTACCAAGCACAGCTCCATACATTGCATAGTGGCTATGCTTGGTATTGCAGCCCAGCCTTTCTACAAACAGCTGATCGGTGGGTGTGCCAGGAGTTGGACCCCAACCAATCAGATATTAATGACCTACAGGCCATCAATATCAAACTCTCAGAAAACCCCTTATATATGGCAATAGGAAAGAGAGTAAGCTTTTCCTATCTTTGCCTCTGACAAGCTACATGCAAAAAATGCATTACAAAATTGTGACCTGGTTCTAAAACTGATATATAGCTTTGGTGAAGGGAATGTCAGCCCTGACATGTGCCCCAGGGGTGTCTTGTGCTCACTGCCTCCTCCATAGAAATAAACAAGCCTATGCAATCAAGCATTATGTATTGTTGGTGGGTGAATCTGATGTGGCAAGCAACTTTTGCCTTGCAATTATTTTATTTCCCCATTCAGTAGTATTGATCATTTCCACATTTTTCTCCTAGGGCTGTGATGGCTAACCTCCAGCGGTGTTAAAACTACAACTCCCAACATGTACACTTTCTTGGCTGTTCTCAGAACTCCACAGAAATGAATGGAGCATGCTGGGAGTCGTAGCTTCACCACAGCTGGAGTGCCGGAGGTTAGCCATTACTAGGTTAATGAGTAGCCGAAACACAGTCCACCTCAATTGTATGTGAAGACCATATGTGCAGCTGCTACAACCTGTAGGGAAAGGAGTCCATCGGTATCTTTAAAGCAAAATAATTACAGGGCTTCCTACTATCTACCATAATTAATATTATATTACCATCTACCATTGAAGTATTTGCTAGAAGGGAGCTCTGTGATAAGCACCTGCTTCTCAGCAACGTGTTACAAAACACGGAGCCTGCATATTTTTCTTGCACGGGGCCCCAACGCTGTCGATATCCACCCCTAATGTGAAAAACGGTGCTTGTCTATCTGTATGTGTGCAGCATGCAAATCAGACACCCGGCGACACACAGCCACAGTCAGTCACACTTCATTAATTGGGTGCTAAAGGCTGTTATGTTTAATTTTTATCATAGGGGTTACACCCAAACTGAGGTCATGGTGTTAATAAGCATGCTTCCTCTTTCTTTGTTTAAAAGCCCTTGTATGTCACATGTGAAGAGGTGTCAGAGACAATCCCCATCCTCTTTGAAATCAGCTTTTTCGAGATGTACTTTAGAATAACTGGAAATAAGTGATGTCGGTGCTGCAGAAGCGCTAAGCTGTCATAAAGAGCGAAACAAACCTCTTTATTTAGAGTACAGTAAAAGTTATAAAACTTTTAACCAGACCCAGGGTATGTCGGGTCTTCAGGACGAGACACATTTTAGCTATTTCTTGTACAATGGTTATAACTTTTTTATTTATAATTTTTTTTTGTATAATCTTTTTTTTTTTTTTACAATATTCAATATCCTGACGATAGGTCATCAATATTAACCTCCTGGAAAACAAAATGATGTCAGTACATATTCTGAATGTCTAAGCTGCACTTGGGGAAGTGGCTGGTATTCTTAAAGGGGTTGTCCGGGTTCAGAGCTGACCCTGGACATAACCCCTTCTTCCCCACATTTCATGCTCCAATGCTCCCCTTGCAAGGGCTTTTTCTTCAGATACCGGGCTTCTGATGGGCATGCTAGGGGGAGGTTTCCTAGGGCAGCTCTAAAGACCGCTCATTAGTACCGGTGATGTCACCGGGATCACTGCTTGGTGGAAGCCTCGGCCTAGCAGTGTGACAATGAAAACAAAACATTGGAGTTTTGTTTGGAGTCTCAATGCTATCTCTACCCATTTATACATTATCTCATCTAAAGCACTGGTGACTGGCGGTGCAGGCCTAGGCTTAGTTTTGAAGTTGACTGTATTCTGCAAAAAAAATCACAATACCCATGTTAAAGGGGTTGTCTCATGATGTCAACTCATGATGTTCATATGTATCTATTGAAGTCAAGGGTCTGCCACTCTGGTGAACTGGGCCCAGAAGATTATAACACATAATCACCTGAAAGGGCACTACTTTATACCACCTTTCCCTTGCATTGGCCCATGAAGTAAAAATGGAATGCCAGGGAAGCAAAGGATCCAGACGGCAGACCTGTGGCAATTAGCTGATGGCTTGGGTAGCTGCATTTAAAGAAGGGCTTTATTAGACGTTGAACACTTATTCACGTGTCCTTGATCAACAAGGTAAGTCCTGTTCTTCTTACAGGTTCTTCAAGAATTCTGCAGTTCTTAGTTACATGGGTTGAGAAACCACTTACTTGAACATAAACACTTAGAACAGTTGCATCAAACAGCATTTTAGTCAAAGGTCCCTTTAAATCAAAGCCTTTTTTCACTTGTTGAAATATATGTCCTTGTAAGGAAAAACATCAATAGCTTGGTAACAGAAAGTGATTTCTATCAAGGTTTTAGACCTTGAATTTAAGCCAAATGGGGATATTCCACTCAGTTTTCAAACACATAAGGAAAGTATTGAAAGACTAGATATTTAATGTTGATAAGTGCAAGGTAATGCACCTGGGGCGTAAAAACCCAAGAGCAGAATATAAAATCAGGATGTATAGGGAGAGGCATTACCAGTAGAAAGAGGGAGGTGCTCATGCCGCTCTACAGAGCACTAGTGAGACCTCATCTGGAGTATTGTGCTCAGTACTGGAGACCATATCTCCAGAAGGACATTGATACTTTGGAGAGAGTTCAGAGAAGAGCTACTAAACTGGTACATGGATTGCAGGATAAAACTTATCAGGAAAGATTAAAGGACCTTAACATGTATAGCTTGGAAGAAAGACGAGACAGAGGGGAGATGATAGAAACTCATAAATACATAAAGGGAATCAACAAGGTAAAAGAGGAGAGAATATTTAAAAGAATAAAAACTGCTACAAGAGGACATAGTTTTGAATTAGAGGGGCAAAGGTTTAAAAGTAATATCAGGAAGTATTACTTTACTGAGAGAGTAGTGGATGCATGGAATAGCCTTCCTGCAGAAGTGGTAGCTGCAAATACAGTGAAGGAGTTTAAGCATGCATGAGTATCTGCCACTCCATTCAAAGGGGAGCTCAGGCCCCAGTTCCTGTGACCAGTAGGGACCCCACCAATCTCTTCTGAGCCTATGTTACTAGGAACGGATCCACTGACAACAGGCAGAGGACTGCAAATTAGGTGGAAGCGAGACCCCCTAGTGGCCATGACTTTACTGCTTTTTTCAGGTGGATGCAGGCTTATTTTTTAAATTAATATATAATTGTATATTATTGAATGCATTGACTATGAATTTGCAAGTGGATTGACTCCAGCTCATTTCCTTTATTGTATATGACTGCAGATAAAAAATGTGACCGCTGATGAAGGTCTGATGTGACCGAAACGTCCGGTCTAGATTTTCTGTTTGTACCTTGAAGATAAATACTGGGCAATTGGATGAAACTACTGCGAAACTAAATAAATCATTTAATTGAGACACTAAAAAATAATCTGTGTGCCTCAATTTCACTGCATATTTTTGAAATGCAGTGATTTAGAAATTTGCTAGTTGCACCATTTTCTATTAACTGAAATGAAATTGGATGAACGCACAGTGACTAAGTCTCACTCTCTCCCAGTAACGCACGCCCACTTTCCGCTAAGTCATATCCCCTTGGTGTGACCACCAGAATTCTGGCCATCTGAAATGGTAAATCTGCCCTAATGGCACATAAATTGAACCCCCCTCCATAAAGGCGTCCTAGGCAGCCACCTACATTGCCTACCCTTTGTGCTGCCCCGGTTTCCACAATATAGTTCATGCTTTATGTATGAAACTTTTTTTAATTTTTTTATTTCAGGCCTTTAACCCTTGCCCCTTCACTTTTCCAGTAATTCCTTCACTTTTCCAGTAATTCCATAGATCAAACATTTTTTCAGCTCCTGAAAAAAAAAGACACGCAGGCTTGAACATTTCCATTAATCTTCTGATTCTGTAAATAAAAGGCGCACTTCAAACTGTTACATGCAAATATTTGGGACGCAGATATAAAAAGAGCTCTGCGGTCACACAAGCTGACAGATCCCTGTTTCTGATATTACCGAAATAAAACCGGATGAAGAAACACAGATGGGTGAGAAGGAATGTGCTCTGTCATTTATTCTAGTCTTTTCTGTTAAGTCTATTTATTGGGGAGGAATTAGGGAAAAAAATGCCTACAATGAAATATAACCAAGAATGCGGAGTCACTATAAATACCTTTCCTGGTTTTGTTCTGCTTCATTTCCAAAGCTTTGAGCCAAATCACAAGATCTGCTCCTTTCAGCAGCCGTCACTTATGGGCTCCCCTGTGTATTCTCATGATATTGTTCTATTCTCACCTGCCAAGTTTGCACTGAATATACTCGCCGCTCTGTAAACACAAAAGCTGGACATGAATTGATACGATCTCTTTTCTGATAGATAAGGGCCAAGTGTGCAAACTGTTCACTTTCAAAGACTGCTCCAACAAAACCGGGAGCAGTCGAGCGAGATTATCACACTTCCTGAGTCAACTGCTTGTTCAGTGTCTGCACTGAGCTTGCGCTGGTGATTTGCATTCTGGGAAGTGTCTCTTTACGCCAGACACTTTACAGTAATCCGACGTGTGCCTGGCTACAATATAGAAGCTCATATTAAAGGGGGTTTTGCATAAATTAAATATTGATTATCTATCCTCAGCATTAGTCACCAATATATCTGATCGGTGAGGGTTCGACTCCCGATAATCCAGCCAGCCAGCTGTGTTGAGGGATCCACAGCACCACACATTGTATAGTGGCTGTGCTTGGTATTACAGCTTCCTCTTCACTAGGACTGAGCCGCACAAAGGCCATATGACTGCAGGATGTTACATCACAGAAGCTGAAGAAAGCGGTGTTGCCCTTTTGATGGTTGATCAGCGGGAGTGCCAGGACTCAGACCCCCACAGATCAGATATTGATGACCCATCCTGCAGATAAACCATCAATATTTAAAGGGAGTCTGTCAACAGTTTTGACCATGCAAAACTGCTGACAATACTAAGTAGCGACTGAGGGAGCATGACAAACATACATTTTGTGGAACTTTTCTAATCAGGAGTATTGTGAATATCAACTTTTTTTCTGCTAGATTCTGCTCCTGCAAGTGTCCACTGTGAAGTGCTTTCTGCATTGAGCTGCTCTGAGTGACACCTGAAGCATCCAACCAGGAGACCATTACAGCTGTCACTCACAGCAGAGGGGCGGGGCTGTGAGGCAGCTAAAGCAGACAGCACTTCACAGAGGGCACTTGCAGAAGCAGAATCTGGCGGAATTAAAGTTCATATTCACACTAGTACTGATAATAAAAGCTACAAAAAATGTATTTTGTCCTGCTCTCTCCAGGCCCTACCTAGCACCGTCAGCAGTTTAGCATGATCAAAACTGCTCACAAGACTCCCTTAAAGTCCCTAGACAACAGCTAGATAACTTTTAGAGAGATGACAGATGATAGAGTCGCTGTTTCCACTAAGAATTAGCAGCATTTTAGGAAAAATCAAAGAAGAATTTTTGAAAGTTTCTTGACTATGGGTAACGCAGCATAAATAACTCAGTGTGTTTATAAATGTACTTATTTTTGATATTTCTTTTCAATTATATCTTTATATTGAAAAATGTTGTTCAAAAGTGAACTTGGCATTTAAAGGGAACATGTCAGTAGATTCATGCTGCCCTTACTATGAACAGCATGAAGAATCGTCAGGCTCCTTGATTACAAAAAAAACAATGGGGGTGTATATCTGTCGCAGATTTCGGCGCAAAGGTTATTTTTGCGCTGCAATCTGCAACTTTTCCCCGCTCATGCCAGGTCTAAGAAAGGGGACGGGTCGGGAGGCCCATCTCATTTATTATTTTTTACACCTGTTTTAGGCATACAAAATGGTCTAAATTTAAGCTAGCAAGGAAGCTGTCTTACGTTTAGACTAGAGGTGGACGCGCCAAAGTTATGTAGAGGCCGGCGCCTCTACATAACTTTGGCGGATTCACCGCCAGCGCAGGGGTTATTAAGACCGGAGTCTAAAATAAATGTCCCCCATGTTTTACTCTGAAACATTGCAATATTTCAGAGAAGATATTGGGATTGGAGATATGTTGGTGGGCAGTTTCCCATCGGGTTCTTCCTGTCTGGCTTCTTCTGATTGACAGACCTCTCCTCATATGCAAATAGGGAGAAAGCTGTCCATCGAGCTGAGGTCTGCAGAGGGGCCCAACACGGAAAATGTGCCTATTTGCTTCATCTTTTAGGTGCACTGAGACAATAGTCACTGCACTAAATGGCTGAAAATTTGCAAGTGATCCCACGGGTTCACTTAAGTTTGTTGATGGTTACAGAAACCTTGTCCCTGACATAACAAAAACACCTTATAGGCTGGAATGCATTGTTCTCATTGTGACACGTATCTCCAGGGCATACGGCCACAGTGTCGCGAAGCAAGTGACTCAAACAAGAATGTAGAGAAACAAATTGGGTAGAAATCACTTTCTTTTGTCACTACTTCTAAACTGGATTAGGCCCGCGTTGGCTGACGTGCATATTTTAAATATATAAAAACACCACCACCTGACGTCTTGAAATGGAGGCGTAAAGCTAAAGACACAATAATCTAAATTCGGATCTATAATCTTAAACTGGTAGAGAGTTCTTCTGAGAATGTCTGTAGATGTGCGTATCAGTAGCTAAAAATGTGAAGAATGAAGACAGCATCGCCAAGCTGAGCCCCGGGCAATAAGCCCTGGCTGTTGTAATGTTTGAGATCCTATAGATGCAACTCGTGAGGAAATTAAGTCCATTTTGCCTAAAGCTGGCCAAGTGCAGCCAAATTTCCCAGGTAATGGCACAGGTAATAAGCCATGTCTACGATTGTCCATATACTTTAGATATAAGCTGACAGTTATCTCCCTCATTGGATCATGCATGCGTATAACCATGGGGAAACAATGCTAAGTGGCTTCTGAAAATTATCTAATACCTGTGGCTGGAGATGAGCCTCATGTACACATCACAATTCATAAACCCAAGGATTGCTCCAAGCATTAGATAAACATTTACATCTATAATCTCGTAGATTGTAAACCCGCGCGGGCAGGGCCCTCTTCTTTCTGTACCAGTTTGTAACTTGTCTTGTTCATGCTTAGTGCAATTGTCTGTATTATGTATGTGCACCGCTTATCATATGTACAGCGCCATGGAATGAATGGAGATTTAATGATAAATAATAATATTAATACATACAGATTCAGCTTACAAATTCACTTGTGGCTGCAAAATGTTTTGCATTTGTCTCACAATTATCGCTCCTTAATAATATACGTTTACACTTGGAAATTACACTCAAAAGCTTATGAAGAATTGCAGAGATAATTAATATGACAGATAGATAGATAGATACGTAGGTAGTTAGATATTTAGATTTGAGATAGATAAATAGAAAGATAGATAGATAGATAGACCGCTTAGATACATGGTAACACAGATAGATATATGGATAGATAGATAGATAGATAGATAGATAGATAGATGGATAGATAGATAGATGGATATGAGATAGATAAGTACTAGACAGACAGAATTTTATATTTAAGAACCAGATCGGTGCAGTCAACGCAACTATCCAAACCGGCTTGATACAACGCCCTAAATACCCTAGAGCCTCTGTCCTTCTCATTCCATACTCACTTCATAAATAAAGCTGCATTGCCATGTAACATGTCCTCCTATTAAAGGGGTTATCTGAAGTCTAAAAGATCCTCCCCAATGCCCGGGCCCCTCGTATACATTGTACTTACCTGCTCCCTGACACCTGTGTCGCTCCGGATCCATGCACTGCGGCTGCTGCTGCATCTCCCCACTTGCGTGGATGAAAACCTCCGGCGATGGTGGGGAGCAGCCAACAGCAGGCTGCAACGGGATGGTCCTAGGGAAGCTAGTCACCGTCACAGGCCTGCTATTGGCTGCACCCCCACGTCGCCGGATGTTTTGATCTACGCAATGGGGAAATGCAGCAGTGCAGGTATCCGGAGCGACAAAGGTGTCGGGGAGCGGATAAGTATAATGTATACAAAGGGCCCGGGCATTGGGGAGGATCTTTTAGACTTCAGATAACTCCTTTAAAGATATGGAACTCAGCTCTCTTTCTAAAAAGAAAAGAAAGCTGAGCCGCTGGTGCCACCAGTTGTAAGGCAGAAATCCTATAAGTCAACGTTTGACCTTTTAAACAAGCCTTGATACATGACTTTAGATCAAAGCCAAGACAGTATCTCATCTGCAGACAGCTGTTTTGGAGTAATTGCCCTTCATCAGCGGAGAGTGGAGAACACTAGCTTAGCTGGGTGAGACACCTTAGACCAATACATTGTCCAGCCAAGTCTTGATCCTCCTAAGGCCCCAATTATGTGGTAGATCCATCAGTGTTGCAAAAAAAAAAAGAGTCTGCTGATTTCATATATATATATTACTTAATTGAATGTATAAATCATCAGCAGTAATTATGGATGTTAAATATTTTTATTTTTATTTTTCATTTTTAGTAGCGCTTGTTCATAAATAATGTAATGCTCGTTACAAGTGAAGTAGAAGAAACTGTTTTGATTAAGAAAGGTCTATGCATACTCTGACTCTTGAGATCAGAAACCTCGCTGAGTGCAGCATGTGCTCGTCTGGGTGTGAAGAATATCATGCAAAAAATCTTGGCAAAAGAACTAGATGACCAGAGCACTGTAAGAGAACAGCGCCTCTAGTGGTCTGGAAAGCACAAAACATGTTAAAACCTATCCATTTTCAAGGTTCAGAACTTTTATGGTGTCCGATACCATCGAAGTAACCAATTTTCAGCACATTTCCACCAAACAAATCTTCCAGATGTGACATAAGTGCAAAGCACTACGAAATGTCTGTAGGAACTTCCATAATCCCTAAGAATTAGTTAAAGTTAAAAAAAATCAATGTTTTCTAGCAGAGAAGTGGAGTGCATCCAAAGTATTTAAAGACACCAAATGCTGAATTTGATAATTCATACCTTTTTTCAAGTATTTTTTTAGCACTCAGAGAGAACACAGAGTACTTGACAGCTTTGCTTGCATGAGTTTGTATACAGGAAAAGCTGTTAACCACTGTGTTTGGGCGGAGGAAGCAGGACTCACAGGCTCTCTCTATGAGTGGACGGGGGATGCAGGACTCACAGGTTTTCTCTGTGAGTGGACGGGGGATGCAGGACTCACAGGCTTTCTCTATGAGTGGACAGGGGGAGGCAGGACTCACAGGCTTTCTCTATGAGTGGACAGGGGGAGGCAGGACTCACAGGCTTTCTCTATGAGTGGACGGGGGAATGCAGGACTCACAGGCTTTCTCTATGAGTGGACGGGGGATGCAGGACTCACAGGCTTTCTCTACGAGCGGACGGGGGATGCAGGACTCACAGGCTTTCTCTATGAGTGGACGGGGGATGCAGGACTCACAGGCTTTCTCTATGAGTGGACGGGGGATGCAGGACTCATAGGTTTTCTCTGTGAGTGGACGGGGGATGCAGGACTCACAGGCTTTCTCTATGAGTGGACAGGGGGAGGCAGGACTCACAGGCTTTCTCTATGAGTGGACGGGGGAATGCAGGACTCACAGGCTTTCTCTATGAGTGGACGGGGGATGCAGGACTCACAGGCTTTCTCTACGAGTGGACGGGGGATGCAGGACTCACAGGCTTTCTCTATGAGTGGACGGGGGATGCAGGACTCACAGGCTTTCTCTATGAGTGGACGGGGGATGCAGGACTCACAGGCTTTCTCTGAGTGGACAGGGGATGCAGGACTCATAGGCTTTCTCTATGAGTGGACGGGGGATGCAGGACTCACAGGCTTTCTCTATGAGTGGCTGGGGGGATGCAGGACTCACAGGCTTTCTCTATGAGTGGCTGGGGGGATGCAGGACTCACAGGCTTTCTCTATGAGTGGACGGGGGATGCAGGACTCACAGGCTTTCTCTGAGTGGACAGGGGATGCAGGACTCATAGGCTTTCTCTATGAGTGGACGGGGGATGCAGGACTCACAGGCTTTCTCTATGAGTGGCTGGGGGGATGCAGGACTCACAGGCTTTCTCTATGAGTGGCTGAGGGGATGCAGGACTCACAGGCTTTCTCTATGAGTGGACGGGGGATGCAGGACTCACAGGCTTTCTCTATGAGTGGATGGGGGTATGCAGGACTCACAGGCTTTCTCTATGAGTGGACGCGGGATGCAGGACTCACAGGCTTTCTCTGAGTGGACGGGGGATGCAGGACTCACAGGCTTTCTCTATGAGTGGCTGGGGGGATGCAGGACTCACAGGCTTTCTCTATGAGTGGCTGGGGGGATGCAGGACTCACAGGCTTTCTCTATGAGTGGACGGGGGATGCAGGACTCACAGGCTTTCTCTATGAGTGGATGGGGGAATGCAGGACTCGCAGGCTTTCTCTATGAGTGGACGGGGGAGGCAGGACTCACAGGCTTTCTCTATGAGTGGACGGGGGATGCAGGACTCGCAGGCTTTCTCTATGAGTGGACGGGGGATGCAGGACTCGCAGGCTTCTCTATGAGTGGATGGGGGATGCAGGACTTACAGGCTTTCTCTATGAGTGGATGGGGGGATGCAATAATCAAACGACTCACAGACTCCATTATGAGTGGGCAGGGGAAGCAGGACTCACAGACTCCACTATGAGTGGGCAGAGGACGCAGGACTCACAGACTCCACTATCAGTGGGCAGGGGAAGCAAGACTAACAGACTTTCTCTATGAGTGAGTGGGGGATGCAGGACTCACAGGCTTTCTAGATAAGTGGACAGGGGATGCAGGACTCACAGGCTTTCTCTATGAGTGGGAGGAGAATGACTCACAGACTTTCTATATGAGAGGGAGGGAGAAGCAGCACTCACAGGCTTTCTATACCAGAGGGCAGGGAAAGTGAGACTTAACAGGCTTTTCTATGAGTCCTGGCAGCAGACAAACAGCTTTTTACATGAAAAAAATAATAATAGAAATTTAGATATCCCTGAACTCAATGTTTCCCTCTCTATCCTATGTTGTTCTAAAACAGACCACCTTTCTTACTTTCCTGTTTTACTCTTCTTCCTTTTTTACATAATATTGCCCTTCTGTACAGAGGATGAACAACCTCATTCAGTTACTTTTTCATTTTTTTGTCTGCTCCATGAACCGTTCATTACGGTTTCCTGTCTATAATTAAATGGTTTAATTTTGAAGCTTGTACGTCCAGAAAGCAGAAAAAAAAAATCCGGTAACAAAGTTCAAAATTACAGCCATCATCTGTGGGCCACATGGAGCAACTACAGTGCTGATCGTCTCCCAGCAATTTTTCGCCTCTCTCCTATCACAAGCTGCCTCCTGAATGTTTGATTCCCAAATTATTGCACATCTGTCAGTAATCCTTCTGGTTACCACAGTTCCTGTAATCTGTCCATTTCCTTCCCGGTCTTTCAGGAGGACACTTCCTCTGCAACTACCTGCCCTCCAGTCACTTCCTCTGACACACACGTTTCACCTGTTTTCCCAAACGTTTCCACAGCATATATACTACATTATAATGCTATAGTACTGTTGGCGCAGCCTTTACACCGGCGTCCAGAATTTGAATAGAGTAGCGGTCGAGCATGTGCGGTATTACTCCATTCAAAGTCACCGGGGAACATTTATTAAAGGGAACCTGTCACCATGAAAATGTAGTACAATCTGCAGGCAGCATGTTATAGAGCAGGAGGAAGCTGAGCAAATGAATATATAGTTTTATGGAAAGAGATTCAGTAAAATTTCTCATTTACTAATTCTACTTTCACACTGGCGTTTTTCTTTTCCGGCATAGAGTTCCGTCACAGGGGCTCTATACTGGAAAAGAACTGATCAGGCATATCCCCATGCATTCTGAATGGAGAGCAATCCGTTCAGGATGCATCAGGATGTCTTCAGTTCAGTCATTTTGACTGATCAGGCAAAAGAGAAAACCGTAGCATGCTACGGTTTTATCTCCGGCGGAAAAAACTGAAGACTTGCCTGAATGCCGGATCCGGCATTTTTTTCCATAGGAATGTATTAGTGCCGGATCCGGCATTCACAATACCGGAATGCAGGATCCGTCCTTCCGGTCTGCGCATGCGCAGACCTTTAAAAATGAAGGGGAAAAAAAAAACGGATCAGTTTTGCCTGATGACACCGGAAAAACGGATCCGGTATTGCAATGCATTTGTCTGACTGATCAGGCATTTTTCTGACTGATCAGGATCCTGATCAGTCTAAAAAATGCCTGATCAGTCAGAAAAAATGACATCCGTTTGCATACAGTTTGCCTGATCAGGCAGTCAGTTCAGGCAACGGAACTGCCTGCCGGAATCAAACAACGCAAGTGTGAAAGTACCCTTAGGGTACTTTCACACTTGCGTTGTTTGATTCCGGCAGGCAGTTCCGTTGCCTGAACTGACTGCCTGATCAGGCAAACTGTATGCAAACTGATGTCATTTTTTCTGACTGATCAGGCATTTTTCTGACTGATCAGGATCCTGATCAGTCAGAAAAATGCCTGATCAGTCAGAAAAATGCATTGCAATACCGGATCCGTTTTTCCGGTGTCATCAGGCAAAACGGATCCGTTTTTTTTTTTTTTTTCATTTTTAAAGGTCTGCGCATGCGCAGACCGGAAGGACGGATCCGGCATTCCGGTATTTTGAATGCCGGATCCGGCACTAATACATTCCTATGGAAAAAAATGCCGGATCCGGCATTCAGGCAAGTCTTCAGTTTTTTTCGCCGGAGATAAAACCGTAGCATGCTACGGTTTTCTCTTTTGCCTGATCAGTCAAAACGACTGAACTGAAGACATCCTGATGCAAACTGAACGGATTACTCTCCATTCAGAATGCATGAGGATATGCCTGATCAGTTATTTTCCGGTATTGAGCCCCTGTGACGGAACTCTATGCCGGAAAAGAAAAACGCAAGTGTGAAAGTACCCTTACTTGAATCCCTGCTTTTTCTATACTTAGGAGTCATGCGGGTGGTCCTACTCATGCTTGACAGCTATCTCTATACTTAGTCATGTGTCTTTAGCTATCAGTCACTGAGTAGGACTGCCCACATGACTCCTAAGCATAGAAAAAGCATGGATTTAAATGAATAAATGACAAATTTAATAAATCTCTTCCCATAAGGCTACTTTCACACTTGCAGCAGAGGATTCCGGCAGGCAGTTCCGTCGCTGGAACTGCCTGCCGAATCCGGCAATCCGGATGCAAACGGATACATTTGTGAGATGGCTCCGGATGCGGATCCATCTGACAAATGAATTGCAAAGCCGGATCCGTCTTTCCGGTATTAAAAATTTTTTTTTTTAAAGGTCTGTGCATGCGTGGACCGGAAGAACGGATTCCGTCAATGCGGCAATTTTAATGCCGGATCCGGCACTAATACATTTCAATAGGAAATGAATGACGGATCCGGCATTCAGGCAAGTGTTCAGGGATTTTTGGCTGGAGAGAAAAATGCAGTATGCTACGGTATTTTCTCCGGCCAAAAAACGTAAGAGGGACTGAACTGAAGACATCCTGATGCAAACTGAACGGATTGCTCTCCATTCAGAATGCATTAGGATAAAACTGATCCGTTTTTTTCCGGTATTGAGCCGCTAGGACGGAACTCAATACCGGAAAAGAAAACGCTAGTGTGAAAGTGCACTTAAACCACTGCTAGAACATGCTGCCTGCAGACTGCACTGCATTTTCATAGTGACAGGTTCCTTTCAAATATAACACCTATATTGTATATTAATACGCATTTCTATTTTAAATATCTTAGCTACCGGCCAGTGCGATGTCACCGTAGGCACAGGCAGCTTGTCTGACTTACTGTAAGTTGCAAGTCACATTTCAATAGAAGTAAATAGAGGAAGAGGTGAACGATCTGCATACCTGCCTTAGCCCCATCAACTTACAAGGAGACTCAGTGGCAATAAAGTTTCTAAGATACAGGAATCAATGAAAACAGCACAAGCACTCACATCATTTCTGCTGAGGCTGCATACGCTGATGGCATCATCCTGGTCCTGGGAACTCTGCTTCCTTTTCCTCTGCAAAACAAACAGAGAAATTAATTTCAAATTTCCTCTGGTCATACTCATCAGATTATTATACCAGCCTGTAGTAGCTCTGGTATTAGATGCTCAGGACATCGGTAAATATGATTTGTCAACATGATTTTAAACTTTTTGGACTTAACATCTAAAAATATTTCACTGAAGGGGACAGTAGTTTAATGGCCGACAGTAACGTGTTCACTCTAGTCATACACGGGCCCACGTTGGGGCTGCTGCAGAGCCCATAGCAGTTCCTTTTAGATAATTAGCAGCATGTCTCCCGAGACTTGCAGTATCTGGCGGAATATTCCTTACTCATTTTCCTTGCATAGAATGGTTTTAATTACATATATCTTGGGTTTTCAACCTTCGACACATGAATCTCAGGGAGGTGCATTCATGTCTTTAGGGTACTTGCACTGTGCAGCACAGCATATGATCACGGCTTTAGGGGTACTTTGATGTAATTTATTTGACTATGGGGCATTTGGCTTAGGAACACTGTGAAATGTTGCTATATGTCACTAACGTGTGATATGCTGCAGGCGTGTAATATTGTACATTGTTGATGTTCTTGAACTTAAGGAGTGTCTCAGTAGGACATAGTTTGACTTCCAGTTTTTCGAACATCTGTATCTGTCTGCCCTACGACAGAAAGGTGGGGAGTCAGACGCTAATACCTGAAGCCAACTAGTTCTGCTTGTTAACAATTCTTGTTTAATAGGAGCATCCTGCATTCATACAACCAACACGTCATTTGTAGATACCGGAAACCAGGAAGGAAGAATGCTTCGTATACACACGTAACGAGACTTTCGTATACGCACGTAATCCAGTGCGGGGTCTCTTCACATTTGATGCTAAATGGATATGTGGAGGTCTCAATTCATGTGATTTTTAGTAATTTTTTACAGAGGGACAGCTGTGCTTTACCATGAAAATGGCCTCCCTCTAAACACTCCTCTCTGTCCCAACTATGAGAAAATCAATTATACACAGTAAATATAATGGACCTGTGCGGAATCAGATGGGACTGGTTAGGTGATCTGTGTTTTTGCAGCTGTCATGTCGGGCTCCACTGATGAGCCAGGTACCTCTGGACAGAGCTGTTGGATTGTCGTCTTCCATTTGGAAAAAAAATCTATCTAAATCTTTAGGACAGGTCGGTGTATCCAGTTGCTTCATAGGAAATCCACACTCTCAGATGAAGCATATGAAATATGTATTAAGACGGACGCCGTATGTCATGCTCTTGATATCGTACAGGACAACAAAGACCTACAGTAGGCCAGGAACCTGTCACACTATGCAATACTAGAAACCTCCACCAGGTCTTCTAAAATATTACATTCTTGTCCCTTTATTAAACATATAAATCCAACTAAATACCAGTGCACAGATATAAACCCTTTTTTCCTGCCTGGTTCTAACCTATCACTGCTGCATTGTTATATGACATACATCTTCAGGCTGCTCTGTGGACAGGATATCTTGGTACATTAAAGGGGTTGTCCCCCGAAAAATATTCTACAGTTTATAAACTAGGATTTAGTCAATAAAATGGATCCATATAGCTGAAGATACCCGCGCTGCCGTTACCGTGAAGAGCCACACTATACTGTAAAGTTTTGTGTGAGTCCTGTCGCTGCTAGGTTCGAAGGGGTTAATTGCCTACCCCCTTAAAATTTAGTTTCTGAATATTTGTGTGTGGCTGAACCCGCGCTGACTCTGCAAAAACGCTCATTACAAACGAGAATCGGCGAACATACTGTATAAGAAACATCAATAAAAAATTTGAGGGCCACCCACTGTCACGCCTTTTTAGGGAAAAACATGATGGTAAATTTAGGGGCTCCATATTCGGAGGGATCGAGCAAGAGGAGGAGATTATATTAAATTAATGTCAAGGAAGGAAAGTGAATGGATTTATAATCTTAATAGCCTCGTACCCACTGGACTGAATCGTGAAAAAGAACTATTTACATTCTTATAAGCAAATCAAGATTGTAATTAAGTTATCTATAACGCTTCATCCCTTCCATACAAGGCTGGTTCTAGCTTTGTTAGAAAGAGATTGTCATGTACTATATGATGTCTGATTTTCATTTTTTCAATTAGTCTTGGGATAACCTCTTTAATATAGATGTAAATCAAGCAGGCTATACACTTTTCTTAAAGGGCATCTGTCAGCAGTTTTTTACCTATGACACTGACTGACCTGTTACATGTGCGCTCGGCAGCTGAAGGCATCTGTGTTGGTCTCATGTTCATATGTGCCCGCATTGCTGAGAAAAGTGATGTTTTAACATATGCAAATGAGACTCTAGGAGCAACGGGGGCGTTACAGTTACACCTAAAAGCTCTGCTCTCTCTGCTGCGCCCGTTGCTCTTTTATTGATAGGTCCAGGAATATGATGTCAATTAAAGTGTAGAGGGCACAGCAGTTGCAGAGAGAGCAGGACCTGTAGGTGTAACAACAACGCCCCTGTTGCTCCTAGAGGCTCATTTGCATATAATAAAACATAATTTTTCTCAGCAATGCAGGCACATATGAATATGGGACCAACACAAATGATTTCAGCTGCCAAGCGCACATGTAACAGGTCAGCCAGTGTCATAGGTACAAATCTGCTGACAGAGCAGTTTTCTGTTGCTGCAAAACTGGTAATTTTCTCCATAAACTACAATGAGAAAAAAAGAAACATAGCTATGGAAGACATGTGAAATGCACATGTACTGTATTTCACACAGAATATGGGAAGTCTTAAATGGATAAATGGATTGCTTCCTCTTGTAAATCCTCCTGCAGAGGGATGAACCTTGACGTTTCATGGCTACAAGTTTTCATTTTCACCGAAAAGTAACATAACTACTATGTTCTTATGGTGACGTATAGACAAAATAACGTGGTACTGTGTTAGGCTATTTTCACACCAGCATTTTTCGCTAGATCCGTCATGGATCCTTTATGAATGGATCCGGTTGTATTATCTTTAACATAGCCAAGACGGATCTGTCATGAACGCTTTTGAAAGTCAATGGGGGACGGATCCGTTTTCTATTATGCCAGAGAAAACGGATCCGACCCCATTGACTTAAATTGTGTGTCAGG
Source organism: Bufo gargarizans (assembly GCF_014858855.1). Classification (NCBI taxonomy): domain Eukaryota; kingdom Metazoa; phylum Chordata; class Amphibia; order Anura; family Bufonidae; genus Bufo; species Bufo gargarizans. The sequence goes on from NC_058086.1 coordinate 186,000,670, forward strand.
ACAGATCAGTCTTGCTCCGCACCACATCGCGGACAGAAAAAAGCTGCTTACAGCGTTTATTCTGTCCGCGATGGGGCGCAACCGAATGGAACGGAATGCATTCTGTTTCGTTCAGTTCCGTTTTGTCTCCATTGACAATGAATGGGGATAACACGGAAGCGTTTTCCCCCGCTATTCAGATCCTATGACGGATCTCAATAGCGGAAAGGGCAAGCACAGTCACAGTAGCCTTAGCCAGAAACATCTACGTGATGTTAAATACTTTTGTGTTGAAAAAGACACAACTATTTTATTGACTAATTCAAATAAATCTGTTGCTTGCATTCAGAAGACAGAGGCTCTTCGTCAGGCCAATAAAGGTATAATATTTTTGTCTTTTTTAACACAAAGATTGTTCTTATGGTGTTTTAAAAGAAAAAAATGATAGAATCCGACAGTAAGGAGTAAAGATAAGCAGCCATAGATTCTGGGATAGTACATCTGCCTGAACGGGGCTCTGTAGAGACATGTTGTAATGTGGCCTCCTGAGTTCACGGTACCTCCAGACACACCAGAAGCAAGAACTCCTCACTGTCGTCTCCAGGCCGCCGTCATCGTCAGTGCTGAAATACCTCAATAGTGACCCCTCTTTGCCAGCAGATGTCTCCTTCTGATCTGACACTCCATACAATGCTGCTGACGTGTGATATTTCTTAACTAGACTTGCAAAGAACAGAGTGAAAAATCTGTATGACGCCACTGAAGTGTTTGCATTACCAGTATCCAATCAAGGGCATTGGAAAATAAGGTTAAAGGGGCTTTCTGAGACTTAAATACTGATGACCTATCCTCTGGATAGGTCATCAGTATCTGATCGTGGGGGTCTGACACCCGGGGCCCCCACCAATCATCTGTTTGGTAAGGCAGCGGTGCTTGTAGTGGCGCTGCGGCTTTCTCGTTGCTTTCCCTAGGCCAGTGATGACACATTCATTGGTCAAATTGCCTAGGAGCAGCTCAGCCCCAATTAAGTGAATGGAGTTAAGCGCGATACCAAGCACAGCCGCTATACTATGTATGGCGCTGTGCTTGGTAAGCTGCGAGAAGGCTGCCGCGCTCACACGAGAACCAGTGCATTCTCAAACATCTGATGGGCGGTGGTCCCAGGTGTCAGTTTCCCACCGATCAGATACTGTTGACCTGTCCCTTATTTCAGACAGCCATTTAGTGTATATATCCAGGCCTTCTGACTCTATCCGGATCAACTCAAGATAAAAATGCCCCATAAAGCCTTTAGATGGCTATGCACAAAAGATGTACGTCAGCAGAACCTGCTGCTTTCAGCAGACCCATTAACATCAGATGGTCAGCCATTGCTACTTCTGGAAGCTTAAAATTTGGCCAAACGCACCTTAAAGGCTATGGACGCCGTTGGGGCAGTTTTTTAATGATTGCATTCTGTGCATTTTGAGCCAAAAATCTTTTTTTTTTTTTTTTCAATTGGCCTTTATTACAGAATTGTCAACAGTTTTTCCTTTACAGCTTTCAGTTCTACTACATCTGCAGACTGTTCATCTTCTCAGTGAATAAGTCAGAGAGCTATTTTGACGCCTTAGATGGTAGCCCTTATCCTTTCTTTCCTAAACGTCCATAAACACTTATTTAAGCTAAATTCCTGTCACGACCCCTCCTGTGACAGATGTCAGGAGATCAAGGAGACTGGCTACACATGAAGGAATCTAACAGCCTCTTTGGTTACTTGCTTCAGTTGTTGTTGTTCTTGACCACACCCCTTGTTTCAGGTGTGGCTTAGTGGTCATCACACCTCCCCTATATAGTCTGACCTCACCCTTCTGGCTGTGTGGTTGATAGCTTCATTTGGGTTTTGGAAGAGCTAGTGTGTTGTCCTCTCTGGAGTCCGTGCTCGTCCATCTCTTCAGAAGTTAAGTGTCTTGCTCCTTTGTGTTTTGTTCTCTCTCCCCCTGTCTGTTGCTACTAGGCCTCAGGGAGACGCTGGTTCCTTAAACTGGGAAGGAGCGGGTCACCTCATTCCCAGCCTTTATCTATAGGGATCCTTAGGGTCTCAGGTTACGGTGTATGGGCATTCCTACCTTCAGGGTATGCCCATACGGATAGAAGACAGGGCAAGGAGTAGGGTTATTTAGGAGGTGACCCTTCCCGTTTTCCCTAGCATTGAGGACTAGTGGCTTTTCCCTGTGGTCTTTCCTCCCATACCTCACTTGTGACAATTCCTATCTGTTTTATCACAATTTAGCTTAAAGGAGTGTTTAGGAGCTGTCAGGGAACTAGACATAAGGGCTATAGATCAACCCATTTTGAGCAGCTCTCTGAGGTGTTTCATCAAGAAGGACAAGCACCTATCTGCGGAGTGAAACTAAAAGCTGTAGAGGAAAAATTGTTGAGAAATTCTAATAATGACGAAGTGAAAAATCATTTTTAGCCCAAAATACACAGAATGTAATAAATAGAAAAAAAACAACTGTCATTCAAATTGTATTCATAGCCTTTAGGACTCCATGGTGAATTTTGGTCTTGCAATAATCACAGTAAAATATTAGGTGACAGCGACCATCCTGCAACCTATGAGGGAAAACTTCAACTTGCAGCCACGTTGGGTTTCCTGTGATAATCTCATGACTTTTCCATACACTTGGCATATAATTGGCCATTAAACTGGAATTGTACATGCAATTTCAATGCCATTTGAGGGGCAGTTTTTGAGCCAAAGCCAGAAATGGATCCGGCAGGAAGAAGTATACCGTATTTTTCACAGTCAAGTGACAGTGCAGCGCAGGCCAAAGAAGACAGGGGAGTGCAATTTCTGCAGAGACCGCCAGACGAGGAGAGGAGCCGCGTCGCAGGAGAGGTAAGAGGAGTTTTTTTATTTTAATCTGATCTGAGGTCTGACAGGAACTCTGATTGAGAGGTCTGACATTCAGGACTGATCTCAGGTCTGAAGGGAGTCTGACATTGTGGGCTGATATAAGGTCTGATGGGGGTCTGACACTGTGGCCTGATAAAAGGTCTGATGGGAGTATGACATTGAGTGCTGATATAAGGTCTGATGGAGGTCTGACACCGAAGGCTGATTTCAGGTCTGATGGGAGTATGACAATGAGGGCTGATATAAGGTCTGATAGAGGTCTGACACCGAGGGCTGATCTAAGGTCTGATGGGGGTCTGACATGGAGGGCTGATGGGGCTCTGACATGAAGGGCTGATCTTTGGGGTCTGACGTGATATCCTTTATGGGGGTCTGATGTGATATCCTGCTATAGGGGTCTGATGTGATGTCCTGAAATCCTGATGTGATGTCCTGAAATGGGGGTCTTAAGTGATGTCCTGATATGGGGGTCTGATCTGATGTCCTGATATTCATGGGATTCTGAGCTGAGGATCTGATATGAGGTCTGAAGAAAAATATTTCTTTCTTATTTTCCTCCTCTAAAACCTGGGATGCGTCTTATCATCAGGTGCATCTTATAAAGCAAAAAATACAGTAAGTCCTTCCTTTACATTTCCCATTCCTTCTGAATCTTCTCTTGGCTTTAGCTCAAAAACCACCACAAAAACTGCATGTTATTGCAGGCTCATGGGCATGTAGCAGTAGACTTCCCTGGCACATATCCCATCAGAGCACCACAAACCCAGTGTGAATTGAGCCTAACATGCACTAATTTTACTACTGCTGCAGTGAATGCACTCAGAAATACCCATCATAGCATATATCTGTGGATTATCATGGTAAGAAGACAGCTCAAATGTTTCAGTACAACAGTGCTGCCCCCTGATGGTAAAATTGCTCTGAAAAAACACATATTAACAGGTAAATTATATAAATAAGAAGTGCATAATATTCTATACATTTCCTTCTCGTACGTATTAAGATTAGATTACAGAAGTAGTTGTGATTTCACATATTATCACCCCCTCTCTCCCCTCAGTCTGGAACTTGGATGCCGGACTTTTCTATGTTTTTATGCTTAAAAGATTGAGTGGTGGAAACTTTTAGCTTTGCCAAAGAAATCCCCCTCCCACTTCACTTAAAGCAGAGTAAAGTCATCACTGGCCATAATTCTGCAAGTCGGGTCTGAAGTTTTATAGCGTAGTGGGCCTGAAACATTACACACTGGAAAATACAAGCCGGGTGTATTAATAGAAGTAATTACATTTTACAAAAAAAAGGTTAGATTTATTGTTTTCTCAGGCAGGGAGCCCTGTAATGGCAGAGAAATAAGCAGAGGCTCATCTGGGATCAGATATCATGAGATTAATGGACATTATTGGCTGGAACAAATATCCACGGCTACTGTGCTGATAAAGCTAAAGGAGTTTTCTGGTTACGTGACTTTATAACATGTTTTGTGCTTCCGACGCTTGCTTTCAGTGAATGGAAACATTCTTATTTGCATCCAGAGGCTAAACACCTGTCCTGATGGTTTTCGGAACACTCTCTTGTAATGAACCGTCTACCGCTACGATCAGGGCAGGTTTTGGGTCTCTGGATGTAGACAAGAATTTGCATCGGTTGGCCAGACATTTTAGGATACCCCCTCTTCTACGACATGTACATAGTTGGCAGCTTTTTTGCGGGTTAGTTCAATTGTTCTCTAATGTGTATGGGCACCTTTAAAGGGGTTGACCCATCTCATACATTGGGAACATATCGTAAGGATATGCCACCAATGTCAGATAGGTGCGGGTACCACCTCTGGGACCTGTACCTATCTCTAGAACGTAGCCCGCAAAGTGAAGGAGAGTGGACCGCGCAAGCACGGCCAGCCTCTATTAATTTCTATGGGACCGTTGAAAATATGCAAATGCTGGCTCAGCTATTTCTGGCAGCCCCATGGAAGTGAATGAAGCCGTGGCCGTGCTTGCACGGTGCGCTTCCCATTCATGTCTATGGGACCAGCGTTGCCTATTTTTGGTGGTCCAATAGAAATGAATGGAGGGCAGCCTCACATGCGTGGTCTGTTCTCCTTCACCTTGCGCACTCCATTCTAAAGATAAGTGGGGGTGTCAGACGTGCAAAACACGGATGGCGTCCGTGTGTGTTCCGCAATTTGCAGAACGGAGCAGACAGCCATTAATATAACTGCTTATCCTTGTCCGCAAAACAGACAAGAATAGGACAGGTTATATTTTTTTGCGGACCACGGAACGGAGCAACGGATGCAGACAGCACTTTTGCGGCACCATTGAAGTGAATGGGTCTGCATCCAAGCCGCAAATACTGCGGCTCGGATGCGGACCAAAACAACGGTCGTGTGCCTGAGGCCTTACTGATAGGGAAAAGCAGATGGCATGGTCGCCTGGCTGTTTTTGGGTGCTGCCACACATTCAGGATTGTTGATGCTGTTTCTGAAGCCAAAACCAAGAGTGGATAAAATTTTTAAAAAAACTGAGGAGAATTTGTATCTGTTCCTAATACCTTCTCTTATTTCATGATCCACTCCTGATTTTGGCTTCAAAAACTGCATCAAAAAATCTTAATGTGTTCCAGCAACCTTTTATGATGCTGCTACACGTTTTTGAAGCCAAAACCAGGAGTGGATTTAAAATAAAAGACGTTGTATCTGTCCTTAATCCTCCCTCTACTTATATAATCCACTCCAGGATATGTCACCAATGTCAGATAGGTGGGGGTTCCACCTTGGGGACACGCACTATCTTCAGGACAGGAATGCGATGGAGAGCGCTCCGAGCATGCGTGGTGCGCTCTCCATTCATTTCTATGAAAGCCCCGAAAATAGCCGAGCGAAGGCACTCGGCTATTTGCAGAAGTCCCATAAAAATTAACGGAGAGCGCACCGCGCATGCTCAGAGCGCTCTCCATAGCATTCCTGTCCTGGAGATAGTGCGTGTCCCCAAGGTGGAACCCCCACCTATCTGACATTGGTGTCATATCCATTCAGCAGTGGCTTGGCTATCTCCGGCAGTCCCACAGAAATGAATGGAGGGAGGCTGTGCATGTGTGGCTGCTCTCCGCTCACTTCCAGGGGTTCTGTGAGACAGATGTGGGTCCCAGAGGTTGTCCTGGTGATATGCCACCAATAATTGCAGTTGACTGTCTTCTGTGTACAGGGAGTTCCCAGCATGCTGAACTACAACGCCTGACCCTCTTGTTGTCTGGGAAGATAACCTGTCTTGCAGCAGCTTACTCCCATCTCCCCACTGACAACACATGTACTAACCCAGGAGGAGTAGCTGTCTTGAAGATGTATGGGCAGCCCATAGACATAAAATTTAAGAGGTTGCACAGGATTAGAAAAACATGGCTGCTTTCCTCCAGAAATAGCACCACTCTGTCTGGTACTTCAGTCTTACTACTTTGAATGGAGCTGAGCTGAGATATCACATACTGACCACGGGCAAGGATCAGGTATCCCAACACAGGAACTCCAGTTCTTTCAATAAACTGCATCTGGAAACTGGCAGAACTGAATTAAAGGGGTTATCCAACTCCTATAATGCCCCCGGCACCACATACAGGTTATACTTACCCTGGCACCTCCGGCTTGGCTGCCGCTGTATCTCCCAGTTGCGCAGATCAAAACATCAGGCGACTGGGGGGTACATGGGGGATTGGCAGAGTTGGGGGGTGTCAGCCAATAGCAGGCGGTGACAGGAAACAAGCCTCCCTAACATAGTGGGTGACGCTAGGGAAACTTGTCCCCGTTGCAGCCTGCTATTGTCTTGCCCTCCTGTTGCTGGATGTTTTGATCCACGTGACGGGAAGATGCAGCGGTGGCCATGCGGACATCAGGAGCAACACAGGTGCTAGGTAAGTATAACCTGCATGTGCTGCCCGGGCATTTTGGAGGCATTATAGGAGTTGGATAACCCCTTTAGTAAATTTCAATAAATTAAATATAAGGGCTGTATTACACTGGCCGATGGTCGACCAGATCATCGCTAACAGGCATTGGTAGGAATGTGTAATACAGCTCAAAAAGTGCCACCGACTACCTGTTCATCCGGCAATCGTGATTTTTGTAAGCATGCTTACAAATCGTCGTGCTGTCTAATCACACTCTGCTACCAGCAAACAACGAGTCGATATGGAGACAAGTAATGGCATTAGAGATCACTCCTCCCCATACTGTGGAGGAGATCGCTGCATGAAATAACAGAGCTCTCCTCCACTAATGAGCAGGCGATTGCCAGGAAGGAACACCCGATTACTAGTGAAGTTCAGCCCTCCCATAGTGTAAATATGACTGCTGGTGTCTCTTTAAAATTCCAAAAGATCTAAGATATAATTATTCACTTCTACTTAATAACGAGGTTACCAGCAACAAATGAAAGGCTGCTGTGGTGACATATTCAAGGGCTTAAAATGACTGCCCTATCTGACACATTTAAGACATAAAACCACAGCTGACTACCCAGCACCTAATTTGCCAAAAAGCCAAGATAATATTTCAACAGTAAAAAGAGAACAATTTCATACAAACGTATCACAAGAGTGAAATTGTGGGAGTATACAGCTGAAGCTTACGGTAAACCACAGATCAAAGTCTTAATTTAGGGTAAGCACATTGACTGATGGCGTTCACTTAGAGGACAGGGAGGCTCAGATGTGTCCCTCCAATGTCCTGTCAACGCCAAAGAACATTTGTCGTAGGAGATGACGCACGTTGGCCTTAGATCTCACTTATGCAACAACACCGCTACTAATGGTAATGGACCAGCAAGCAGGGAATGGTATGTCCAGTTACACTATGTCGTGTTCACACAGGAAGATGAAGGTAACCTTTGCTGCAGGTGGCATTTTATGAGCAGTCCGCAGCCTTGACCTGTCTAAATGTCTCCAACATCACACGATGTAGGAGTGGAGGAGAGTAATTACTCATTGCTGAAAGGCTTGCTGTAGAAAACAAGGATGAATGCAAAAGTGATTGTCTAGAAATGAGAAGAAAATCTCAAGATGGAGACCCCATGGAAATTCGGGCGTACATGTGCGCTGCGCTCTCCCCTAAAGTATTTGGGAATAATGGCCAAAGACTTCAAAACCAAGCGTCCACCACTTCATCCAGGTTAAACATGGATACAGTCATTGGTGCAAGGTGTAGAATGGGGACGGGGACGGGGGGGTGTTAGGGGAGACCCATTTCCGCTGTTGATCTTAGAAGTAGGACTCCCACCTATCAGACATTCATTTTAATGGGAGCTGAGCTGCCGTAACCCAGAACGGCCACTACACTTTAAATGGAGTCAGAAGTCCAGCTTAAAGTGTTGGTTTTGACCCTGGAGGATGCAGGGAACACCTGATTAGTGGGGGTGACAGGTGTCCGACCCCCAGCGATAAAATTTTGATGACCTATCTATAGTAGTCATAGACACCCTGATTATAGTGCTATGTTACTTGTTTTCTTGCAGTAGTTTCATAAAATAACTATTTATCAGCCGCATTGAGCACCCTTCCACTGCTGGTTGACAGCTTTCTCCCTATGACTGAGCACAGGAAGAAAGCTGTCAATCAGCGGTGGGCGGGCAGGGGGAGCCAGCAGCTGAAGGGAGCAGGGACTTGCATGCTTCAGGACGAATAAATATGAAACTACCGCAAGAAAACAAGTTACACACCCCAATGGGTGACTGTTAGGGATGAGCGAACGTGATGTTTTCAAGTTCGGGTTAGGCATTTGGGTTCGGTATCAATTAAATTATGGATTCCGTTATCACGGAATATAACAGAATTCTATGACAGAATGCACCACCGTTTTGCATTCCGTCATAATAGAAGTCTATGGGCAGCATAACGGATCCGGGCGGTTCCCGTTATGCAGGAGTCCTGTCCTGCATAATGGAAACAGTCCGGATGCGTATTGCTGCTCATAGACTTCTATTGTGATGGAATGCAAAACAGAATGCCTCTTAAAGGCTTCCGTGGTGCATTACGTAATAGAATTCCATTATATTCCGTGATCCATAACGTAATATCCACCGAACCCGAATTTGAAAACATCAAGTTCTCTCATCCCTAGTGATTGTCACTACTTTACGCTCAGATAGGGCAGCATTAACCTGGTGATAGATTTCCAAAATGAAGTTTCTATTTTAAAGAACATTCTTCCCATTTATTATAAAACCAGATGGATGATCTGAAGCCCCAGGGAAGGGGCTCTAATGAAGCAGTTCCCAGTACTATGGAAAAATAAATCCTAGCTAACTGGGTGAAATACTCCCTCAAACATATGTCTTTCACCTGGCACAGAGCTGGACTGCAAAAAGGAACAGCACCAAATGAGTGGAAACGCTTAAGAAATTATTGAGATCCCAGAGAAGAATCCAACAATTATTTTAAATTTTAAGGTCTCGTGGGCGCAGTCCTTTAAAGTATTAAATGCTTTATTAAGTTTAATCTTTAGTTATTTCTCAATATACTATTTTGTAATGTAAATTAATATTGACCTTGCAGAAACTCAGTAGGCTATTAGAAATGTATTAACATGCCACTGCACACATTCCCAAGCTTCCTATGAATTGGCCCCGGAATGAGACATGGAAGTTAGAGCCCCACTGGATATGTTGGTGCCTTTGCGGTACCCCAGTATAGGGTACGGGCAAATTGTTATTTAATGAATTCGATGTTGTATAACCCAGTATAGCTCTGTATAGATCAATCAGGGTTAACAATCCTGACTTTGCCCTTGCAAGGGTACTTTCACACTAGCGTTGAAGTTTTCCGGTATTCAGTTCCGTTACAGGGGCTCAATACCGGAAAAAAACTGATCAGTTTTATCCTAATGCATTCTGAATGGAGAGCAATCCGTTTAGTATGCATCAGGATGTCTTCAGTTCAGTCACCCTTACGGTATTTGGCCAGAGAAAATACCGCAACATGTCCAAAATTCCGGATCCGGCATTATTTTCCATTGAAATGGAACCAAGTGTTCTGGCAAAACGGAACCAGTTTTTCGGTCTGCGCATGACACCGGAGAGACGGATCCGGTGTTTCAATGCATTTGTTAGACCGATCCGGATCCGTCTACAAATGCTATCCGTTTGCCCACAGATTTCTGGATACGGCAGGCAGTTCCGGTGATGGAACTGCCTGACGGATCTTCACAACACAAGTGTTAAAGTACCCTTAAAAGCTCGGACATGGACTCAGGTCCGCCCCTATCTCAGTGAAGCTACACATGCTCACTCCTTGGAGAATTAGGCCTACATGCCAGGGAATCACTATCTCTGAGAGATCCACAGAGAGAAAATCATCTCTACTTCACAGTACTCCATAGAGAGAGAAAGTAAGAACCAAGAAGGTCCGGGATCTACATGTCCGAGCACTGGAGTCAGTCAGTAAGGTATTTGCTGTTTAAGAAGACTTTACTGCAGTGGGAGGGACATTGCTAATACACCCTTCCACACCGATATGGCTGAAAGAGACATTTGAGAAGCCCAAAAAAGACCTGTTCCTTCACAGTTTGATCGATTGTACAAAGAATTGTACAGCCATTATGCAAAAGTTTTTTTTTGAAAACTTAGTTATGCTTTAAAGATCCATATTTGCTGGGGAAAGCCTTCACAACCTGTTGGCAGCTGTCAATTCATCCCTTCTCATCAATCACATGCCGAACATGTGCACTGTGCAAAAAAGATGGTGGCCAGTCTTTTGCACTATTGCAGGAAGTTTTAGGCAAAAAAAATGACCATTAGTGAAAATTAAGTAAAGTGAAGCAACTCCAACTTGATGATTCACCTCTTTAACCCAATCTGTAGAAATCTGGATTTCAGTTAATCAATCACTTATGATTTATATATATATATAATTTATATTTATAAATCTATTCATTTTTATATCAGCTTCTTACCCAATACGAGCTCAAATCCTAACCTCCTTTATAATGTTATCTTCAATGCAGGTGGCAAACGCCATATTATATCAGACATAAAAGTCCCCCAAGGTTAGAGGGGAGCAGGTCTGGTTACTCGGCTCAATGTCAGATTACTGTATAAAGCCGAAAGAACCATTAACCCTGTTCTTTCTGAAGTGGCCTTTCATCCACTGCAGTACCATAGTCGACGGCTCATGTTTGACAGGGTCAATGTCTAGTCTTTCGAATCACTCACCTATGAAATGTCAGATGCAGTATATGGACAAGTGGACAGAGAATGCTAGCTGTAAACACTACGACTCTGTTCACATTTTCTGCATTGCTTTCCTTTTTACAGGACCCATGATGGGTGTGATGAATCTGGTATATTTTAGATTTTTTTTAAATTAGATTTCTATCAGGTTTCTGATTTGTTTATTTTTTTTTTCTTCTTTTTTTATTGCATGCATGTTTCACTGTTCTGGCCATCAAACAGAAAATTTTTGAACGGACCCTTAGAAAGTATGAAAAAATGTAATTTGACAGTACGCCACACTGTATCATTGGGCAGTGGAGAGCTTAGTGGTTTTGTCACGTCACTGCTACAGCCGGTGATTGGCTGCAGCAGTCAAATGTCATGAAGAAAGAACAGAGACCGACAGGAAACCAAGAAAGCGTCTGGAGAGGCAGAGGAGTGGTAAGGCGAGACTCCTTTTGCTACTTTACATGGTAGTAAGTAAAAAAAAATCATGAAAATGAACAACCCACTTTAACCAACCCAATGTCAACAATAAATAATATAAACCAAGTTAGTCAAGTATCTGCCACTCAAGAGCCAAGGGAAAAGACGACATCTCAGCCTAGTAGATGAACAGGTGTTGGCCATGGTTTTGACTGACTGATCAGATTTTCTTGTGGCCTGTCACTTAAGTCCGGTAATATAGGGTACAGCATTGTGGTAGTTGGGGAAGGCTGGTGTGCAAAATATTCAACCTTATTGGGCTTTAAAAGTAACAACCAATTTTTTTGAACCAGAAATATTCCTATAACAAAGGTTACTTTACTTTCCTCACTCATCTTTCTTGGATTGAAAACAAAAACTTTCAAAGCATCAGTAGAAAATAACTAATAAAAGGTAGGCATATTAATACCCCGGGATTTGTCCAGTCCTACAGCAGACAGGAAGGAGAAGATAAAGCATTCACCAAAGCATACTTGCCCAAAAAAGCGTAAAGCTCACTACGCACATTTGATAAAAATCCTGTGTATCGGCCAATACCGTCAGTCAATCATCTGAGAGACTGGTCATCCACGTGTCTGCCAATTTTTATCTAATGTGTAAGCTGAGCCCAAGACACTATTTAGGCTAAACCTGTATTTCCCCTATGTGCACCATTGGTCTCTTTTGGGGTGGACTGTATTCTATGCCTAATCTGAAAAAGAACATGGCTTAATAAAAAGGGGAGTCGCTTCCTGGGAAGGAGCATAGCCTAAGATGTGACATTTTGCGGCAAAATTGCTCCACAGTTCTGGCGGATCTCACCGTATCTGGAGTAGACAGATACTGCCGTTCACAGCCTGGACCCATTTGACTTTAATGGGATCAAAACCGTCCAGATCTCTGTCAGATACCATTGTAGTCAAATGGGTCCAGCGGTGAACGGCAATATCCGCCTATGCTGGACACTTTGAGATCCGACAGGAACAGCCTGCCGGATACTGCCATTCACCGTTAGGCTTCGTTCACATCACTGTTCAGAAACGGGGCAGGAAAATGGAAAGGACGGATTCGGCACATAACTGAGCCGAAGGGAGCCCACGTGCCCCATAGACTATAATGGGGTCTGTTAGGTTTCCGCTCAGAAGAAGTTTGAAGCGGAGACAAAAGTCCTGCGCGCACAACTTTTGTCTCCGCTCCAAAATCTTCTTCTGAGCGGAAGCCTAACAGACCCCATTATAGTCTATTATGTGCTGAATCCGTCCTTTCCGTTTTCCTGCCCCTAAACGGAAAGGCTGAACGGGGATGTGAACGAAGCCTTACCGGAACAGCCTGCAGATGTGAAATTAGTCTTAGTAAATCTGCCCATGTGTCTTCCACAATATGCCTGAATCTCCACAGACGCTTGATTATAATAGGTCAGAAGAAAAACTACAATATGAGAAGGGGTAGTCCAAATATAGTTGGCCTCTCACAATGAACTTTAAAGGGAGTCTGTCAGCACATTTACCCCTTTTTAACAGTTCCCATAGCGCTGTAGCCGCAACACAGATGATAAAAACGGTACCTTTATATGCTTTGGTGGACTTTTAAAACTGCCAAAAACGAACTTTGATGCGTATGTACATGAGAGCTCGCAAGTGCCCAGGGCGGCGTCCACCGCGTTGGAGCCCAGGCAGCTCTGCTTCTTCGGCTCTTATCCCCGCCCAGCCCCTTCCTCTGTCCGCCCATCTGTTTTCTCTCCCCCTCAGCGAGATCCCGCGCCTACGCGATAACTTCCTTGGCCGGGGCATGCGCACTGCGATGCCCATTGCTGGCACGGCATCGCAGTAGCTTATGCGCATGCCTCGACCAAGGAAGTCATCGCGTAGGCGCGGGATCTCGCTGAGGGGGAGAGAAAACAGATGGGCGAGCAGAGGAAGAGGCTGGGCGGGGATAAGAGCCGAAGAAGCAGAGCTGCCTGGGCTCCAACGCGGTGGACGCCGCCCTGGGCACTTGCGAGCTCTCATGTACATACGCATCAAAGTTCGTTTTTGGCAGTTTTAAAAGTCCACCAAAGCATATAAAGGTACCGTTTTTATCATCTGTGTTGCGGCTACAGCGCTATGGGAACTGTTAAAAAGGGGTAAATGTGCTGACAGACTCCCTTTAATATTCCTCCAGGCCATGTTTGATGATGCAGAGAAATCAGATTTATGCTTTATTATTTAGGCCAAACTCCATCTTTCTTCTAGCGAAGTGCAAAAATTGGTTAAAAAACAAAATTTGCGTGGAAACTAAATATTGGCTTATAAAAAACTTACGCCACTCACCACAATCTCCATACATCTATTTATTCCAAAAGGTGCATGGTTAGGTGGGAGATTCAGCTTGCAGCACTCAAGCATTGTGGGGTACATTTGACCAGCGGCACTCGGTGCCCCTGTCGCAGATTCCGTCACATTTGCAGGAAATATCAGGACACGGTGCATCGTTATTTTTTTCGGGTAATATAATGTACACCATGACGGATCCCAACACCGTTAGAGGTGAATGGGGTCCATCGGACTCTGTTGGTGTCCATCACAAGACGGATCCATCACAGCTTGCATTCTATCGTTTTATGCTTCCATGACAGAACACAAAAAACTAAATTCCTAACGCAGATGTGAATCAGCCTAATCTGTGATGCACGAAGGTGACAGCTCGTCAGAGGACACACCTGTAATGCCCATCCTGCCATGAGGCAAAGACAGTCTCCTGAATCTTTCCATACACAGCAATGTGAGAACTATAAGTTGTAATAAAGGGTGACAACAATAATATCATTATATTTACAAAAGAACTATAAAACATTCAGAGAAACGATGAAAAAATGATAAATGACAGCCTATGTTAGGACACCAAGATAATGTCCAAAATAAACATTGAGTAAACGAGGAGCTGCCGGGTCTAGGTGCATCCTGCAGATCATTAATATGGTTTGGCTGAATTGATGAGCATAGTAAATCTATGAGATGCAAGATGCACGAAATTTAGGCGACTTATTCTGTAAGTGAATACGCACAACGATAGATAGGAATTGACTCACCTGATGATGCACAAAGCAGCAGCACCAGACCATGAGGTTGCATGAGATGGAATTCCCAGCAGATATTTAATCAGCTCAGTGTGTGAGTGCACAGGACGAGTATCAGGAGGCTGCAGAGTTTGCAATACTGCTTCATGATTTCCTTCCAGCTGCCTGGGTGACCCCTCCCAGTGAATAGCCTAAAGTGAAAGGCAGGAAGCGACTATCTATTGCTATCAGACAAACGCATCAGTCAAACGTTTCACCCCTATGTGTGGTTTGTAAAAAGCACTTATTGGGGAAGACACCTCATAGACAAGGACTGGTGCTTCATGCTGAGAGCTGTCCTGTCTCCAGGGCTGTGGTTTTGCGGGTGAGATAAGAGGATCAGTCAACAGTGTGTACTACATCTGGGCTGGATGATGCCCTTTGATGCTCCAGGGTGGTGGGCTCTGATATCTGTGCAACACGCTTTCAGACAGATAAGGGGAAAGGCTAGTACATACCAGTCCACTAACGTCTATGGAGGGCTCCAAACTGGGCCAAAGTGGTTGAAAACAGAAAACCTGCTCCCTGAGAAGCATCTAATATGCATGACAAGTACTGTCACCCTCATGCAAAGTTATAAGGATGTCCCTATTTTCACAGAAATGTATGAAGTTTGTGCAGCAGAAAGCAGGTCAGGGACTACGAGCCCGTCGTAAAGTAGACTTTTGGCCTTTGTCCATAAAAAGGGATCATCGGTGTAGTTAAAGTTGTTTCTGCAGGTTTACCCACACGACCGTAGTAATGGTCCGCATCCGAGCCACAGTTTTTGCGGCTCGGATGCGGACCCATTCACTTCAATGGGGCCGCAAAAGATGCGGACAGCACTCCGTGTGCTGTCCACATCCGTTGCTGTGTTCCGAGGCCCCGCTGTATTCCGTAGCATGTCCTATTCTTATCCGTTTTGCGGACAAGAATAGGCATGTCTACAATGGGCCATCCGTTCCGCAAATTGCGGAAGGCACACAGGCAGCTTCCGTTTTTTTGCGGATCCGTGGTTTGCGGACCGCAAAAAACGGCACGGTCGTGTGCATGTAGCCTAAGAAGAGGACTAGAGGCCATTTTACATAGGCTAGGAATTGGGACAATTATCAGGAACAAATGTTTTTTTTCCCAATAATTGTCCTGCATTAAAGTGGTTGTCTCATCTCAGACAATGGGGGCTTATCGCTAGGATATGCCCCCCCCCCCCATTGTCTGATAGGTGCGGGTCCCAAGAATGGAGCCCTGAAAGTGGTGGAGGGTGCACTGTGCACTCTATTCATTTCTATGGGGCCGTTGAAGATAGCCGGACCAATAGAAGTGAATGGGAGCGGTGGCCGGCCATGCGCAGTGCACTCCCATTCACTTCTATGGGGAGAGCGCTTGGTGGTGGCCGGACCGGAGTCCTCCAGCCACCACTTTGCGGGGCTCTGTTCTCAATCTGCTCACCGCCAGGACCCGCACCTAGAAGACAATGGGGGAATATCCTAGCGATATGACCCCATTGACTGATATGAGTCAACCCCTTTAAAGGAAACCTGTCAGCAATGAAACATCCCCCAAATGAGAGCAAGTGGTGTATATTGTAAGTAACGCCACGTCCAGTTATGACATTTTTATGCCTAATGACGTTATGCACCAACAAACCAGCAGTAAAATCATTGAGAGGACTCCTGAGCTCAGCATATAATAGAGAGGACTCATAGAGTCCTCAATGCATTTTACTGCTGTTTATTAGAGCACAGCATTGGAAAGTAAGTCAGTATGAAGATAAAAATTACACAATCGGACTTGGCATTTCCACTTACATACACTATACACCGCATAGTCTATTATGGGGGATGTTTAGCAGATTGCCTTTAAGCTGCCGCCGAATCGTCAGTCACCCTGTCAACGAGAAAATGCTCATTCATCGGGTGATCACATCTTCTATAAGGTTCCAAAATTTGTTGTTTGCCGGAAACACATTGTCCTGTGTAAACAGGGATCTGCTGCTGACAAACAATGAATCTGTATGGGGATAAACAATCGCAGTAGAGATCATTCATCCCCATATGGAAGGGATGACTGCTGCATGTAACTGTAGCTCTACTACAGTTGAACAATTAGGCAGTGATCAGAAAGAATGGTTCACAACTGAACATTGCCCAGTGCACGGGCCCATGTAAATGCCCTGCATGTGTTGGTCAGTGCCCTGCATTGTGGCGAGATCCTGTTCAGTACAGAGAGGGAGGCAGTCATTGGCGATATTTATTCAATTGGCACCATTCTATAAATTTTACTAGGACTACAGTTGGTACTATGTTTGGCATTATATTTGATGGCACTACATGATTCCAGTTACAGAGGTTTTTCCACAAATCACATTTAACCCCTAAACACAGCACTCCTCTATTTCTGTCACTCCAATAGACTGTGAATAGAGTGGTCAGTGACCATGGGGACTCCTGTTTTAGTGATTGATGGCGGTCTCAGATGGTCCTCACTGCTCATGTATTTATCACCTGTCCTGAGAAACCTCTTTAAGTGACCCTAAGAGGTGATTTCTCCTTACGTTACATTAATAGGACTCCTAGGAGAGACAGAGAGAGTCCTGATTACTCCGCCCAAACACACAATGATTGACAGCTCTCCCTGTATTAGTGTGTGTATAGAGAAGCCTGTCAATCATCCTGAGTGGGAAGGGTAATCAGGACTCTCACGGTTTCTTCTAGGAGTCTTGCTTCTTTACTCAAAAATCCTTCTTCAAATCATATAAACTTATATATCACTGAACTCAGCTTCCCTCCCTCCATCATGTCCTGCTCTCAGATAGGACATTAATATTGTGCCATATAGCTAATAGGAGTGATCGAAGAATACAGTTTAGAGGCTGGGGGTTATACTTCTCCCATGAATACACTCTGTGTGTCCGGTGTATTCTTTAAACTCTTCTATTAGGCAAAAAATACAATATTTTTTATGCCGTTTTGGTTAATAGAAGAGTGTACCTGTCCTCAAATTAAGCTGCCATTACACAGGGCAGTACCGTCTGAAGAAAGATCTGCTTTAACAAGAAATGCAGACGGGGTTGACTTGGCACAATTATTAAGACTGCAATTATCCCCATTTTAAAATTCACATTAAATACTGAAAATGTGTTTAAATTATAGACATGATTGATTTTTGGCTTTCTAATCGGTCAGTGAATTCTGGCCAAGTTGTCCAGACAAAGTGAACACTGAGGTTAGCGATGCTGTAATAGGTCTGAGCCAAACACTGAATTCATATTGCTGCTTGTTTCAGTCCTAAGGTCAGCAGAAGGGTTACCAAGGCTGCCATATATATTCAGATTCTTAAATCAGCAGTTCCCTGGATGCCCATGTATAGGCTATGATTCGGCGGTCTCCATGTGGGCAGCGGTAACGAGACATTCTTCGGCTGTCCATAGTTGCGTCCACTTCTGCAAAAGGAACTGAATCTCCTGTGTCTGCTTCTGCACTGGACACGTTCAATTACTGCTTAGCGCCTGCACAGAGGTGGATGCAGCCAGGGACAGCCGAGGAAGCAGTCACACCGATAAATGAGTTGACTGTCGCCATCTTATGTCCTATGGATGCATGGTCACTAATTTTTATATAGGCCATGCATAGCCCACAGGGAGTTTTAATTGCAGAGCTGATATATAAGATATAGTTTTATCATTACAAATTGGAGTTGGATGGTTTGTACCAAGACAAAAATACCAGAGGATAGAGGATAAGTATCTTATCATAGGGGTGCAACCACTGGGACCAACACTGACCTTGAAAACAGAGATCCCAATTCCCCCAAATGGATGGTGTTTTCGATGGGACTGATGCAAATGGCTATGAATGGAGTGGTGGCACATCTGTTCGACCAATGCATTCATTTTTTGGTATTAGGACCCCCCATCTCAAGTGCGATAGGGGTCTCAGTGGTCAGACCTCCAACGATGCTTATGCCTAAGGCTACTTTCACACTTGCGCTTGATCGGATCCGTTCTGAACGGATCCGATCATATTAATGCAGACGGAGGCTCCGTTCAGTACGGATCCGTCTGCATTAATAACTTTAAAAAATTTCGCAAGTGCGCAAGTGCGCAAGTAGCCTGCGCGGATCCGTTCAGACTTTCAATGTAAAGTCAATGGGGGACGGATCTGCTTGAAGATTGAGCCATATGGTGACATCTTCAAGCGGATCCGTTCCCATTGACTTACATTGTAAGTCTGAACGGATCCGCACGCCTCCGCACGGCCAGGCGGACACCCGAACGCTGCAAGCAGCGTTCAGCTGTCCGCCTGTCCGTGCGGAGGCAAGCGGAGCGGAGGCTGAACGCCGCCAGACTGATGCAGTCTGAGCGGATCCGCATCCATTCAGACTGCATCAGGGCTCAAACGGAGCTCACGAGCGGACCGACGAACGCTAGTGTGAAAGTAGCCTAATCCTGATGCTAATCCAGATGCTTATGCCCAAGTCTGTGGATAGGTGATACGTTTTCATCTTGGTACAAACCCTTTAACAGTTTTTGGCCTGTTAGGAAATGTTCCGATATGATGACCAACTAAGGCTACTTTCACACTCGCGCTTGGTGTGGATCCATCATGGATCTGCACAAACGCATCCGTTCAGATAATACAACCACCTGCCTCCGTTCAGAACAGATCCGTTTGTATTATCTTTAACGAAGCCAAAACGAATCTGCCTTGAACACCATTGAAAGTCAATGGAGGACAGATCCGTTTTCTATCGTGCCATATTGTGTCAGTAAAAATGGATCCGTCCTCATTGACTTACATTGTGTAAGTTTGGCTCAGTTTCGTCAGATGGACACCAAAACACTGCAAGCAGCATTTTAAACACTGCAAGCAGCATTTTGGTGTCCGCCTCCAGAGCGGAATGGTGACTGATCGGAGGCAAACTGATGCATTCTGAGCTGATCCTTTTCCATTCAAAATGCATTCGAATGCAAACTGATCCGTTTTGGACCGCTTGTGAGATCCCTGAACGGATCTCACAAACGGAAACCAAAACGCCAGTGTTAAAAAGTAGCCTAAGCCAACGAAAGCCAAGTGGTAAACGGACCTCCTTGTGGAGATGGCTTGACCCTCAAGTCATTGGCAGCTTAGATACCGCAGTTGTGATGAGACATTTGTACGGACATGAAAGGCACAATTTCAGGAACATAAGAGCTGTACAGGCTTAGGAAACGTGAACATCACAAAGCTTGGCAATTTGCCATGTCTATAGTCAGCTGCAAATGGCTTAAAAAACTGTTTCCTTTAACACAAAAATATATTAAAACAATGAAAAAACGATGCTTGGAGGGCATACGGCCCTGGAAGGGGTTGTCCATTCAGGAAACAGAGTTCGGCAGGACGAAAGCGGCCACCTGGCTCTATATCACAGGCCCCGCAAAGCTGTTTACTCAGCGAATTACAGAATATTAACAAGCAGTAAATTGGTGAGTGGCTGCGCATAAAAATGATATATATTGTTTATCACTGTCTATATCTTCAAAGTCTGCATTCTGTCAGGGCAGGGGAATAAGAGACCCATGGCCGTTCCCACTCTTACAGGTCTCTGTGATGAAAGTGAGAAACAGATCCCACAAGTAATGAAACCCTGATGCGCTCTTCATAGATTATGTGCAATCTAAGGTACAAATTGCAAAGCCCACCCGTCTTGTGTAATCAGGACTTGGTTTCTGCAACAGATTGCTAAACACGGTGACCATTTAAGACTCTCTTTTTGATCTCATGCACAAAGCTCCACCGTCCCATCGAGCTCTACTGTACAGGATATACAACTACCTTGAGATAACCTTTGAGTGGTTTTGGGTCGTGGACAGAAAACTTTTCTGCAAGGTTAAGCATTTGCTCTTTGTGCAAGAAATTGTGGAGGACTTTTGTAAAGGAATCTAATAACTTTTGGCAGAAAGTTGAATCGGGTTACGTGGAGAAAAAAACCAGAGCTCTCAAATTTAATAAAAGTGAAGCCTGTATTAATCTAACCTTCTGTTAGCACCTTATTTGGTCCCATATTTCCATTATAGAAACAGCCTGCAATAATTAGACAACTAATGAATGAACTTGACCACTTATGGTCAAATGTACGATGGCCGCACTGGTACTGGAGCCTGTCACATCTCATACGGTTAAGTGGCAAGTTACATAAGTAATAGCTAAAAGTGTGATGTATGTAGTAGTGGTAGGCCACATCTACTATTAATTATTCAATTCATGGTAGGCATATATGTTAGGAAAAGCTACCATAGTATACGCCAAAGGTATCCATACACTTGATGGAGGCCAACAGAGGGTTCTTTTGACCTTTTTTGGGCTGGCAGACGTATACTTTTAAAAAATTTTTTAGTGGTATAGATAATTCCCACTGAAACCAAAGGGACATGTAATGAACAGATGATCTGTGCCCTCCACAACTGAAGATGGTTTTATATCCACTTTCCGCTCTTTTTAAGCTGACCATACACCGTATTTCTTGGCTAAACATGATGATTTCAGCGGGAACTGGTCGACAATTTAATGTGTGTGGTGGTGCACCAACTTTGCCCTGATGGCAGATACTGGGGGTCAGAAGGATCAGACGGATTTCACCACGCCTGAGCCTTTTGTTCTAAGGGGAAATAGTAGAGCGCTAGAAGTGCCTGGCAGCGGCTTAGCCTTTCCCCTTATTCAGAAGAAAAGGCTGAGCCCAGTGCGCCTGAGTATGAAAGGGTTGAGAGGGATAGCTGTCCACTGAACAAGTATTCCGCCAACAACTACCTAAAGTATATGGCCAATTATATAAAGGGGTTTTCCGGGGCCGCATCCTTAGGATAAGTCAACAATATTAGCAGGGGTGGACTGGTCATTCACCCTACGGGGAAATTTCCCAGTGAGCGGATGCCCAAGGAGCGGCCTAAGCCCTCCTCATGGCTGCCGGCCATGTAGATAACGACATGGTACTCTCAGCATTAAAGAGCTGAACTCGGACATCCTCCACTCAGCCCCTCTGAGATGAGCATCGGAGCATTTCATGGGCTTTTTTGTTTACATTTTTACACTGCTAGGCGGAGGGTTCCGCTTAGCAGTGTTCCCGATGAAGTTGCGGGATACATCACTGCCCTAGCCATTTTACAGTTCTAGGTCAGCGCTAAAGCCCGCCCATTAGTGCCGGTGACATCACCGGACTCACTGCGATTCAGCGCAGGGCAATGCTCATCTCAGAGGTGCTGAGAGGGGGAAGAAGGGGTTATGTCCAGGTTCAGCATTAAGTACTTATTCATTCAGCCATCGGCCACAGGTGCCCTCCTGAATTCAACTGTATAGCTGACGTTCCCGCGACAGGTTGTAGGAGATCGGTGAGACTGGCAACACGTGGTTTGATCTGACATGTTTTCCGTTTGGATCAAATGACGCCTGTGCTGTTTCTGGTGCTTGCCGCACCTTCTTTCCCCAGATGTGGCTATTAGGGTCATTTAACCTTCTCTATTTAAAGTTGCTTCTCCCACAATGCTATGCGGTTTATAGCTTCTGTTTGGACCTTTGGATAGATTGTGGTTGTATCTCGGCTGAATTACTGGTGCTTCCATTGCTCCTTTGAAGTTAAGTTATTCCTTTCCCTTTTGTATGAGTTCTGTGTGTTGCATTTCCCTATTGTTTCGTTCTTCCTTTTGGAGGAACAGGTAGTCTCGTCCCTGCCATTAGTACCAGGGTCCTATAGGGCTTGATAGGACTCTAGGTATTCCTGTGTATGAACTCACCTACCTCTGGGGTCTGTTCATACTGATAGTTAGTCAGGACTTTGATTAGTGTTTTACTAGGAGGTGTCCATCTCCTTTCCCTTGTTTCCAGGCCTTATTCCCTCAACCCTTTCCCCCCTATGTTCGGCGTGACGTTTCCCTCCCACACCCGAACGTGACAATAGCTATCCTGAAGACACTTAGCCCAATGTGTTATATTAATCACCTATACAGAAGTTGATGCAATTGTTGTGTTCACATGGTTGAAGTCAGAAGAGAGGAAAGCGTCCTGTGTCCCTTTTCCTGGAAATGCTTTAAGATTTCCGTACACACGCGTATATCCTGGATTCCGAAGACAAAGCCTTTCACAGTATATACAGATCCTTAATAACACAGGATCAAGGGGGCTTCAAGATCCTCTCGGATACAGAGGGTACTCAGGATTCTTGTCACAAATAAATTCTGTACTTGGTAACAAACTAAAGTTATACTCAAAATAGTGTATGGACAGGTTGCCAACTAGATGCATATTTCTCATGAGAACTGTGTACAAGATATGGGTTTACATAGTAAAACTGCATATTTTCCATTTTGACCCCAAAAAAATACTGCATCTATTATTATAGAATCTTTTAATAGTGAATTCCGGCTATTAATATCGCACATAATGTTATACACAAGATGAATAACGGCATTATACACTGGAGCCTGCGGAAAATGGAGACAGGGTAGAAAGGACATCAGTTACTGTCTTAGATGCCAGACATTATACGATGACTTCATATCTTACAGTTCATGTTCAGCTGTATTTCTGCATGGATTACAATGCATTCAGAAAGTCTTCACACCCTTTCACTTTTTAACATTTTGTTATGTTGCAGCCTTGTGCTAAAATAAAATAAAAATCTAGTTATTCTGCATCATTCTGCGCTCAGTACCCGATAATGAGGTAGAAACACCATGTTTAAAACCTTTTAAAAAAGGAAAAACTAAAATCTGGCATTGACATAAGTTTTCAGACTCTTCACTAAGGACTTAGTTGAAGCACGTTTGGGGACCGTCAGTGGACAGCCATTTTCAGGTCTATCCAGAGATGTTCCATTGGTATCAAGTCATGGCTCTGGCTGGGCCACTCAAGGACATTGACAGTTGTCCCTAAGCCACTCCTGTGTTGTCTTGGTGGTGTGCTTAGGGTCTTAGGTTTCCATTATGAATATTTCTGTACTTTGCTTCATTCAGCTTTCCCTCAACCCTGACCAGTCTCCCTGTCCTAGCTGCTGAAAAACACCCTACAGCATGCTGCTGCCACCACCAAGCTTCACTGTAGGGATGATATCGGACAGGGCCTGTTTCCTCCAAACATGATGCGTAGAATTGAGGCCAAAAAGTTCAATCCTGGGTTCATAGAACCAGATAATCTGGTTTGTCAGAGTCTGAGAGTCCTTTAGCTGTTTTTATTTTATTTATTTTTTTGCAAATTTAAGGCGGCTTTAATGTGTCTTTTACTGAGGAGAGGCGCTTCTTTCTGGCCACTCTGCCATAAGGCCCAGAATGGTGGAGTGCTCCAGTGATGGTTGACCTACTTTATTTCTCCCATCTGCACATAGGATCAAAAATCTCTTTCAAGATAAATGTTTTTTTGTTTTTTACATCTGACAACACCTTCAAATGTCCTAAAACAGAAGTGCAAACCTGAGCAATTTTTCTGTGAGTTAGGGACATCTCAGCTAGAGTGACCATTGGGTTCTTGGTCACCTCTCTAAGGCTACTTTAACATTAGCATTTTTTGTGGATCCGTCATGGATCTGCAGAAACGCTTCCGTTACCATAATACAACCGCATGCATCAGTCATGAACGGATCCGGTTGTATTATGTCTTCTATAGCCATGACGGATCCGTCTTGAAAACCATTGAAAGTCAGAGGGGGACGGATCAGTTTTCTATTGTGTCAGAGAAAACTGATCCGTCCCTATTGACTTACATTGTGTGTCAGGACGGATTCGTCTTGCTCAGCACCACATTGCGGACAGAAAAAAGCTGCTTGCAGCCTTTTTCTGTCCGCGATGGGGACGCAACTAAACGGAATGGAATGCATTTTGGTGCGTTCCATTCAGTTCAGTTTTGTCCCTATTGACAATGAATAACCAGGAAGACTCCTGATTGTTACAAACTTCTTCCATTTAAGAATTATGGAGGCCACTGGGCTCTTGGGAACTTTCAGTGCAGACATTTTTTGTCCCCTTCTCCAGATCTGTGCCTCCACACAAGCCTGTCTCTGGGCTCTACAGGCAGTTCTTTACTCCTTTTAGCTTGATTTTTACTCTGATATGCATTGTCAGCTGTAATACCTTATATATAGCTGTGTGTCTTTACAAATCATGTCCAATCAACTCAATTTACCACAGGTGGACTCCAATCAAGGAGTAGAAATATCTCAAAGATGATCAAGGGAAATGGGAGGTCCCCAGAACTAAATGTCAAGTGACATAGCAAAGGGGCTGAAAATTTATGTCCATATGAAATTTTAGTTGTTCCTTTTTAATAAATTTGCAAAAATGTCAAAAATTCTGTTTTAACTTTCTCATTATGTCGTACTGAGTGCAGAATGATGAGGTAAACTGGATTATTATTTTTTTTAGCACAAGGCAGCAACATAGAAAATGTACGGTATGTCATATACATGATTATAAAGCAGAAGATATTATAGATAGAAATTTAAAGCGTATAAGTCTGCCGAACAGTGTGCTGTCTTCCTGGCGCTAGAGTTCGACACATCGCGGATCGGGTTGACAGATTACTGGGAGAGGCTGGAGAAGATCCAGCGGTCATGTTCCATATCGAAACCAATAACAAAGTTAGAGGTAGGTAGAGAGTCCTTAAAAATCATTTCAGGGATTTAGCTCAAAGGTAGTATTTTCCGAAATACTGCCTGTACCAAGGGCCACACAAGAAAGGCAGCGGGAGATCAGGGAGATTAACAAGTTCCTGGAGAACTGGGCCGACTTCTCTATCGGCTACAGGCTCTATCGTAGGGACGGGCTGCACCTCAATGGGGAAGGGGCAGCTGTGTTGGGAGAAGATGGCTAGAAGGTTGGAGGAGTGTTTAAACTAGGGACTGGGGGGAGGGAAATTACATTATAGGAGGGGAAGATAGTGCAGATAGAGACCGGGGGAAAGGTAGTGGGACTGGGGAGGAATGGAAGGAGGGACTAGAACAGTTCAGAAGGAAAGGTGTAGAGTAAAAAATATACATAAACCTCTCAAATGTATGTATACTAATGCCAGAAGCCTGACTAATAAAACTGGGGAGCTGGAATTAGTGATGTGTGAGGAGGACTATGACATAGTGGGAATAACTGAGACATGGCTGGATGATAGCTATGACTGGGCGGTTAATGTACAGGGTTACAGTCTGTTTAGAAAGGATCGTCAAAACCGGAGAGGGGGAGGGGTCTGCCTTTATGTAAAGTCCGGTCTAAAGACCACACTCCGGGAAGATATAAGTGAGGGACATGAACATGTGGAGTCACTGTGGGTAGAGATACATGGAGCTAAAAACAACAATAAATTACTAATAGGAGTTTACTATAAACCACCTAATATACCAGAGTCCACAGAAAATCTACTACTAAACGAGATAGACAAGGCGGCAAATCATAATGAGGTGTTATTATGGGGGACTTCAACTACCCAGATATAGACTAGGAAACTGAAACTTGTATATCTCATAAAGGAAACAGGTTCTTGGCAATAACCAAAGACAATTACCTTTCCCAACTGGTTCAGGACCCGACTATAGGGACGGCCATACTGGACTTAGTATTAACCAATAGGCCTGACAGAACAACAGATGTGCAGGTCGGGGGACACCTGGGAAATAGTGACCACAAAGTAATAACCTTCCAATTATCATTAAAAAGAGCGTTTCTACAGGGAGAAACAAAAATAAAAAAAATTAGCCAACTAAGAGAGGCCATAGGCCTAACTGGGACAAAGTCCTAAAAAATAAAAATACAGCCACAAAATGGGATATCTTTAAAAGCATCCTAAAATCTCATTGTGAGAGGTACATACCGTATGGGAATAAAAAGTTAAAGGGTTTCTACCACCACATTTGGTCCTATTTAGCTGACTGACACTAGCGATGTGCTAGTGTCAGCTGTCCATAACAGTGTTCTCACTTATCATCTTTCGTTCACCTTAAAAACTTACTTTTATAGATATGCTAATGAGCCCCTAGGTGCTATGTGGGCGTCATTAGCACCTAGAGGGCTCCGTCCACTAACTATTTCAGCCGCCCATCGCGTCCCTCCAGCCCGCCCCGCTCCTGTTGATTGACGTGAAACTTCTCAGTATCTCGTACCAATTCCTGCGCCGTGCGCTTCTGTATTCGGCGCAGGCGCAGTGAGTGAATGCCGCGCTCCTGGTGCCGGTTTCCTCACTGTAACGTAGTTGGCGCAGGCACAGTGAGGAAGCTGGCGCCGGGAGAATACAGAAGCGCGCGGCGCAGGCGCGGGAATTGGTACGAGATACTGAGAAGTTTCAAGTCAATTAACAGGAGCGGGGCGGGCTGGAGGGACGCAATGGGCGGCTGAAATGGTTAGTGGACGGAGCCCTCTAGGTGCTAATGACACCCATATAGCACCTAGGGGCTCATTAGCATATCTATAAAAGTACGTTTTTAAGGTGAACAGCAGCAAACAGATGATAAGTAAGAACACTGTTATGGACTGCTGACACTAGCATATCGCTAGTGTCAGTCAGCTAAATAGGACCAAATCTGGTGGTAGAAACCCTTTAAGGAACAAAAAGAAACCAATGTATATAAATAGAACTGTAAAGAAAGCAATAAATGACAAAAAGAAAGCATATAAAACATTAAAACAGGAAGGTAGCACGGAAGCACTGAAAAACTATAAGGAAAAAAATAGAACATGTAAAAAAACAAATAAAAGCGGCCAAACTAGAGACCCAGAGATTAATTGACAAAGAGAGCAAAACTAACCCTAAAATGTTCTTCAATTATATAAATGTTAAAAAGTATAAATCTGAAAGTGTCGGCCCTTTAAAGAGTAATGAGGGGGGAGTCGCAGAGAGCGACGGGGAGAAAGCAAAGCTGTTAAATATTTTTTTCTCCAATGTATTCACTGAGGAAAATAAAATGTCAGATG
The DNA here is from genome assembly GCF_014858855.1 of Bufo gargarizans. NCBI lineage: Eukaryota > Metazoa > Chordata > Amphibia > Anura > Bufonidae > Bufo > Bufo gargarizans. Next base: position 186,028,200 of record NC_058086.1, read on the forward strand.
AAATGCTGAATGTAAAAATAAATTCCCCATTAAAAGTGTCCTGTCTGACCCAGGAAGAAGTACAACAGCGACTTAAAAAGATTAAAATAGACAAATCGCCAGGACCAGATGGCATACACCCCCGTATCCTAAGATAATTAAGTAATGTCATAGCCAGACCCCATATTTCTGATATTTGCGGACTCTATACGGACAGGAAATGTCCCACAGGATTGGCGCATGGCAAATGTGGTGCCAATATTCAAAAAGGGTCCAAAAACAGAGCCCAGGAACTATAGGCCGGTAAGTTTAACATCTGTTGTGGGTAAACCGTTTGAAGGTTTTCTAAGAGATGCTATCTTAGAGCATCTCAACGGAAATAAGCAAATAACGCCATATCAGCATGGCTTTGTGAGGGATCGGTCATGCCAAACTAATTTAATCAGTTTCTATGAGGAGGTAAGTTCTAGAGTTGACAGCGGCGAATCAATGGATGTCGTATATCTGGACTTCTCCAGAGCATTTGATACTGTACCACATAAAAGGTTAGTATATAAAATAAGACTGCTCAGACTGGGAGAAAACATCTGTATGTGGGTAAGTAACTGGCTGAGTGATAGAAATTAACGGTACACACTCAGATTGGGTCACTAGCGGTGTACCTCAGGGGTCAGTATTAGGCCCTATTCCCTTAAATATATTTATTAATGATCTTGTAGAAGGCTTGCATAGTAAAGTATCAATTTTCGCAGATGACACTAAACTGTGTAAAGTAATTAACACTGAAGAGGACAGTATACTACTACAGAGGGATCTGGATAGATTGGAGGCTTGGGCAGAGAAGTGGCAGATGAGGTTTAACACTGACAAATGTAAGGTTATGCACATGGGAAGGAATAATGCAAGTCACCTGTACATACTAAATGGTAAAACACTGGGTAACACTGACATGGAAAAGGATCTAGGAATTTTATTAAACAGCAAACTAAGCTGCAAAAACCAGTGTCAGGCAGCTGCTGCCAAGGCCAATAAGAAAATAATAATAATGATGATAAGAACATAGTCCTACCACTTTACAAATCGCTAGTCAGACCACACATGGAGTACTGTGTACAGTTCTGGGCTCCTGTAAACAAGGCAGACAGAGCTGGAGAGGGTCCAGAGGAGGGCAACTAAAGTAATAACTGGAATGGGGCAACTACAGTACCCTGAAAGATTATCAAAATTAGTGTTATTCACTTTAGAAAAAAGACGACTGAGGGAGGATCTAATTACTATGTATAAATATATCAGGGGTCAGTACAGAGATCTCTCCCATCATCTATTTATCCCCAGGACTGTGACTGTGACGAGGGGACATCCTCTGCGTCTGGAGGAAAGAAGGTTTGTACACAAACATAGAAGAGGATTCTTTACGGTAAGAGCAGTGAGACTATGGAGCTCTCTGCCTGAGGAGGTGGTGATGGTGAGTACAATAAAGGAATTCAAGAGGGGCCTGGATGTATTTCTGGAGCATAATAATATTACAGGCTATAGCTACTAGAGAGGGGTCGTTGATCCAGGGAGTTAGTCTGATTGCCTGATTGGAGTCGGGAAGGAATTTTTTATTCCCCTAAAGTCGGTAAAATTGGCTTCTACCTCACAGTTTTTTTTTTTGCCTTCCTCTGGATCAACTTGCAGGACAACAGGCCGAACTGGATGGACAAATGTCTTTTTTCGGCCTTATGTACTATGTTACTATAGCCTTGAAAAGATTTGAAAAGCCTAAAGGGACTCTCCAAAAAAAACACATTTATAATGTGAATATGTTTGATTGTCAGGTGCAGCCTAGCCGGGATATGAATGGGGGCTCTTCACGATGCACCATTGAGCTCATTACTAGGAATATGAATGACCCTATAGAAGCGTGTGCTGACATTGAGCAGGATCAATCTCTACTCCATTGAATCGTCTTACACATTCCAGCTGACCGTGTGTCAGTAAAGGTTGTAATAACGTTCCCCTCACAAAGCGCTCCACACATCATGTAAGACTTCACTGACGGGCTCCAGTCCTTGATGTGGAATAGTTTATATTTTGGCCTGTAGCACACAGGAGTCCATCAGTCACTGAAATGTCCAGAGTAACAGCAGATGGTGGTGATCGCCTAAAATGATGATTTGTCTTTTATTAATGGCTGCTAATGTGTACGTACTGACTGGAAAGCAGAAATGTTTTCTGAGGTTACCGTAGGGTAGAGGTCACTGTGCGGCGTGAAGCTCGTTTTACATGAGCGGAGTTTGGAGACACATAAATGTATTTGCATTAAGCTACATTAACACAAACGTATTTTGTTTCCGTGTCCGTTCCTTTTCTTTTTTTTTTGTGGATAGGATGTGGACCCATTCGTTTCAATGGGTCCGCAAAAAATGCGGACAGCCCACCGTGTGCTATCCGCATCCATATGTCCGTTCCATAGCCCCGCAAAAAAGATAGAACATGTCCTACTCTTGTCCGTTTTGCTGAATAGGATAGGCATTGTTACAATGGATCCGCAAAAAAAAAATAAACGGATGCCATACGGAACATCATCCGCAATTTGCGGACCGCAAAACACATACGGTCATGTGAATGTAGCCTAACACTTACTTGGAATTGGCTTCACCTGCTTTACGGCTCATGTACACAAACGTATTTTTGGTCTGCACCATATCTGATCCGCATTTTTTTGGGGGTTGGATGCGGACCCATTCACTTCAATGGGGGCGCAAAAGATGGGGCTGTATGTCCGATCCGAGGCCCTGCAAACCTGCAAAAAAAAAAATAGAATAGACGGAACGTCCTGCCCTCAATAGAACTGTCCTACCCTTGTCCGTAAAATGAACAAGAATAGGACAGTTCTATAGAGGGCAGGACGTTCCGTTCTGCAAAATGTGGAAGACATACAGCCGGTATCTGTGTTTTGTGGATCCGCAATTTGCTTACCGCAGAAAAGGCAATGGCCGTGTGCATGAGCCCTTAGGCTGAGGTGTGGTTTTGGCCGCTTTCACAAGGCAGTGTCTGGGTCAATATTTTGTGTCAGTATTTAAAAGGCAAAACCAGGCATGAGTCCAAAACATGGAAAAGGCAGAGGTGTTTCGACACTCATTGACAACTGGCATTTCTCGGCAGGATAATGCTCGCTCACCCACAACGTTTTCCAGGAATGTCTCTGCTAGATGGCAACACTTCCTTGGCATCCTGGGTCGCCAGGTTTATCGCCAATCGAACAGATATGTGACCAGCAGGGACGCCAGCTTCAGCAACCTACAAGTATGCAAGATCTACAGGCCCAGCTGTAACATCTGTGGTCAAATGTTCTTCAGGACACCATATGGAACCTGTATGCCTCCATGCCCAACCCAGTTAAGCCAGTTCTCTGCTCTGCACTGATAAGGGGCATTCACCCTGAACCAACTGTCTGCAGAGGAGGTACTTATCCAAGTCATGTCTCAAGGCCTCTGAAAAGGTTGAGCATTGACTTATAGGATAGCTACCTTACATCTGGTGGCATTAGAGGCCGAGATTTCTCAGAGCTCATTTGCATCCCTTTTCTTCCCAGAATTCCAGATGGGCATTGCCTGGCCTATAAGACTCCTCACACCCTTTAAGAGGCTCTCCATAAGGAGATATTGTATTTGCCAAATCCATGCCCAACTGGATCTCATCTTGTGTCCAGGCTAGAGGCCTAGAGCCTCCTTCCAAATGTGTCATTTTCCCCAATAAACTTCTTCGCTCTAATATCGTAATCACTTACGTATGTCAGTATATTCACACACGATTCCAACAACTCCTTGGTACGGTATTTTATTTTTTATCAATGAGTGTATTATAGTTTTTCTCCCTGTAGGTTTCACTCCTAGTTATGGCTTCCAAACTACTGACCAGAAAGAATGCTGCCATGTGAGGGAGGCCTTAGATATGATTTCCCTATCATAGGTACCACTGCTAGCTGAGACCTACAGTGGATTACTGATAATGTAAGAAGCCCCTTCAGCACAATAATGACTGATTTCATCCATGTACAGTAGAGAGTAGATAGTATACGGTATAGATCATCTGTGGAATCAACTCCTACATGAAGGACATACTGTAAAATGTAAAACTAGCACTCAATGCATTCTAGCCCTCCATCGGAGGTACACTGATGAGCAAAAGGGTAACAATGTTTTGAACTTTTGACTTTCAGGCTCCATATGTAAGTCCAATTTATGTATGAGATAGCCAAGATGATTGTCTATAAAATGATGGTAGTGTAGTGTACGGGAGAGTAATACCCCGTCACTACAGAAGGGTCACTTGGGTGTTGTCGTTCCCCCTGTATTTAAGGGGAGGTTGGTATAAAACATCTTATAATGTCATGCTATGTATTTTCCTGTTACTGTGAAACGTGCATTTGCAGGTCGGCTAGGGTGTAGTTCCAGCTCTGAGTCACTAGAGGGAGCTAGGGAACCCTAGGTTATATAAGGCCCAGTCAGGAAGTAGTAGCAGGAGTCAGACAGTGGGAGCAGAGGTCAGAAATGATCCTGTGTCTGAGAGAAGGCCAGGCTATGGGCCTGTGAGAGCATAGCAGGCCTGAAGCCTGCCGACTAGGAGAGGGTAGTAAAGGCCCTGTAACCGGGTTCCGGATCCAAGGAAAAGGTTCCCCTCCTGAGTCATCATCCGTTTAGCTGAAGCAGCATAAGCAAGCCACCAGCCAAGACACAGATTACCACAGAGGCCGATCAGATAAAGCAAGAGGTACTCAAGATAACAGAGGAGGTACTAGATAAGGACAGCTTCAAGGGTACGCCAGATAAAGGGCATTAGACCTTGGAGAGAAAGTCACATGTGTCAGGACCAGTCAGGAATAGTGTGCAAGCCGCCTGTACTGCATCTCCTGCAATCAACACTCTGTATTATACATTGCTAAGACCGGCCATTCTGTAATTCCCAAGAACCACCTGTATCTTTATGGAAAACCAACCGTCTTTCATGGAACTGTGCTCTACCTGTGTCCATGTATTATCCTGACTGATATTCAGTAAAAGTTCCAGTTTTTGTTGGCTATCCTGTGCTTGCTTCATTCTTTTACCATACCCTACACGGCGTGTCACCGTTTAATTGACACTGGCGTCACGAACTGTTAAATACCTGCCTGTTCCAGCAGTCGCCCAGATTTGAAGACGACAGTGGATCCCAGGTTAGTGGTCAATCTGCACTACAAAGCCCAGCACACACTACTGACCCCCTGGGACACTGCATCGCTCTTTTTGGCGTCACGAACAGGATACGCATACTTCTGAAGTGCAGAGAAGTGTGAACTGTGTGCTTTAACTATTCCACCACCGTATTGCAAAGACTGTAACCTTTATTCTAAATCTGTGGATTACAATTGTGCCTGGGAGGAATCAGAGACGCTGTACTGTGTTGCGCTACCCCCAGAGAGAAAATCGCATTTGTGGACTGTGTTTTATTGGACTTTTCATCATCCTGCTTGCTGTCAGTGAATTGCAGCATCAGGACATCTAAAATGGCCGCCGACGCCATGAGGCTTTTTACTGCGCCATCAGGATGTGCAGAGGCGCGAATATTTGGCGCTGAAACCTTCCAAGAAGAAGGAGGAGATTGCCCTGGAGCGCCACCCACCTTGAGGAGTGACGACGCGACTGACTACCCTGAAGAGTTACGCCTGGGAGGCGGGCCTCAGATGGAGGTAGACCGGCCCAGTGCGTGGGAGGAGTCAGTGTCGACGCTGCAACCAGGAAGAGGAGAGATGGCGTGTGCTGCAGAGCTAGAAGTCGAGACCACGTGCGAGTGGGGCGCCACTCCACCGGACTTTCCTGAGTTGGGGCCGTGGGACCCTCTAGCCTGGACGGCCACCCCCTGGGCCCAGGCCATGGACTTAAGTATCGCCCGACCTGAGTCCCCACCGATCCGTCGCCGGCACGCAGAATGGCCGGCTATTATGGAGGAGTTGAGAGCCGCGGTGGCGAAAAAGAACACCAGCCGGAAGAAGCGGTTTGAAGAAATGGCTAAGTCCATACAAGGAGACTCCTTCCCGGGTAAGCCCCAGCTGGAAAGGCGCCGCGGGATCGTGGTGTCCTTTGATAAAGAGAAAGGCTACGGGTTTATCCAGGAGTTGGGGACTGGCCGGGACTTCTATGTAAACCGGCGATCGGTGAAGCAGCACTATCTCCCGGAGCATCTCCATAATTTAACTGTGGGAGAGATCGTTGAGTACACCCCCGCCGAAAGTCTAAGGGGTCCCTACGCCACCGCAGTGACTCGCCCGAAGGCGCCGGCTGAGAACTGGGACTCTGGGAAAGAGAGGTCAGAACCAGTTGAGACAGAGAGAGCGCACGTGGAACAGGCCCGAACCACCCATCTGCATAGCCAGGCGTACCTCAGTCCCGACGTTTTCTGGGAGCCCATCGTGCTGCAGGGGCTAGAGGAGCGATATCCCCCTCCGGATGCGGTGAGACGTGAGGAAGAGAAGGAGCGGCAGGACAGCTGCCGGCGAGCAGAGGAATGTGTTGAGGCCCGGCGCCAAGCAGCAGCTGCCATTGTTACCCCAGCGGTCACAGCCCCTGAACCTCCGGTAGCCCCGCTCACCTGCACGAAAGCTGAACTAGAGGCCCTACGCAAGAGGGTGTATTGGGTGGCGGACCTCGGCTGTGCAGGAGGCGTGCGGTGGTTTCCGTTTCCGAGGACGGAGGCCGAAATGGAGGCCGTGAAAGACAAGCCTCCCCCTCTAAAAATTGTCAGGGGAGACGGGTTCCAAATGTGGCCGGCCTTGCCAGAAGAATTGCTGCAGGTTCCCTACGTCGACTCATCATCCGAGGAAGAACATGATACTCGTCTGTGAGTACCCCTGCCCTCATGTCCATCTCCTTAATGGCCGTTTTGTCCCTCAGTTGGTAGAGCTGGTAAAGCTCGCTGCCAGTTACACACGGCCGGTGGCATCCTAGTTGAATAATGCGCCACTGTGTACCACTGCTTCCAGCTGCCCTTGTTATGTTTGGGACATCCGGTTTGCTGCTATTATCCCAGTTGTGCCTTAAAGTGTTGCACCATTTTACCCCTTTTTACCCCCATTTCAGGTTGAAAAGACATTTTTATGTCAGCACTATTTTAAAGGGTAAGCAGGACTTGCCAGGATAACATGGCCCTGGTATTGTCAGAGTCCTGTATTGTCATTTTATATCTGTGCTGCTGACAGTATTTAAGTAACCGGTTTGGTTTTATTCACGTCTATGTGCCCAGAGATGGACTTCCTATGTGCAAGCCTCTGAGAGGTTAATTTATTATGGACTTATTTATTGTCATGGACTATCCTGGTTCTTCGAACATCCGCTGTGCCAGGTCAGCGCCCCCGTTCCACTCACTATCCTGTGAAAAAGAGAACGACGCCCCTTGTCACCAGACTTCACCTTTGCCAATTGGGTCTGATAAGAGTGTAATTGACATATATGTATGTATGCATGTGTCTTTCTCTATTTCAGGTCATGATTCCAGTTGGGCGGGCCCTGATGGAGTACGAGGTCGTACTCAGCTTAAAGCAGCGGGGTATGTAGTGTACGGGAGAGTAATACCCCGTCACTACAGAAGGGTCACTTGGGTGTTGTCGTTCCCCCTGTATTTAAGGGGAGGTTGGTATAAAACATCTTATAATGTCATGCTATGTATTTTCCTGTTACTGTGAAACGTGCATTTGCAGGCCGGCTAGGGTGTAGTTCCAGCTCTGAGTCACTAGAGGGAGCTAGGGAACCCTAGGTTATATAAGGCCCAGTCAGGAAGTAGTAGCAGGAGTCAGACAGTGGGAGCAGAGGTCAGAAATGATCCTGTGTCTGAGAGAAGGCCAGGCTATGGGCCTGTGAGAGCATAGCAGGCCTGAAGCCTGCCGACTAGGAGAGGGTAGTAAAGGCCCTGTAACCGGGTTCCGGATCCAAGGAAAAGGTTCCCCTCCTGAGTCATCATCCGTTTAGCTGAAGCAGCATAAGCAAGCCACCAGCCAAGACACAGATTACCACAGAGGCCGATCAGATAAAGCAAGAGGTACTCAAGATAACAGAGGAGGTACTAGATAAGGACAGCTTCAAGGGTACGCCAGATAAAGGGCATTAGACCTTGGAGAGAAAGTCACATGTGTCAGGACCAGTCAGGAATAGTGTGCAAGCCGCCTGTACTGCATCTCCTGCAATCAACACTCTGTATTATACATTGCTAAGACCGGCCATTCTGTAATTCCCAAGAACCACCTGTATCTTTATGGAAAACCAACCGTCTTTCATGGAACTGTGCTCTACCTGTGTCCATGTATTATCCTGACTGATATTCAGTAAAAGTTCCAGTTTTTGTTGGCTATCCTGTGCTTGCTTCATTCTTTTACCATACCCTACACGGCGTGTCACCGTTTAATTGACACTGGCGTCACGAACTGTTAAATACCTGCCTGTTCCAGCAGTCGCCCAGATTTGAAGACGACAGTGGATCCCAGGTTAGTGGTCAATCTGCACTACAAAGCCCAGCACACACTACTGACCCCCTGGGACACTGCAGTAGTCTCACGTTCGAAGCTGTAGTGGATGGTGAGATATGGAGCCAGAAAGTCAAAAGTTCAAAAGATTGTTACCCTTTTGCTCGTCAGTGTAAATGTCAGGAAGATTTCCCAACATATACTTTTGACAAAGGGCTCTGCTGTATACCAGTGTATAGACATATACTTCTCCAGTTGACTTCAACTGTAAAGTGAGGTCTATTATACTTTCCTATACAGTTAAAAAAAGGTATTCCGACATATACCACCCCAACTGAAGCCAAAATGGCATTCCAACAGGTGGATGGAGCCCCCCTTGATGTACTCGCTGGGCGTTTTGACTGACGTATACACCAAACACAGGTCCTGTAAGACAACTGGTAATCATTATGTCAAATGTATTGCGTTCCAGCACTGTTATAAACATACTGCCATGAGCAGGCTGTGAGTTGCGCCATCTTTATAAAATTGCTGCAATTTCTATTCTAGATTCTATTCTAGAGTAAGATTTCGCTCTTATAACTCTATGAAGTATGTGACTTTGTGTAGAGAAGTTTTTTTCATCACTTTTGCTCTCGGTTTAAAAAATAAATCATATTTTTTTTGCTGTTCCCAAGTCGATAAATTTCAAATATTTGAAACGAAAGAGCTTTTTCTCCATGTTGATTGCTGTTCCTGGCCTGTGTCAGGCTCTCCCCGGGTGTGTGTTGTCCGGAGGAGAAGCCAGGAGCTGTCAGTGCCATGTACCGAAGCGAAGAATTAATTCACTGAACTTCTGTGCAGAAAGAGACAGAACAAACCAAAAATGGCCTGTGCCCTCCAGATTCACCCACCCTTCTCCGCAGAACACACCCGCGACCTTAGCATGCGTTCCAAATGGGGGAAAAAATGCAATTGCCAAAGTTACACGTCTTATTATTTGGTGATTTCTATAATAGCTCAGACCATAAGAAAATCATGTAACTTAGTTGACAATCAAATGCAAGTCTGCAAGGGTGTTAGGTTCAACATATAGGACTGTCTAGACCGTAGCCGTGCTTCCACCTCTGGCAGGGATCCTCTCTATATGATTCACATACACAGTTTTCATACATTGCCAGCTATGAGTCACTGGCTAAATCCTGCAGGTGCTCTGCTAATTTATGGAAGAAGGCAGCCTATGTCTTTAAAATATTCCTATGCGCTCATTTTAGCTGTAAACAGTCACGTTCTTCCGGCCCGTTTCTAGATGACTACGACCCATGCACCAAACAGACTCTTATGTGCAAGCTTTACAACCTTTCCTAACAATGACAGCCCTGCATCTGAAAATAACAGTTCTGCCCTTCGGGTCCCACGCAAGAGGCTATACGGTGGGTGGCATATGAGGGTCCTGCGGTTCCATACTAAGGGCTCATTCAGACGGCCGTATGTTGCTTTCCGCATCTGATCCCCAATTTTGCGGATTAGATGCGGAGGACCCATTCACTTCTATGGGGCTCCAAAAGATGCAGACAGCACACCGTGTGCTGTCCTCCTCTTTTCTTCCGTTACACGGCCCCGCAAAACAAATAAACTTGTCCTATACTTATCAGTGAAAATCAGAACGTGGCCCCATTGAAGTTTAAGGGTCCGCAAAAATGCGAAATGCAATAAAAAAAAATTTTTGCGGACATGCTGAAATGTCCACACAAAAAAAAGATCTGCATTTTTGCGGACAGCAAAAAACATATGGAATGAGCCCTAAGAATGGGACAGCAGTTTCCTATTCATTTGACTTAGGCCTCATGCACACGACCGTTGTTGTGTTCCGTGTCCGTTGTTCCGTTTTCCGTGATTTTCTGAGGACCCGTTGACTTTCAATGGGTCCGTGGAAAATTCGGAAAGGGCACCTTTTGTCATCCGCGTCCGTGATCCGTGTTTTCAGTCCGTGAAAAAAATAGGACCTGTCCTATTTTTTTCACGGACAACGGTTCGCAGACCCATTCAAGTCAATGGGTCCATGAAAAAACACGGAGGCACACAAGATTGTCATCCACGTCTGTGATCCGTGTCCGTTTTTTTTTCTATCATTTGCAAGGCAAACTTGACTTAGATTTTTTTTCTATTTCCTTCATGTCTGGTGAGACTCCAAAAAATCAAGGAGGACACACGGAAACAAAAACAGACACGGATCACGGAACAACGGAACCCCGTTTTGCCGACCGTGAAAAAATACTGTCGTGTGCTTGAGGCCTTAGAAGCTGAGATACGCAGAACAACCGCTACAAAAAAGCCTCTATTCAAGTCATTGGGGCTGAGCTGCAATACCAAGCACTGCCACTGTACGATGTACGGCGTCATACTTGGTAAGCTCCCGGGAGCCTGCGGCGCTCAACACAGCTCTGGTAGGCGCAGCGGCTCCCTGAAATAGCTGAAAGAAAGGGGTGTCGGGACTCGACACCCCCTATCCTGTGGATAGCTCATCATTATCAATTCCTGGATACCCTCTCTTGTTCACTCTCTGTGAGAATTGAATAATATGGTTTTGAAGCTAGTTTTCCACTTCTATGGGAGCGCCGTTGAAGTTACCAGTTCCGTCCACTGCAGAATGGATGGAGCTTTGCATTTCTGGCACCAGTTTCCAGCGCCAAAGCTACAAGGTAACAACCAACTGACAGAGGAGCGGGTTGTTGGGCCCCGCCGATCTGAAATTGATGGCCTCTCCTGATGAAGCCTATCAGAAAAATCGACTTGCGCTGTGGATTTTGAAATCTGGAGCATGTCAATTGTTGAGTTTTTCTTGTGCGGATTTTTCCCTTTTCAATAGAAGGGTGAGATCTGTAGAAAATCTGCACCAAAAACCTCATAAAAACCGCACAAAAAACAAGATAAATAGACCTCTTTCACATGGTCAGTATTGAGTCAGTATTTTTGCATCAGTATTTGCCAAAAGCCAAGAGTAGGTGCAAAACACAGAAGAGGCACAAATATTTCTATGAAACCTTTTCTTTGGAGGTTCCACTTCTGGTTTTGACTTACAAAATACTGACCAAATACTGATGTAAAATACTGGCAGTGTAAATCAGGCCATAGTGCAGATTTATGTGCGGTTTTAGTCCCATTTTTTTTTGTGTATTTTTTGCTAAGGCTACTTTCATACTTGCTTTGTTGTTTTCCGGTATCAAGATCGAGCAGCGGATCTCAATAACGGAAAAAAAAATTCTGTTTATTCCTCAGGCATCAGACATCAGAACGCATCAAGATGTCTTCCATTCTGGCAGCATTCCGTTTTGTGTCCGGTTATAAAAACGAAAAAAATGGATCCGGCACTGAAAACAATGTAAGCCAATGGTGACGGATCAAGTTTTTTTAGGAGCCTTTTTTTTCTCGTTTTGATTTCACACAACTGCATCCTAACCGATCTGCCGGATCTCAATACCAGAATTAACAACGCAAGTGTGAAAGTAGCCTAACACTGCTCCTGTGTATACCCACAGTATATACATTACACGCTATTGCCTGACCTATCAGGGGCTATTGTATATACTACTGAACTGATCCCTGTTACATTTCTATTTTAGGTCTCTGAAACCACATCACTGACAGTGCAGCATATTTTACAATTCAAGGTAGATGAGATAATATGCGTTGAGCTTCCTCCCAGTTGACAGGATATGAAACCCAGTAAAATAACTGGTCAAAAATAGACATAGAATCAACAAAGGACGAGACGTAAAAGAATACAGCGGAAGCTCGGCCATAGTAAATCATGGGTTGTGACAGAAGCCTCACCACTAACCTGGAGGAAAGATAATTGTTTAGAGCTGCAGAGCACATGAGGCTTCCTGTATAGTGAGGACTCAGCTTTAGGGCTCATGCACACGACCGTATGCCCTCCGAGACATACGGTCCGTGAGGGGGCCATATGCCCCGAAGCGGCATACATCGTGCGCACGGGAGAGCACAGCATCATAGGTTACTAACTACCCTCAGTTTACAGCACACAGACTCCTGAGCTCCACTGTCAGAGGGAGGTAAATTCACACACCTGGCAGTGCTGGCTGTTTTTTATGCCTGGCAAAACCCGGCCTGGAACATGGGGAGTTGTCACCCACCCAGAACTTTGACTACTCCCAGTAAGAGCCGTCCTGGATCAGCTATGAAAGCCATGCTAACTCTCAAGGTGTCAATTAGCAATAGCTTCTGCTGACACATAAAATATCGGCTCTTACTTCGCCGAGGCCAGGAACCTCGCTGACACATACCTTCCATCCACGACTGATTCCAGGTACCTTCTTACATACCCCCCCCCCCCCCCCTCTTTGTTCAACCTGAGAGGGCGAACACCTGCCATACAGAATACCCGGGACAGGGCATCCGCGTTTCCTTGCAACCGGCCTGCCCGTGTTCCACAGAGAACTTAAAGTTCTGTAAGGACAGGAACCACCTGGTGACTCGGGCATTTCTCTCTTTGGCCAGGCTCATTCACTTGAGAGGAGAGTGGTCGGTCACCAGGCGGAACTTTCTCCCCAACAAATAGTAGCGGAGAGACTCGAGTGCCCACTTAATAACCAAGGACTCTATCTCCTTATATTATACCTGGTTTCGGCTGGGGTGAGTTTACGGCTTAAAAAAACAACGGAATGCTCCTTCCCGTTTACTTCCTACTTCAGAGGCATCTGTCTGTACCACAAACTCCCTATTGAAGTCGGGCGTCACCAAAACCGGTGACCCACACAGGGCTGATTTCAAAGTGGAAAAAGCCACTTCTGCGTGCTCATCTCAGCAAACCATCACTGATTTTCATCCCTTCAAGATCTCTGTCAAGGGCGCGGCTGTAGTGGCAAAGTGGGGAACAAATCTCATGTAACATAGTACATAAGGCTGAAAAAAGACATTTGTCCATCCAGTTCGGCCTGTTATCCTGCAAGTTGATCCAGAGGAAGGCAAAAAAAAAAACTGAGATAGAAGCCAATTTTCCCCACTTTAGGGGAATAAAAAATTCCTTCCCGCCTCCAATCAGGCGATCAGACTAACTCCCTGGATCAACGACCCCTCTCTAGTAGCTATATCCTGTAATATTATTACACTCCAGAAATACATCCAGGCCCCTCTTGAACTCCTTTATTGTACTCACCATCACCACCTCCTCAGGCAGAGAGTTCCATAGTCTCACTGCTCTTACTGTAAAGAATCCTCTTCTATGTTTGTGTACAAACCTTCTTTCCTCCAGACGCAGAGGATGTCCCCTCGTCACAGTCCTGGGGATAAACAGATGATGGGAGAGATCTCTGTACTGACCCCTGATATATTTATACATAGTAATTAGATCTCCCCTCAGTCGTCTTTTTTCTAAAGTGAATAACCCTAATTTTGATAATCTTTCAGGGTACTGTAGTTGCCCCATTCCAGTTATTACTTTAGTTGCCCTCCTCTGGACCCTCTCCAGCTCTGCTATGTCTGCCTTGTTTACAGGAGCCCAGAACTTAATTACTTTACACAGTTTACACAGTGTTAATTACTTTATACAGTTTAGTGTCATCTGCGAAAATTTATACTTTACTATGCAAGCCTTCTACAAGATCATAAATATATTGAAGAGAATAGGGCCCAATACTAACCCCTGAGGTACCCCACTAGTGACAGTGACCCAATCTGAGTGTGTACCGTTAATAACCACCCTCTGTTTTCTATCATTGAGCCAGTTACTATGTAATAGCCTATCATTCCTAGGAACGACTTTACTTGTTTAGTGGTGACAGGTTGGGGCCAATTTCTTATCGCTTCTATTTTGTTTACTTGGGGTTTGATCACTCCGCGCCCAATGACATATCCCAGGTATTTTGTCTCCTCTAACCCTATCGCGCATTTTTTTGGGTTAGCCCGTAGGGTCCCTGCCACCTAGCCAGTAACTTTCTGTCCACTGTCGGTACCAGAACCAAAACCCAATCTACCGGGTTAAAGATCCGGGCCCCAGCCTGCCAATTATACACCCGACTTGGAGCTCGCCGAGCTGCCTCCATATGAGAACCCAGTCTCAGTCCTTTCCATCCTTAGCTACTATTAATTTTAACATAGTTTTTAACGTTTGATTAAACCTTTCTACTAGGTCGTCGGTTTGCGGGTGATAGACGGATGTCCGTATCTGTTTGATATTCAGCAACTTACAGAGCTCCCGCATGACCTTGGACATAAAAGGAGTCCCCTGGTAAGTCAGAATCTCTTTGGGTATCCCCACTCGGGAAAACATCTACATTAACTCTTTTGCTATGAGTTTGGCTGATGTATGTTGCAGTGGCACCGCCTTCTGGTACCGAGTGGCATAGTCCAGAACGACCAAGATGTGTTGGTGTCCACTAGAGGACTTTGGTACTGAGCTTACGAGATCCATAGCGATTCTCTCAAATGGTACCTCGATATTAGGGAGGGGTACTAAGGGACTGCGGAACAGGTGCTGGGGGCTAGTGGTTTGGCAGGTCGGGCAAGACTTACAAAAGTCATCCACCTCTCTAAAGACACTGGGCTAGTAAAACTGTTGTAGTATCCGGTCCTGTGTCTTCTACAGTCCTAGTTGACCCCCAAGAACATGTTGGTGGGCTAACTCTAACACGAGTTTTTGATAGGCCCCGGGCACCACCAACTGTTCAACAGGTTCACCCCGCAGCTGGTTTACCCAATATAGCATATTCTGGTGGACCAAAAAACGGGGAAACATCGACTCGGCCCCAGGTTGTTGGGGTACACCCTCAAGTATTACCACATTCTCCCAGGCCCGGGATAGGGTTGGGTCTCGGCGTTGGGCTGTACCGAAATTCTCCCCGGAGACGTTGAGGTCTCCCACCATTACCCTACACGGGGTTGTCACCGCCTCTTCCACCGAAGTAGCGGTCACCCCTACTGCTGGCCCTTCAGCCTCAGTTTCCCAGGGTTCTGGTCATCCCCCTGAACAAGGCCAATCTCCTGGGCTTATTCCTGTCTCAGGGGTATCCATAACTCTCACAACCGGCCATAGGGCAGGGAAACCTGGAAAGTCTCTCCCTATTATGAGTTCATAGTGGAGATTTGTGGCGAATGCCATTTCGTGGGTGCTGGCCACCGTGGTTAGTGACACCAGCACGGTGGGGTAGTCTTTCAAGTCTCCATGAATGCACATCACCCCAGCATTCCGGCCAGTATACTCAACGGACCGCACTAGGGTCACCAAGCTCCCAGAGTCCAAGAGTCCAGCAGCGCCTCCGCTTAAGTGTCTCCCACTTCCACCTGGCACAAGTGGTCTAGAGCCTCCGGGGTACCTGTGAAACACAGTTTCCTAGCATATATATCGATTGTCGGTAACCACCATTAGTGTCCATGGGCTCAACACGATGAGGACACTCAGCCCTGGTGTTGCTAAATTCCTGACACTGCCAGCAGATTAACTGGGTCCGTCCCATAGTGAGAACCTACCGGAGAGGGGTTTTATTGGCTCATACCGGTGGGCCTGGGGTGGGGAGTTCTGGAGTTTGCCTGCCCTCCTCCCAAAAGAACCCCCCTTGAGATTCCTGGTGGCCTCATAGCGTTCCACCAGGTCCACCATTTCCAGGGCATTTCCAGGAGATACCTGGCCAATCCACTGTTGGAGAGGGGGTGGCAGCGCCCTCCAGAATATGTAAGCCAATAGTCTATTCAACATAGCCGTGGGACTCAGCACATCAGGCTGTAGCCACTTTTGATAAAAGGTGGAGTAAGTCATAATACTGGGGTCTCGCTGGCTCAGCCGGCTTAAACCCCCACTGATGTACCCGCTGGGCCCGGACCAAGACATTCACCCCCAGTCTTGCCAAAATCTCACCCTTTACTTTTTGGTAGTCGGCCACTTGATTGTCCGGCAAATCGAAATACACCTGCCGGGAATCGGATGCCAGAAATGGAGCGACGACCTCAGCCCACTGGTCTTGGGAAGGCTTCTCCCTGGTGGCCACTTTTTCGTACATCGCCAGGTAGGTTTCGATGTCGTCTGCGGGTGTCATCTTAGGGATCGCTGCACGGACTGCTTTCCGGGCATCGTGGACACTTGGGGTTGCTCCTGTTGTCTGCAAAGCCATCACGTGTTGTAGCAGCAACTGGTTGGTCTCTTGCTGCTGCTCATTAGCCTCCCATTGGTGCAGGTTGGTCTCTTGCTGCTGCAAATTAGCCTCCATGAGGGCCTTCACAACAGCCTCCATTTTGTCGTGGGGCACGGGTTGAAATACAGCTGGTTTGATGTACGACATACAACTGTGCCCAAAAATGCAAGCCCAAAAATATATCAGCGTTCACGCCAGCCTCACTGGGCTTGCACGCATCCTCCACCAATTGTGGGGATTCGCTCTGGTAGTTAGGACTAGCGGATGCAGTATAGAGGCAAAGTACACAGTTCTTGAATCAAACAGCGGTGTTTATTCACACATTGGTGTATAACAAAATGCAGATAAGGTGTATCACAAAACGCAGGTGGCTTGGTGTTTGTTCACACACAAGGAAAGTCTATAAACAATAAAAAGTCACCTTTTCTCCTGGGTGTTAATTCACACCCTGTTAGCAGTTCAGCCTCATCAAGTCCCTAGGCGGCCTGTTCGCCTTTAGAGGGGCCTGAGTCCTCCAGCCCGGCTCATCCCAGCACAGCCCTCAGTTTACAGCACACAGACTCCTGAGCTCCACTGTCAGAGGGAGGTAAATCCACACACCTGGCAGTGCTGGATGTTTTTTATGCCTGGAAAAACCCAGCCTGGAACATGGGGAGAAGCCATCCACCCAGCACTTTGACTACTCCCATTTAGAGCAGTCCCGGATTAGCTATGACAGCCATGCTAACTCTCAAGGTGTCAATTAGCAATAGCTGCTGCCGACACATAAAATACCGTCTCTTACTTCCCCGAGGCCAGGAACCTTGGTAACACATACCTTCCATCCACGATGATTCCAGGTACCTTCTTACACTATCCATCTAATATCTATCTATCTCATCTGTCTATTTATCTCATATCTATCTATCTATCTATCTATCTATCTATCTATCTATCTATCTCAGATTATTGGGAACAAAGCAGATGCTCCCAAAAATTGGCAGATCATCAGCAGACATGAGGGCTGTGTTTACATGCAGCACTCACCTCCGCTGTATGGGGACAAGTGATCGATACAGCGATTGCTTATCCTCTTAAAAAATTAGCATTTGTGCACAGCAGATGTTGTTTAGACAGAACAATCTGTTGCATAGAAACCATGATTTTGCGTGCTGGCAGAACGAAAGGATCTCCTGATGAATGAGCGTTCGCTCGTTCATCGGGGGACTGTCATTGCAGTACTCAAGAACAGGGTAATTGCAAATGGTTCTTCATTTGATGTTATTTAATCTGTTCATGCTTTGCAATATGCTTTGCATGTATTCCCAAATGCTGTCTGTAGATGGAACTGTTTAGTTAATTGTGTCCTGACTCAGCAGAGGGAATTAGCTTCCCCCCTCTGAGGGAGGAGCTTTCTACAGAGTTTTGCATCAGCCACTGCAGTTTTAGCTCTGCCTGCTGTTCAGGGCAGATGCTAGTTTAGCTCCAGGAGAAACATGACAAAACAATTCCTGAAGTGAAAGCTAGTGAAGGCATTCCTAGACTGTCCAGAATCACAAGGATGTGCGTGTATTTGCTGTTTATGGCCGATCTAGTGACTATGCTGCTTGTAGAAGGACTAACAGTTAATGGCACCTTTCACACTTATATAACGGTTTGGACGACTGTTTGACAATCTGCATCCCTCAGTTCAAAAATTGCAGAGCTGATTGTGAGCCTTTTTTTGCATTTGGATGGTTTGTAGTCTCCATCTTTCCATCTTGGAAAGGTTGCAAAGTGTTAAGAAGGAGCTCATGGACTACTACCCCTATTTATCATCATTGCTTCTGTTTGCTTACATACAGCTATTGGGATGAGACTGCACTACGACTTGCCTTGGAACTGTGCCTTAATATCGTTGGATGTACTACAACTCCCATTCTGCACTTTAGTTAAGAGAGACTTTTATTTTCTACATCTGGCCTGGTTACTGACTCCAGCACTATATGTCGGCTACACACCCTGCCTTGCACTCATACAAAACATGAACACCAAGGGCACCCCAGCTACCATCAGGCAGGAGTCCCAACATCAGGGTGTGCCCCGAGGGGCCATGGCACCTAGATAAGTATTGCAGCCTCTTCAAAGTTTACATTGTTCAAATAAATGGCACAAAGGTGTAAGGGTGCCTTTACAATCGGCAGATTTTGGTGCAGAATTTTCTGCGACTGGCCATACAGTGTATATACTGCTATATCCTTGGTAAATATAGTACTATTAAAGGGTGTGTCCCAAGGTAAAACATTGTCCCCTATTCCTTTCCCAGGCCCATAGAGAGTGAATGGAGCTGCAGTGCGCATGCTCGACCACCACTCCATTCGTTCCAGGACCTGTTCCCATGACTGGTGGGGATCCCAGCGGTCGGACCTCCACTGATCAGACACTTGTGGATAGGGGATACGCTTTTATCTTGGTACAAACCCTTTATCAGGGTTAACTCTAGATTTTAGAAAATTCTGATTGGGTAAATGTTAAACATTTGCGAACCCAATGTCCTAATGTTTTAATCAAACGAAATAGAAGAAGCCGTGTCAGAGGAATCAGATGGGTTTTGAACCTTTTAATATACTGTACAAAGGACATTTTAGAGGACTGAATTAGTTGCTATGACAACCCTTTCGTACGGCAAGGACACGGTGGATATTCTATAAAAGATGTTTAATCTGAGTAATTTTTTGGCAGCTGCGCCCAGGCTTAGTTCATCTAGGATGGACAATAAATGTCATTCGGTGCACAACAAAGGCGATCTCATTCCCGACGATATATTAATAAATGTACTAATGGTCAAGGCCAGGCTCCTCCGCCTCGCAGTATGGTACAACGGTTCTCTTCACTTGTGATGTAGTCAAATAAAAACGTAAAGTTTAGTTTATATTGTCCTTGGTTCACAGTCTGGTAATAAAAACATTTGGCGTATCCTGGCCAAACCTGTGCCAAAAGTAATGTTTCCCAAAGCAACCAAAAATATCATCTTTAGGGTCCATTCACACGTCCGCAATTTCGTTCCGCATTTTGCTAAACGGAATTGCGGACCCATTCATTTCTATGGGGCAGTACGATGTGCTGCCCGGACACGGAATTGCGGACCCGCACTTCCGGGTCCGCAATTCCGTTCCCGAAAAAAATAGAACATGTCCTATTCTTGTCCGCAATTGCGGACAAGAATAGGCATATTCTATTAGTGCCAGCAATGTGTGGTCCGCAAAATGCGGAACGCACATTGCCGCTGTCCGTGTTTTGCGGACGTGTGAATGGACCCTTAAAGGGCACCTGTCAACAGATTTGTACCTATGACACTGGCTGACATGTTACATGTGCTCTTGGCAGCTGAATGCATCTGTGTTGGTCCCGTGTTCATATGTGCCCGCATTGCTAAGAAAAATAAAGTTTTAATATATGCAAATGAGCCTCTAGGAGCAATGGGGGCGTTGCTGTTACACCTAGAGGCTCTGCTCTCTCTGCAGCTGCTGTGTCCTCTTCACTTTGATTGACAGGGTCAGGCAGTGAAAACATCATCACATCTGGCCCTGCCCCAAAAAAAATCAAGACTGACATTTTATACACCAGTCTTTATGCAGTTAACGCTGGAGTGAGATGCGCCAATTAAATGAAGAGGCTCATGCATCACTTTAGCGCATTTCGAGAGGTCTGTGTACCAGAAATTGAAATCTAACCGGAGTAGATTTCAGGTGTCATTTACGCTAGCTTTCTGGCATAAAAAATGTTAGGCCCTGTAGGCCCCGATCCTCCCAACCCACTTGTTAGACAAAATTCACATATTTCAAGAAAAGGCTTGTGCAAATATTTTCACCTTTTTGGCTCCTCCTTTCTAGCGCAGGGGGCGTAATAACTTTCCCCCCGCACGGACATACGAAGAAGTGAGGGGGGCGTGAAGCAATAATTAAAGGGGTTTTCTGGAAGTAAAATATTGATGACCAATCCCCAAGATACGTCATCAATATCTGACCAGTGGGGATCAAGTGAATGGGCCTGAGCTGCAATACCAAGCTCAATCAGATATTGCTGCCATTCCAAAGTTGCTCCAGTCTACGCTGCTCTTCACTTCCTGCCCCCAGCTCCACACGCAGGAAATGACTGGCCAATCACAGTCTGAGGTGGGTCACCACCATGGGGTTCGATGCTGAATCGGTGAGAGGTCCCCCGGCGATCAAGCATTTATCACCCATAAATGTTGTTAATGGGAATACCCTTTCAAGGACTGCACCTTTAGGGTCCATTCACACGTCCTGTTTTTTTTCCATCCTGAAAAACGGTCCGTTTTTTGCGGATCCGTTGTTCCTGAAAATGTTTCCGTATGTCATCCGTATGTCATCCGTTTTTTGCGGATCCGCAAAAAACGGGAGCATGTATACATTTCAATAATCAAATAAAGTTGTTTGGATTTCTTTGAAAAAAAATTTAAAAAAAAAAAAAAAAAAAAAAAAATTTGTTATGTGTTTCCAGGAACGGAATCCGCAAAAAACGGATGACATACGGAATGACATCCGAATGTCATCCGTTTTTTGCGGATCCATTGACTTTGTATTGTACCAGGATCCGATTTTTCAGGACAAGAATAGGACATGTTTTATATTTAAACGGACATGCGGAACGGAACAACGGAAACGGACAGCACACATTGTGCTGTCCGATTTTTTCCAGGACCCATTGAAAATGAATGGGTCCAGATCTGGTCCTGATCTGTTCCTGAAAAAACGGAACAGATCAGGAAAGTCATTAACTTACCTTTATTCTGTGGTATAGACTGTCAAACCCGGGTCACGCAGCTGGTGGATGGGGACACTAGCACAATACTGCCCCACAGTGGACACAATCCACTGAAGTCAAGAGAAATACACTAAATGTAAAAAGCAACTATATACATAAAACATGTGTGTGTGTGTGTGTGTGTGTGTGTGTGTGTGTGTATATATATATATTGTGAGGGATTAGCTCTAGCCCTGGGATCTCAGTTACAATATTCTATCTGACAACCGTGTTGAATGTCCAAACAGTGCATTTATTTTGATACCAGCACCAGCAAACACGATAGAAAATGAAAACCTGCCCGTCTGGGCTCTACCTAAACATATAACATGATCCCTGACTCGCCTATACAAAGCGCTGTTCACATATGGAACATAAATGCGGCTTGTTCCAGCCATACAGTCCAGCAGCTTCCGGGCTGAGACCCTTCAACACGTTCTGGGGGATTGTGGCCCAGTAGTCCTCCCGACTCTGGCCTTGGGACCCATGCTCCCAGGCGTCCACCCAAAGTTCCAGCTAGCGCCTATCCCCGTGGTCCCTCCGCCTTGCCCTGCTGAAACCACACTGACAGAGCCTCACCAGGCCTCTGCCTGTACATTCCCCACTAACCGACACCCTGGGAGGATCTTTATCCCAGTCTGATTATCACAAACCTCACCTGCGATCCTCTCCGGTCCAAGGGAACACCCATGCTGGAAGGCTGTGGATTGGTAGATCCCACTTCCAATCCAACCTACATGCTGCTGAGACTATTACCTCCCGTTTTTTAGCTATCCCACCCAGCTGAGGTATCTGAGTGGGAAGTGGGATATACACCTCTTCCAGCACTGTCCATCTTATCACAATATATATATATATATAAATATATATATACACACATATACAGTATGGCACCTTAAAGGGGTTGTCTGGGTTCAGGGCTGAACCCGAACATATCCCCTTTTTCACCCAGGCAGCCCCTCTGAGAGGAGCATTGGAGCATGAAATGCTCCGATGCTCTCCCTAGCCCTGTACTGTATCGCGTGTTTTTGTTTACATTTTTACAAAGCTAGGCGGAGGCTTCCATCCAGCAGTGTTGTCAGTGACGTCACTGGCTCTAATGGGGGGGCTTTAGCGCTGCCCTAGCTTGTTTTATAGGCTAGGGCAGCGATAAAGTCCACCCATTAGTGCTGGTGAATTCACCGGGAACACTGCTAGGCGGAAGCCTCCGCCTAGCAGAGATACGGTACGTCACAGGATCTGCAGAAAAAGCCATTTGCCTGCGCGATTCAGCATCTGAGAGCATCTCAGAGGTGCTGCCTGGGTGAAAAATGGGAAATGTCCAACATGGAACCAAACGTGGTGTGAACACAGCCTTAGACCACTCATATCTTTGTGGGGAAAAAAACTGCTTAACAGGTACAATAGGCTAGGGCTGCATGGAGACTGTGGTCGATACAATATGAAGATCGCAATGTGGCACTGTCTCTAATAATTGTCAGTGGGGTCACATCACATTGAGACATGTAACATAATGGCAACCGCAACAGGACAGACTGAAAAATATCCAAATCTGCTAGATTTTTGGTCCTATTTACTAGCATGGACCTCAGTGTCAGCTGCTTGAAACCGACTAATCACTTGCAACATATTTGCGGCTTTGTTTTTCTTACAGCTAAATTGCACCGCTAAAATAGTTGCATGACAACATGTGGCAGATAAATCACATACATTTTTTGTGCAACTGGAGATCATGCAAAAAAAAAAATGTCCATGTAGCCGTAGCCGTAGCCGTAGCCTAATAATTACCAATATAAATGTGTACAGGGGTGGACTGGGAACTAGGGTTGTTGCGATACCAAAATTTTGATTCGATTTAGATTTCATAAAAAAGTATTGCGATACTCGATACCATGTGAAAAAAATAAAACACCAAAAAAGCTGCGTGCATTCCGCATTTTATGGAACGTCCAATCCTATTTTTTGGGGGACAAGGTGACAAAAAAATGGTGATTCACGCGTTTTTGTTTGTTTTTTCTGTTACGCCGTTTTTTTAGATTTTAATAGTTCGCACTTTTTTGGGCATGGCGATATGTAATATATTTATTTATTTATGGTTTATATATTTTATAAGTAAAATTGGGAAAGGGGGTGATTTAAACTTAATATTTTGGTGTTATTTATTTATTTATTTTACTTTTTGTTTTTTTACTTTTTATTTAATAACTATTAGCCCCCTTAGGGGCTAGAACCTGGGATCTTTTCATCCCTTGTCTTATTCAGCCTGATAGAGCTCTATTAGGGTGAATAGGACTTCACACTGTCCCTGCTGCCCTGTGCTCTATACATACAGCAGCAGGGAGATTACCATGGCAGCCAAGGCTTCTGTAGCGTCCTGGCTGCCATGGTAACCGATCGGAGCCCCAGGATTACACTGCTGGGGCTCCGATCAGAAGCTGCCACTGCACCACCAATGAAGAGAAGGGGAGAGGGACCCTGCGGCCACTGCCACCAATGATTATAATACCGGGGGGGTTGGGGGGGGCGCACTGCGCCACCAATGTTTTTAGTACTGGGGGAAGGGGGGGCACGGCACCATTAATGTTTTTAGTACTGGGGGAAAGCGCACCACCAATGAAGATAAGTAACCTTTTAATACAAATACAGGAGGTACCTGGGGGGTTAACTGCCTTGGATCGCAGTGCCCTGTCATAGAGGTCGGGTGCCGGCTATGTGATTCTGCTGCCGACACCCGCCGCCTATATTTGTATTAATGAGTGAGTTATGATTATTGGTGGCGCAATGGCCACAGCCCCTCCTCCGCCCTTCTCTCTTCTTATTGGCAGCAGCTGCACAGGGGGGTGGGAGAGATTGCTTCTCACCTGTGCTGCTGAGGAGAACATGGCGCGCGCTGAAAGCAGCACGCGCCATGTTTTCTGATACTAGGCTGTGCAGTAGCGCAGCCTAGTATCGGTAAATGTCACATCCCGGTATCTAACCGATACCGGTACAAAAGTATCGATTGGGTATCGATAGTTCGATACTCGCTACAACCCTCCTGAGAATTATCCTCAGGATAGGCCATCAATATCAGATTGGCGGGGGTGCCGAGTGTTGGAGCTGCTGTGAGACCTTTGCCATAGATAGCAGCAGTGAACAGGAAGAGAAAAAAGAGAGACGGTACGTGCGCACTGCGCTCCCCATCTCCTCATACAGCTGATCGCAGGGGGTGTCGGGTGTCAGACTCCCGCCGATCTGATATTGATGACCTATCCTGAGGATTGGTCATCAATAGTAAAAGCCCGGACAACCTTTTTAATTAATGCTGAGAGCATCAGATCGTTATGCACTTGGGTGGCCTCCTGGGCATTGGCCCACTGCGAAACTTCCCTTTAGGGTCTATGGCTAGTCCACCCCTGGATGTGTACTAAATAAGTAAAAAAACATTCCCCACAGTGATGTAAGAGTATTATAGGGAGTGAAAACTGAAATACGTCTCATTTACTAATATTTTCTACATTTTTTCTTCAGATGTCCGATACAAAGAAAATGTTAATAGCAAATATGCTCATGTAATCTGATACAATACCACGGTAATAAAACGTATATACATATAACATCTTACCCCTTTAAAGTTCCAGCCTTTAGGGGAGGAAAACAAGGAGAAGGAATTTGTCGGCTGCCATGTCGTCCTGCTGGAGAGAGATGAGAAAAAAACATTATTTACTATTGTCCTGCTGGGCATGACTCATAGTCCCTCACCTAGCACAGCCTTACATTCGGTCTGCCGACTGCATTTCCTGACACATAATATTTTTTGTAGAATTAACTGATAATGGTGGTTGGCTGACACCAAATACCCGGGCACCGATGGCTCATATAAGCTGTAATGGTAAGGTTAAATTCACTCATCCGCGGGATCGATGTGCCCGTGATACAGACCACAAACTGCAGACCCACATAACACGGGAACCGTGGCCGTGTGCACTCCTCATGGCGGTGCACACCCATTGACTCCAATGGGTCCGCGATCCTCAAGATGCAGCTGAAGATAGCATATGTTCTATCCTTGGTGGCACAGACCCGGAAGCACATGAAAACACAGAGAAGGGCCTCTGTATGCTTCTTGGTCTGTGCCTCCGTGCCACAAAAGATAGGATATGTCCTATCTTCGGAGCGGAGGCGGAAGCACAAGGAAGGGTTTCTGCTTGCTTCCGAGTCCAGATAGGACATGTAGTCAATGTCAGTCTTGAAGTCAATGGGCCAGATTTATCATTAGCTCAAGTCAGAATAATGGAGTGAAAAAGTCGCAAATTTTTGCGCAATCGCTTAAACTGCGCAAAAATTTGCTATTGGAACTAGGCTATTTGCTATTTACTATTGGAACTATTTAAAAAAGTTGCAAAAAAGTCGCAATTTCACTCCAGTGAGGACCATGCTTATCTTATGAGACTTTTTAATAGAACATGCGACTTTTTCATAAAAACGTGCGACTTTTTCATAAAAACGTGCGACTTTTGTAAAGCTGCTTACTGACGGATAAACTGCTACCGTCAAACCACATTTATTACAGTCTTAAAGGGCCGATCATAAATCTGACTTGGCTAAAACTGACTTTAGCCATATGTTAAAGTGGAGTAAGCTGTCGGAGTCGTGAAAAATCTGGCGCAATGTGTCTCCACCGCGATGTGGCGTACACAATGTTTTGCGGGTCCACGATTTGAAGTCCACAACACAGGCATAGCCGTCTTGAAGTAAATGTGAGTGGAGACAGCCTAACAGAGAACTTGATGGACTCAACTAGAGAATTTTGTCACGTAAGAAGATACACAAGAGACTGGCCCAGATATACTAATATATGTGCCATAAATCTGCCTAAAAAACTGTACACGATCGCAGGCAAAACTGAATGAACTTGCTTGCGAAATTGCACACTTTTCACTCAACGCATCCGGACCTATTCTGCTCACGCTCGTCTGCAAGGGGCCTAGGGCTACAGTATAGGAGCGATCCGCACAATTGAAATGAATGGGACGGTTAGGTGTAATTACACCTGCTCAGCGCTGAGGATACGTCATCAATAAATATAACTTGGACAACCCCTTTAATTTATGTCAGGCCAAGCTGCAATACCAGACATAACCAATGGGCTAAAGGAGTGATATTTTTGGTAAAAAAACTGCCATGTTTTCATAAACAATCCAAGTCAGAAGTAAATGAATCGCTTCCCAAAATATGGTATTTCTGCTCTGAAAATAGAACGCTAATGATATATCCTGCGGTCAGTCCCAATCTGGAAATAATGCGGGGGATTTATCAAACTGGCGTAAAGTAGAAGTGGCTTAGTTGCCCGTTACAACCAATCCGATTCCACCTTTTAATTTTCAAAGGAGCTGTGAAAAATGAAAGGTGGACTCTGATGCAACGTTTCGGCTAAGCACCCACCTAGTGACATCATCACAATAGGTTGGTCCACCAAGTAACCCTAAATCAATGCCGGGATCAAGAGGTGGATCCAGCTACAGTATCTCACAAATATTTTATTATATCTTTTCCTGGGACAGCACTGAAGATCTGACACTTTGATACAATGTACAGTAGTCAGTGTACGGCTTGTATAACAGTGGGGGACCTGATCGATAGGTCTTTTTAGAGGATTATAATAAATATCCACATTTTAGGGTCTTTTTTGATTTTGTTTAGTGTTGTTTAAATAATAGGACCCATGTTTATCTGGTTATAGAATCACTTTGTTTGTTATTTTATTTTTCTACTTGACACATGTCACCACTGAGGCCAGTCCTTGGCTGCAGTGGTGCTCATGACCCCATCCATCTGTAATTTTACAGGATGGAGACCAGAAGATAGCTATAGGTTGCCAAGGACCTGGGAGGGGAGGGGGGGGGGGGCTGGAACGGAGTGGTAGGGAGCAGATATCATTTTTTCAATAGGTACAGTAGGCTGGGGACAGCAAAAAATTACAAAAAGTGGGACAACTTCTTTAGGTTTACACTGTCTAATAATTAGACAGGATTAGTAAATCTGTCCCATTGTTTTTTTTATGTTTACGCCATTGTCATCGGTGGGAAAATGCAGTACGTCCACAACAAAGCAGCTCAGCTTTTCACAAATGCTCATAGATGGATCCTTGCCCTTTCATTAAGCAGTAGGGTAACAGACGGCAGGAGTTCTTTAAGTGTGAGTCCAACCCTTTCTTTATCAAACTCTAAATGTCCATCTGAAAACACATAAACTAGTTTTACAAGTTGGCTTTTATTTTTGGAGGCACAGAAAAGTTAAATGAATACGAAATAAAAGTATAAACACGCAGACAGCAGGATATAGTCCAAGATATAAACATCTGGATTCGGTCAGCGACTATCCAGGTGGTCTCATTAATCTCAGAGCTGACGGCCTCATCTGATGGAGGCTCATTCTCTGGAAGGTGGCCTATTTCACCACAGCGTGTCATTGACATCATATACTCACTCATCGAGCGCTGGATTCTTCTCTATGTCGCTGACCAGGGTCAGGCAGCATTAATCACCTCTACAGCTTTCTTACCTACGCCGGGGCGATGATGTTTTAGTAATTCTCCCAACTGATTGGGAAAAAGGATGTGGAGATTTCGTCTTCTGTAAAGTAGCTGTAATCTGCGATAGTTTATCTGAACTGCCTGGATTCAGCCGATCCTTGCTACTGTCTTTCTTTTCTTTTTTATGTATTATGTGGTATAGTTATAATTGCCATTCTCTTTTTTAATACAAAAATTTGATACTACAGTATAACTTGTGAAAATTGAAAGAAAAGCATTTAACTAGGCCCCTTGCAGACGAGCGAGTATTCCGCACGGGTGCAATGCGTGATGTGAACGCATTGCGCCTGCACTGGATCCGGATCCATTCATTTCAATGGGTCTATGTACATAAGTGTTGGTTTTTCACGCAACGCTGGCCCTATAGAAGTGAATGGGGCTGCGTGAAAATTGCATCGCATCCGCAATCAAGTGCGGGTGCGATGCGTTTTTCACAGATGGTTGCTAAGAGATGTTGTGTGTATACCTTCAGTTTTTTATCACGCGCGTGCAAAAAGCATCAAATCGCATTGCACCTGCGCAATAAAAACTGAACACGAAGACAAAACTGAATGAACATGGCTGCGAAATTGCGCACTTTTCACTCAACGCATCCGGACCTATTCTGCTCACGCTCGTCTGCAAGGGGCCTAAGGCTACAGTATAGGAGCGATCCGTACAATTGAAATGAATGGGACGGTTAGGTGTAATTATACCTGCTCAGCGCTGAGGATAGGTCATCAATAAATATAACTTGGACAACCCCTTTAATTTATGTCAGGCCAAGCTGCAATACCAGACATAACCAATGGGCTAAAGGAGTGATATTTTTGGTAAAAAAACAGCCATGTTTTCATAATCTTAAGCAATCCAAGTCAGTAGTAAATGAATAGCTTCCCAAAATATGGTATTTCTGCTCTGAAAATAGAACGCTAATGATATATCCTGCGGTCAGTCCCAATCTGGAAATAATGGGGGAGATTTATCAAACTGGTGTAAAGTAGAAGTGGCTTAGTTGCCCGTAGCAACCAATCCGAATTCCACCTTTCATTTTTCAAAGGAGCTGTGAAAAATGAAAGGTGGACTCTGATTGGTTGCTTTGTGCAACTAAGCCAGTTCTACTTTACACCAGTTTGATAAATCTCACCCAATATTTCTAGACATATTGCTGCCTGTAATATAAAAGGCCAAACCCTAATATCAGCCGTGTAACTGATCCTGCAGTCATACTGTCACTGTTTCCCATAAAACCCCTGAGGAACCCAGTAGGGGAAAACGCGTTGGGGTATAGGGTTTGTTTAGGGTATTTAGGGTTTGTTTAGGGTATTTAGGGTAGGCACGAGGACAGAGGGTTTCCACCATTAGGAGATTACTCTGGGCTTTAGGGGTGAGCAATAGGGTGTATCCAGGGAAAGGTACCCCCACCCTTCGAATACTCCCCCAACTCTGCCTAACTACCTTCCCCTATGGTTTTACCATATTTATGTTCTTCGTCACTGACTAGGATATGTATTTGCTATGCATATGAACTGATCGATAGTATTTATTATAATCCTCTAAAAAGACCTGACATTTTAGGGTCTTTTTTAATTTTGTTTAGTGATAGAAAAAGAAAAGGATGGAGACAGCACGTCCAATGACTGGAATTTATTCCAGATGCAACGTTTCGGCTAAGCACCCACCTAGTGACATCACCACAATAGGTTGGTCCACCAAGTAACCCCAAATCAATGCGGGGATCAAGAGATGGATCCAGCTACAGTATCTCACAAAATTGAGTACACCCCTTACATTTTTGTAAAATTTTTTATTATATCTTTTCATGGGACAACACTGAAGATCTGACACTTTGATACAATGTACAGTAGGCAGTGTACAGCTTGTAGAACAGTTGTAAGGGATTGCTTACTTTTAGGGGGTCGCCATCACAAATTACTTCACCAGACAAGGGTAGAATGTCCAAAATCGTGTTTTATTCTGGACGTTTCAGTAAAACATGTTATGAAGTCGCAGCTTCAACTTATCACGTGTGACATCCACACAAAATAACAAACCCTTGGCCGGCTAGGCTCTAACTAAACACATAAGCGTATCCCTGACTCACCTAGAGAGCCCTGTTCACACATGGAACACAAATGCGGTTTTCCTCAACCATACAGTCTAGCAACCTCCAGGCTGTGACACTTCAATACCTTTTGGGGGATTGTGGCCCAGTAGTCCTCCCAACTCTGGCCTCGTGATCCTTGTTTCACAGGCGTCACCCAAAATTCAGGCTATCGCCTAGCCTCGTGGCCCCTCAGGCCACCCGGCTGAGACCACTCACACAGAGCCTCACCAGGACTCTGCTTCACAAAACACTCCAGAGTGAGACACACCCAATTCCAGAAACCAGATTAAATGGAATCCCTGGACGTGAGCATGCCCTAAAGTCCCGGACTGGAGCTTGGGGAACAGGCACCCACCCAGCACATTGCCTGTTCCCAGTATAAATCCGCCCTGGACTAGCTGGAACCAGCTATTCTAACTATGTTGGTGTCCACCAGCTAACTTAATGGCCACCTATCTAGGGGCCTTTACTCCACCAAGGCCGGGCCCCTTGGTGACAAGCTCCCGGTGCAAACAACACCCCTTTTATTATGCTTCCCTGGGACTTTACTGCACATCTCAATGTTCACATTGCCACACAGTGTAAATTTGGTGTGACCTCAAAATAACAAAAACACACAGCCATTAACGTCTAACCCACTGGCAACAAAAGTGAGTACACAGTATATTGGTGGGTTGGGCACACCTCACTCGGATAGATCTATATCGTTAACGATTTTATTACAACAATATTATAAATATAAAAATATAAAACATGTACAGATATGTGCGCGCAATAACATAAAAACATTCAATGAGCTTCAACATATGTCTGCTCAGACACATGTATTAGACCCATATGGTATATATTGGTATATGAGGGGTGAACAGGTAGCGTGTTTGCTTGATAGTTGTTTGATAGAACAAATCGATTGCTCGCATTCCTCTCACACCAACATATTGTGACAATCCAAAAATAAATAAACTATATCGATGCATACAAAAATCTATTTCATTGATATAAGTATAAGATGAAAAGTCTGTTCTTTTCTCTATTCAGGTTATCGTCGATATAATGAACTGTGTAGGGCCACGCTGTTCCCCTCCACACTATGTATAGGTGGCAGTAGCAAGGTACCAAGTTTAGTATCCCAAAGCAGTCGTAACGTTATGTCCTTTAGACTGTAATTTTGTAATTAGTCTAGTATACTGGTTCCGTTATTGTCTTTTAAAGTATCCGCAGATTTGAAACAGTATCCACAAATTAGCAACAATGTCACTTTGATCCAAACCTTTGCATCAATATTCGTATATATATAGATATATCGATGTGTTACTCACGGTTGGATGTCATCTCTTTATGAGTAGTGAGAGTGGCGATCCATAAGTATAGGCGTAATTGTGTGCGGTACTTCCTTATCCCCTTATCCTTGTATTGCGGAAGTATACTGAATATGACAAATGGCGGAGTATATGATCGTGGCGTCCCACGTGTATGTAATCATGTAGACTCCTGCTCTTTATCGTCTCAGCTCCTTTTCCGGATACTACGTAGTCAGTATCCAGGTGTCAGGCTGATTTGATGTTGAACACGAATAGTTCTAATAGCCGTAAGCAGGAATTTTGGATAGGGGAGATGAAATATTCGTAAGTTTCCTCCGGATCAAAGCTTTATATCAATGTCATCTGTTTGGGGGTCCTATTGTACCAGACACATTTCGGAGACACCCGTCTCCGACAGGTGTCTCCTCATGGCAAAGAACTCTCTGAGGAGCTGAAAAAAAGAGTTGTTGCTCTACATAAAGATGGCGGAGGCTATAAGAAGATTGCCGACACCCTGAAACTGAGCTGCAGCATGGTCGCCAAGATTATACAGCGATTTAACAAGACAGGTTCCACTGAGAACAGGCCTCGCCATGGTCGACCACAGAAGTTGAGTGCACGTGCTCAGCATCATATCCAGAGGTTGTAGGAGTGCTGCCAGCATTGCTGCAGAGGTTAAAGGGGTGGGAGGTCAGCCTGTCAGTGCTCAGACCATACACCACACACTGCATCAAATTGGTCTGCATGGCTGTTGTCCCAGAAGGAAGCCTCTTCTAAAGAAAGCCTGCAAACAGTTTGCTGAAGACAAGCAGACTAAGAACATGGATTACTGGATCTATGTCCTGTGGTCTGATGAGACCAAGATAAATTTATTTGGTTCTGATGGTGTCAAGTGTGTGTGGCAGCAACCATGTAAGGAGTACAAAGACAAGTGTGTCTGGCCTGCAGTCAAGCATGGTGGTGGGGGTGTCATGGTTTGGGGCTGCATGAGTGCTGCCGGCTGTGGGGAGCTACAGTTTATTGAGGAAACCATGAATGTCACCATGTACTGTGACATACTGAACCAGAGCATGATCCCCTCCCTTCGGAAACTGGGACGCAGGGCAGTTTTCCAACATGATAACTACCCCAAACATACCTCCAAGACGACCGCTGCTAAAGAAACTGAGGGTAAAGGTGCTGGACTGGCCAAGCATGTCTCCAGACCTAAACCCTATTGAGAATTTTTGGGGCATCCTCAACCGGAAGGTGGAGGAGCACAAGGTCTCTAACATCCACCAGCTCTGTGATGTCGCCATGGAGTAGTGGAAGAGGATTCCAGTGGCAACCTGTGAAGCTCTAGTGACCTCCATGCCCAAGAGAGATAAGGCAGGGCTGGAAAATAATGGTGGCCACACAAAATATTGACACTTTGGGCACAATCTGGCCATTTTCACTTAGGGGTGTACTCACTTTTGTTGCCAGCGGTTTACACATTAATGGCGGTGTGTTGTGTTATTTTGAGGTCACACCAAATTTACACTGTTCTACAAGTTGTACACTGACTACTGTACATTGTATCAAAGTGTCAGATCTTCAGTGTTGTCCCATGAAAAGATATAATAAAATATTTACAAAATTGTGAGAGGTGGACTCACTTTTGTGAGATACTGTATGTCATGTAAATAATTTGTGACTTGAGCTTAAAAAATATTTAGATGCCTTGTCTAACTTTTACACCACCTATTGGTTGACTTACTTCACGCTAAAATTTTGTTGCATGTTGGCGCATTTTAACCCCCACCCCTTTTTACTCCCTATTTCTGCTAAGCCACGTCCCCATGTTAAGTACGGCGCAAAAAATGTCTGAAATAAATGCCAAATGTGGTGCAGAGCATGATGACACTTTTTGCATGAATTCTTGTGTATTTAGCTTAGTAATTCTACCGCAATGTGTGTAAAAACCAAAATTACTCACATGTGATCACAGTGAAGTGAAGCTATGTCCAGGAGACTTTTACGACATCGCACAGAGTACTCTGCATCTTTGTACTATGGAGCCATAGGGACTCTTTATGTGCCTCCATTGGGTGCTGTATGAAGGGACTATTATGCCCTAGTAGCAATGCTTGTAGGGGACAATACCCATATAATATGGCATGCTATGGGCCTGCCATTACTTTTTTTCCCTATATGCCTCCATATAAAGGTACAGTAATGGCCCATAGACTTCTGCGGCTTCCATATTGCAGTTCCATAAACAGATAAGGTCTAATGGACAACCAAAACAAATCTCCAAATGCAGAGATCCCCAACCAGTGGCTCAGGAGCCACATCCGAATTGTGGCCTTCAGCTTTATGGTCCGCCATCTGATCCCTCATTTATAGCCATCTTCATTGGTTACAACACAACATCCACACTGACAACATCGCAGGCAGGTCCTCAACCTTCAACAGCACCGATCGGGATGGTATAATACCAGTGTGTCAAATTTTATGCTAGAATATCTGCAAACATTAGCAATTTCAGGATTTTTTTTATTTCTCAGTGTTTGAAACATCTCTTTTTTCTTAAAACTGAAAGAGGCTACTGAGCAATGCTCAAAGTTGAATGCGGCTTACAAGGTAAGAAAGGAATAGTAACCTAATAAAATTCTGTCTGCTTGCAGAAGCCACTAGGGGGAGCCCTCTGCACATGAATGTATACAGATTTCTTTTAATTCAATTATTAATTTTTATGCACAAAGCTCCTCCTGATATTACTAATACAAAATACGACCATGTGCATGAGGCCTAACAGTTGATATATGTAGCCCTGTGTCATCTTCTTCACTCATGCTGTTTTTCGTGCAATTAATCTACTATACACTCACCTAAAGAATTATTAGGAACACCATACTAATACGGTGTTGGACCCCCTTTTGCCTTCAGAACTGCCTTAATTCTACGTGGCATTGATTCAACAAGGTGCTGATAGCATTCTTTAGAAATGCTGGCCCATATTGATAGGATAGCATCTTGCAGTTGATGGAGATTTGAGGGATGCACATCCAAGGCACGAAGCTCCCATTCCACCACATCCCAAAGATGCTCTATTTGGTTGAGATCTGGTGACTGTGGGGGCCATTTTAGTACAGTGAACTCATTGTCATGTTCAAGAAACCAATTTTAAATTATTCGAGCTTTGTGACATGGTGCATTATCCTGCTGGAAGTAGCCATCAGAGGATGGGTACATGGTGGTCATGAAGGGATGGACATGGTCAGAAACAATGCTCAGGTAGCCCGTGGCATTTAAACGATGGCCAATTGGCACTAAGGGGCCTAAAGTGTGCCCAGAAAACATCCCCCACACCATTACACCACCACCACCAGCCTGCACAGTGGTAACACGGCATGATGGATACATGTTCTCATTCTGTTTACGCCAAATTCGGACTCTACCATTTGAATGTCTCAACAGAAATCGAGACTCATCAGACCAGACAACATTCTTCCAGTCTTCAACAGTCCAATTTTGGTGAGCTCGTGCAAATTGTAGCCTCTTTTTCCTATTTGTAGTGGAGATGAGTGGTACCCGGTGGGGTCTTCTGCTGTTGTAGCCCACCTTTCTTTCCCATTCTGACATTCAGTTTGGAGTTCAGGAGATTGTCTTGACCAGGACCACAACCCTACATGCATTGAAGCAACTGCCATGTGATTGGTTGACTAGATAATCGCATTAATGAGAAATAGAACAGGTGTTCCTAATAATTCTTTAGGTGAGTGTATATCCTGCAGATCCTTCTTTCTATACAACCTGGTAAATGGACGAAAGCTAAACCCCTACCATACAGTAAGCTGTTGGGGGGAAAATAATCTTGGCATGCTGTTGCACCTCGTCAGAAGCGCCTATTTATGCCTGATTTGTACATTATTGCTAACATTCATATTTCAGCTCAAGCCGCCATCAATAAGCCAGCATGAATCATACTTCAGCTCCAGCGATCACCAAAGCCCAACTGACAGGCATATCCTCAGTTTTCAAAGAAGAAAAAAACCTTTTGAAGTTCAAAGCCACGTTGGTTTGGTAGCTGCGGAGCTGGTGGGGTCTCTAATTATGTAACTCTTAAATTGTGCTCGGGGAAATTTGATCAGGGTTTTCCCACATGAATTACACCTTCTGCTCTCCCAGTTCTTTCATCAGCATTGCTCCAGTTAAAAAAAAAATCATAGAATATTTTGTGAGCGTCTCATCTTGACCTGAAGACTATAAAAGTATTGATGTGTCCTGTGCAGTAAATATCTCCAATATCTCTTCCAGGGACAAGTAAATGACTGTCTTCTCCACCTCTGATAAAAAAGAGGAATTCAATGCTGTAAGGTCCTGCCGCTTTGCGCACAGGTTCATTTGGAAAACTACACCTCATCCCGAAATTTGACTAGTAAACAGACATACAGACTTAGGGCTCATGCACTCGAACGTGTGCCGGCCGGGCCTGTATTTTGGCCGGGGGTCCGCAATATACGGGAGCCAGCCATTTTCACACCGCATCACGGAGGCCGAACCATTCACCTGAATGGGTCCGCAATCCGGAAGGAGTGGTGCAGAATGGAGGCACAGAACCCCATGGATGGAAGCACTATTTTTTTTTTTTGCGGTGCGGATGGATCACAGACCCATTCAAGTTGAACGGGAATGGATTCGTCTGCAGCAGCCGCACTGACGTTGCCCGTGCATTGGGGAATGCAAATTGCGCAGGGGATATCATTGATAAATCTCTCCCATTGTGTTTGTGGCACATCAGGCACCAAATGTTGGAGTGGACTTTAACTCCTCATTCATAGAAAACAATGGAATTTCACCCTGCCAAGACAGTAGCCGCACCACAGTGCAACACAAGCACGGCGATCTGTGTTTGCTGGCTGAAAATATACATTAGGGGTCCGACACCCTGCACCCCCGCCGATCAGCTATTTCAAGAAGAGGCGGCCTTGAGCGCTACTTCTCATTCATTATTCTGCCCGTTGCTTTGGAAGTGCACTGTGACTATGGAGCGAGTACTTGTAATTACGCCGCCATAGCAAGGGAAATGACGCAAAGTGGCAAAGTGTAATGAAGACAAGGCAGCGCTTGCATGGAGCGCCGCCTCTTCTTCAAACAGCAGACCCCTGCTGGTCAGATATTGATAACCTATCTTAAAGGGGTATTTATCATGTAGAGAAAGTTAATACAAGGCACTTACTAATGTATTGTGATTGTCCATATTGCTTCCTTTGCTGGCTGGATTCATTTTTCCATCACATTATACACTGCTCGTTTCCATGGTTACAGACCACCCTGCAATCCATCAGTGGTGGTCGTGCTTGCACACTATAGGAAAAACTGTCAGCCTCTCTTGTGGCCGGGACCGTGGGAGCGCATATAGGCTTGTGTTCTTTCCTATATTGTGCAAGCACGACCACCACTGATGGATTGCAGGGTTGTCTGTAACTATGGAAACGAGCCGTGTATAATGTGATGGAAAAATGAATCCAGCCAGCAAAGGAAGCAATATGGATAATAACAATACATTAGTAAGTGCCTTGTATTAACTTTCTCTACATGATAAATGCCACTTACTGAAGTGAGAGAACCCCTTTAAGGATAGATCATCAATATATATTTCCTGCCCAACCTCTTTAAAGGGGTTTTCCGAGATTTTGATACTGATGACCTATCCTCAGGATACCCTCAGAATACAGCCTTCTCCGTGTTTACCAAGCACAGCGTGGTACATTGTATAGCGGCTGTGCTTGGTATCACACTCAGTGCCGCTATACAATGTACGGCGCTCTGCTTGGTAAGATGCGAGAAGGCCACGGAGCTCACAGGAGCTGATTGTCGGGGGTCCCAGATGTCTGACTCCCACCTATCAGATAATGATGACCTAGTCTGAGGACAGGTGAATCAGTATCAAAATCTTAGAAAATCCCTTTAAAACCAATGACAGGTGACTTGGGTAACCGAGATAATCTAATGACAATAAATCTGTGATGTCTAGACTCAGACTTAGAACAACTTCATGATATCAGGTCTTGCGGCTATTCCCAGTATGTAGTGGTTAGTAGCTACCAGAAGTGGTCCAAGGGAGGAGAACCGACAGTGTCATGGGCGTTCAAGGATCATGCATGTGGGGAGCAAAGGATAGCCTATCTGGTCCAATCAGACAGAAGAGCTGGTGTAGCACAAATTGTTGAAAAATGTTAATACTGGCTAAAACAGAAAGCGCCTACAGTACAAGTGGGTGCATGAGCATCAGAACTGGACCATGGTGTGATGGTAGAAGGTGGCCTGGTCAGAAGAATCACATTTTCTTTACATTATGTGGATGGCCCGGTGTGCGTGTGTGTCATGTACTAGGGAAGTGCTGGCACCGGGATGCACTATGGGAAGAAGACAAGCCGACGGAGGCAGTGTGATGCTCTGGGCGATGTTCTGTGGGAACCTCGGGTCCTGGATACATGTTATGTGTCATGCAGGGGGCATGTGCAGCAGTACACGGAGCCACTATGGTTGCTAACATTTTCTAGGAAAATACCTCCATAATACAGCAAACACAGAAGCATACCATCATTTTTGCAATATGCATCAGACAGAAAAAACTTCCATGTGAAATTGAACACTTACTGTATGGAGGAACGGTATGAGTCTATAGCCGCCATACTAATGGGGTTGTCAGCTAATGGCATTTATCATGTAGAGAAAGTTAATACAAGGCACTTACTAATGTATTGTGATTGTCCATATTGCCTCCTTTGCTGGCTGGATTCATTTTTCTACCACATCATACACTGCTCGTTTCCATGGTTGCACACTCTAGGAAAAAGCACCAGCCTATGTGCGCTCCCACGGTCCCGGCCACCAAATAGGCCAGCGCTTTTTCCACTGATGGATTGCAGGGTGGTCGTAACCATGGAAACGAGCAGTGTATAATTTCATGGAAAAATGAATCCAGCCAGCAAAGGAGACAATATGGACAATCACAATACATTAGTAAGTGTCTTGTATTATATCTTGAATGTTTGTCTATCTCAGGCATGCTCATCATTCCCAGACAGCCTACAGCTATCAGCCTACAGAAGGGCATGGTGGGAGTTGTAGTTTTACAAGAGCTGGAGGGCCGCAGGTTGAGCATCCCTGATCTATATGATAAATGCCATTTGCTGAAGTGGACAACCCCTTTAAGGCTTGGTACAACTTGAAGTTTGTTCAGGAGCCATACTACAGCCATGTGCATGTAATTCCCCCTAAACCAGGTTTCCTCTAATCAAGCATATGTCTCAGCCACATACTGACCTCCACTCTTGGCCCCATAACTGGAATGACATCTTAGGGGCCTGTGGTCAAACCTACTGAATGGGGTTTAAAACAAGTTTGGACACCTAATACAGCTTGCAGCGGTATCCGTGCCTAAACGGCAGCTCGGCTCCCCACTGAAAACAATGGGAGGCAGTTACAGCGGGTCACCGAAAAATTCCATGGAAAAGTCTGTTGTGTGAACTGTCCCTATCACGCCTAACGCGCTATGACTGCCTAAATAACATATAAACACTCACAATTTGGATATGAGCACACACTTTTTTGACATTCAGCAAGTGGACTTCTCCCAAGGCTGCCCATAGGCGCAAGCCTACTGTGCCTCGATGTCCATCATGGCCGGCCTGTGACGGAGCGGAGGCTCCCTACAGCACTGCTCGATCCCTCACTTTTCCAGGTAGATTCTAGAATTCCTGTCTTCTTCAATCCTACTGTCCGATGAATTTATTAGGCTCTGTATGAGGGCTTAGAGCAAAAGTCATCTTACATCAAACAGAAAAAAAGATGAAAGATGAAGGCTGCGCGGACAGACCGCTGCCCCGCGTTACGACACAAACACAAATAAACGGATGTGTGATTTAGCCGGGGCTGCCTCCCAGATTATACTTCGCTTTAGACATACATTCCTAGCAAGTGCTCAGACGTATAATGTGCTTTGATACGCTGCCAGGCCTCTATTATCTGTTCTCAAGGTTTTATATTCAAATTCTGAAGAACTTTTTTATTTTTCGGCCTGCCTTTGTGCCAAGTAAATAAAAGTCGTGAGGTTATTTTTTCCACTGTTAAATTTAGGAATGAAGAAAGAATTCAGGAGAGCTGTCAGGTATGTATATAGAGGCGAAACCTGAAGCTAAGCCCCAAGGCAAAGAGGGTCCCCAACCTACAGCCATGTAGTGTATACTGCTGGCAGAGGGACCTCGGGGCCCCCTCCGGTACCAGGGCCTGCATGTGCTGGCTACCTCTGAGCACCCTATTATTACCCTCCTGTATGTATAGATTCTCAGCAGTATAATATTTTGATTTGACCCATTTGGTGCAGTAAAATTTTTTACTTTTGCATAGTAAAGCATGAAATTCATGTGATTCATTAGGACGCTAAATATTCTCTGTGTGATGTCATTGCCTACATGAGTAATAGATCGGAGACAGCCAGTAATGCAAACACTTTAGGCAGGTGTGGAAAAAATTGCTGCAAACTAAGAATGCTTTAAAAATGAGAAAAGTGTTAATAGTGTGACAATGTGAACATTGAGGTGTGCAGTAAAGTCACAGGGAGGCAGGATAAAAGGGGTGTTGTGTGCACTGGGAGCGTGTCACCAAGGGGCCCGGCCTTGGTGGAGTAAAAGCCCTAGTTCAGGTGTCCACTAAAGTAGTTGGGGGACACCATATAGATAGTGTAGCTGGTTCAGCTATTTCAGGGCGGGATTTTACTGGGAACAGGCAATGTGTTGGGTGGGTGCCTGTTCCCCATGCTCCAGTCCGGGACTTAGGGCATGCTCATGTCCAGGGATCCTATTTAATCCTGCTACTGGATCTTCGGTGTGGCTCACTCTGGAGTGTTTGGTGAAGCAGAGTCCTGGTTAGTCTCTGTGTGAGTGGTCTCAGCCGGGTGGGCTGAGGGGGCCACGAGGCTAGGCTATAGCCTGAACTTTGGGGGACGCGGTGACGCCCGTGAAACAAGGATCACAAGGCCAGAGTTGGGAGGACTACTGGGCCACAATCCCCCAAAAGGTATTGAAGTGTCACAGCCTGGAGGTTGCTGGACTGAATGGCTGAGGAAAGCCGCATTTGTGTTCCATGTGTGAACAGGGCTCTCTAGGTGAGTCAGGGATACACTTATGTGTTTAGTTAGAGCCTAGCCGGGCAAGGGTTTGTTATTTTGTGTGAATGTCACACGTGATAAGTTGAAGCTGCGACTTCATGACCTGTTTTGCTGAAACGTCCGGAATAAAACACGAGTTTGGACATTCTACCCTTGTCTGGTGAAGTAATCTGTGATGGCGACCCCCTAAAAGTAAACGATCCCTTACAATAGTTAAAAATGTACATTTATGGACAACGACCTCAAAAATACAGGCAGTGTCATTACGAATTATCTAAAGGAGAACGAGGAGTCCTGGAAGTGATGATATGGCCCCCACAGAGCGCTGATCCGAACATCATCGAGTCTGGGATTACATGAAAAGACAGAAGGATTAGAGCAAGCCTACATCCACAGAAGACTTGTGGTTAGTTCTCCAAGATGTTTTGGAACCACCTCCCTGCTGATTTCTTTCAAAAACTGTATGCAAGCCTACCTAGAACTGATGATGTTTTGAAGGCAAAGGGCGGTCATGCCAGAGGTTGACTGGATTTAGATTTCTCTTTTGTTCGTTTACTTTTCATTTTATTTATTGATAAAAAATAAACTATTAACACTTCTCTTTTTGAAAGCATTCTTACTTTGCAGCATTTTTCTTACACATGCCTAAAACTTTTGGAAAGTACTGTATATTACTGGTGTCTCATGTGGCAATCTGTATGTATAGATTTACCAGAGTAACATTATGCTGATTCTGTGGCGGATTGGCCAAATACCCAACAGGGAAATGTCCCTGTAGGCTGATGCCCAGGAACCCACCAGAGCCCTCTTCACGTCCGGGTACATAATGATCTGATGCTCTAAGCATTAATTAATGCTGGAAACATCAGGTACTTATGCATCGGGCCAATGACCACAGGTGCCCTCCAGGACTCAACTCTATCACGATCCTCGGGATAGTGATACAGTTGAATACTGTAATCAAGACACCAGTTTTTTGTTCTGCACTGCGCTATTTAGTTTTGCTGGGGCGGTATTTTGTTCTGCACTGTGGTATTTGGTTCTGCTGGGGCGGTATTGTGTCCTGCACTGTGGTATTTGGTTCTGCTGGGGCGGTATTTTGTTCTGCACTGTGGTATTTGGTTCTGCTGGGGCGGTATTTTGTTCTGCACTGTGGTATTTGGTTCTGCTGGGGCGGTATTTTGTTCTGCACTGTGGTATTTGGTTCTGCTGGGGCGTTATTGTGTTCTGCACTGTGGTATTTGGTTCTGTTGGGGGGGGATTGTGTTCTGCACTGTGGTATTTGGTTCTGTTGGGGGGGGATTGTGTTCTGCACTGTGGTATTTGGTTCTTCTGGGGCGGTATTTTGTGCTGCACTGTGGTATTTGGTTCTGCTGGGGCGGTATTTTGTTCTGCACTGTGGTATTTGGTTCTGCTGGGGCGTTATTGTGTTCTGCACTGTGGTATTTGGTTCTGTTGGGGGGGGATTGTGTTCTGCACTGTGGTATTTGGTTCTGTTGGGGGGGGATTGTGTTCTGCACTGTGGTATTTTGTTCTGCTGGGGCGTTATTGCGTTCTGCACTGTGGTATTTGGTTCTGTTGGGGGGGGATTGTGTTCTGCACTGTGGTATTTGGTTCTGTTGGGGGGGGATTGTGTTCTGCACTGTGGTATTTGGTTCTTCTGGGGCGGTATTTTGTGCTGCACTGTGGTATTTGGTTCTGCTGGGGCGGTATTTTGTTCTGCACTGTGGTATTTGGTTCTGCTGGGGCGTTATTGTGTTCTGCACTGTGGTATTTGGTTCTGTTGGGGGGGGATTGTGTTCTGCACTGTGGTATTTGGTTCTGTTGGGGATTGTTCGCACTGTGGTATTTGGTTCTGTTGGGGCGGTATTGTTCTGCACTGTGGTATTTGGTTCTGCTGGGGCGTTATTGTGTTCTGCACTGTGGTATTTGGTTCTGTTGGGGGGGGATTGTGTTCTGCACTGTGGTATTTGGTTCTGTTGGGGGGGGATTGTGTTCTGCACTGTGGTATTTGGTTCTTCTGGGGCGGTATTGTGTTCTGCACTGTGGTATTTGGTTCTGCTGGGGCGGTATTTTGTGCTGCACTACAGTATTGCAGGCCCTGCGTACTTGTGTTGTTTCAGCCTACGTGTGTTGCCCCACCTTTTGTTAAATTTGTACCTGCCTACAACATGGGGCCACTTTTAAGTTTTTTTTATCATTATTATTATTATTATTATTCAGGGCCACTTTAAGTTCCCAGTCCGCTCATGTGTTTATTTGACACCTTTGGTGCAGTACAAAAAAAAGTACACATTCAGAGATTCATTATGACATTAATATTCTCTGTGTTACGTCCTTGTCATGTCATTTGCTAAGGTGGCCTGACCATTGTACAAAACAACGATTTACCTTTTGTGTCATAGATTGCAAGCTCTTGCGAGCCGGGCCCTCACTCCTCTTGGCTTGGTTGTTGCTATGTAATGCATGATTTTGGTTGTACATGAACCCTCCGATTGTAAAGCGCTGCCTCCAGGATACTATAAATTGCACATTCCCGTGATAATTTCAGAGATAACCCCGTTCTGATTTCCGTAGAGTCGGCTCTCTACAAACAGCGATTCAGGCGACAGGCCATCCACAAAATACATGGACAGCTCGAGCCCGCCAGAGCAGATGGCTCTCCATTCTAGCGCACCTGATGGCACGGTGCACATCTTGCACTCACAGTGCACTAATGCCCTTCATAAAGCTCTGCAATGTCATTATGGCCTAATGTAACTTGCGGCTCATGTACACCGTGTTCAACACAAACTGGCCTTAGATAGTGAAGGATTGCCGGCTTATCTGCCTGATTTTGGCAGGAACACGCAGACAACCTAAGATGACGGATCATGAAGGAAATATTGGTAGACTGTGTTTGATTTTCAGCTGCCCTGTGCCGAAAGCTGCCTGGCTTCATTCCCATTTCATTTAACGTGCATTTATCACATATGTTGCTTTCTTTCTTTTTTTTCGCAGCCGTCACCAGATATTGCAAAGCAGTTTTTAAAAGACTATTCCAAATTTAGACATTCATGTTATATCCAAAAGTGAAGGTCTCAGGGGATGACGAGGTTCCACTAAACCCCGTTTTGGTACGCCAAGATCCACATGC
Source organism: Bufo gargarizans (assembly GCF_014858855.1). Classification (NCBI taxonomy): domain Eukaryota; kingdom Metazoa; phylum Chordata; class Amphibia; order Anura; family Bufonidae; genus Bufo; species Bufo gargarizans. The sequence goes on from NC_058086.1 coordinate 186,071,802, forward strand.
TTGGCCATACAGCCATGGCCACCTCTCTAATCCATCTACTTTTAGGCCTTATGCACGCGGCTCTCGGCCGTTCCGTGCATTAGGGACTGCAATTAGCGGCCCCCAATGCACGGGCAACATTCATGCGGATTCCGCAGACGGATATAAACCCATTTTAACTTGAATGGGTCCGTGATCCGTCCGCACTGGAAAAAATAGAACATATTCTTTTTCCACATGTTCCCTGACTCTGTTCCGCACTGCACCTTCCGGATTGCGGACCCATTCAAGTGAATAGGTCCGCATTTGTGATGCGGTGAGCACACGGCCGGTGCCCGCATATTGCAGACCTGCTGTTTACAGGCAACAGCCGTGTGCATGAGGCCTTATATATGGTTCCCACTGGCCACGTTGGCTGATCAAGACAGACCCTGTTCTCTCGATGAGTGTCCCATATTATAATTTTATTTCCCATTAACATTACGTTTTTCTTTGGACTGCAAGTCCGCAGCCCCAAACCCTTCAAGTGTAATCCAAAGAAAAGAGAAAAAAAGATGTGGCACCTACTGAAATCATTAGACCCCATTAGTCTTTCAGAACCAACGGTCCTGTACTGGACCGTTTGCTCTAGCTAATAAAGGTGAAGGGGTGACCTTGTCTAAATACTTAAAGGGGTTCTCTGGGACTAAGCTACTGATGCCCTATCCTTAGGAGAGGTCTTCAATATCTGACTGGTGGGGGTCCGACTTCCAGCACTTGAACCGATCAGAAGTAATCCTGTGCCCGAGGCAAAGCAACTACAGTGACTGGAGCCGTGTAGTTTTGGGCGCTGAAGATCCTACAAACAGCTCATTGGCGATGGTGCCAGGAGTTGGATCCCCGCCAATCTGATACTGTTGATCTATCAAAGATAAGTCATCAATAATTCCGTCCTGGAGAACCCCTTTAAATGGACTATGAAGACTCCCAATCACATATACGACTGAGCCTGGTGTTGCATCTCAGCCTCGTTATCCTGAACGGGGCTCAGCGTCTCTACAAGGCAGAGTCACATGTATGGAGCTGCTGAGCCTGGACGACCATTGAAGGGATTTTGGTACCTTCGCTGTGATGATCAGCGGAGGTCCCAGGAATCGGGTCCATCCTATCAACCACTGACTGTCTGTCCTAAGGATAGGCAATCAATGTTTTAGCCCCACAATACCACTAACATATGGAATAAAAAAATAAAAGCGGATTTAAGTTTCTTCGACTTGAATAATGAGTATTGGAAAAACATTCTACATCTCCAGATCCACGGGGGCCGGTGTCGTAGACACAGAGGAGTCTGACAATACAGTCTATTATCAGTTTAATAATATTTTAATATCACAGCCTAGTTTCTGCAAAATGTTTTGGGAGTTGGCTTTTTCCCCATCTGGATTCCTGTGGGAACATTTCCTACAGATAAGTCTTAATAAACCCTCTCCTCTATCTGCTCCTAGAGACAACTGGTGCACTCATATTCCCCAAAGCTGGCACGCTCTCCTTCTGTTATCAGGTCTGAATCTCCGAGGGATCGTGAAAGAAGAAAATGTGACATCATCTGTTTCATAATCCTTATTATCACCATGTGGGAAATGGCTAAAGATGGATGTAATAATCAGAGAAGCGAAATATATAGGACCAGATGCTGACAAATACTGGATGATTCTACAGTATCCCAGGACCTAACACTTTCTAAAAAGAGGGAAGGAGCCCTGAATGTTTACTTAAAGGGTACCTGCACTTACACGTCATAACGGCATATCAAAGGTTTGGATCTGTCCATCCTCGATTCCAAATAACTGAAAAGCAAATTATTTCCCTGGTGGAAAAAAAAATCTTTGACTAAATTCTCCTATGCACGGGAACAGGGATGTGGGAACCTCACTGACGTGCAGGAGATGCAGATTTGGACGCAGAATACGCTTTGAAATACGCATGAAAATTCGGAAATGTGAACAAACCCTAAGCTGCTGAATGTAGCCTCCTGCACGGCTTCACATCTGAATAGTGGTTTGCAAAATTCCATTCTGTCCGGGACTGGATGACTCTCTATGTGTTGATGTTTCTATAACTGGAAACCTATGCATACCAGAAGACAGGTCCATACAGGCTACCTCAGGTCTTTCTGTCTCTAGGCGTGCCTAACTGGGGGGGGTTCTCCTTCCTTTGCTTCTGTCTACCGTCAGCACACTCCCTCTACAAACATGGCGGTCTGCCACCAGTCAGATGAGGAGCTCCTGCAGAATGCAGGCTGCACACCAAGGGCGTAGCTAAAGGCTCATGGGCCCTGGTGCAAGAGCTCAGCTTGGGCCCCCCTTTCCCTCAGGGCTTTGTGGCCAGGGGCAGGAGAGCACATAGCCTTCCTGATGCCAGAGGCGAAAATTAAAACAGCCCCTTCTCCCCCATTCCAAATTCTTGACCTAACCCCTTCCCTCCAGCCAGAGGTGTAACTTGACCAGCATGCACTTTCTATAATACCGGTGTCTTCTTATGCAGCACAAGGGTCTTTGGGCCCCCGCGACTGCTACCTCTGCACCCCTACAGCTACGCCCCTGCTGCACACACAGCGGGGGTAGATACAGGCAGGGAAAAGCAGCAGAAGGCAGGCAGACAATACATAGCAATACACATACACCCCCAGCATACAATGGACCCCCTATATTAACTTAGTGGGTTTTCTAAACCAGGCTGTGCCTTCCCTTCTTCACTTGCACCAAGTGCCTGGAGGCATGTACCTTAATACTCCCCTGGGCACAGTACTGACCAGTACTTAAAAGAGTTGCCCAAGCATTTAGAAAAAGTGGCAGGGAGCAACGGACTCACATTGCCCTTTAAAATATCTAGACCAGGGCTGGCCAACCTGTGGCTCTCCAGCTGTTGCAAAACTACAACTCCCAGCATGCCCAGGCAGCCTACAGGTATCAGCCTACAGCAGGGCATGGTGGGACTTGTAGTTTTAGAACAGCTGGAGAGCCGCAGGTTGGCCAGCCCTGATCTAGACGATCAGGTCTCAGCCACCCTGGGCTGCAGTGATCATGTGTGGTTCCTCATTTACATGACCGCTGCAGCCTATCACTGGCCACAAATGTATGAATGGAATCTGACCACTGAAGCCAGTGACTGTCTGCAGTGGTCACACAAATGAAGAACAGCCGGTGACCACAACAGGCACAGCATGGAACAGAACGGTAGAGACCAAACCGCCGCAGACATTTAAAAACTGAGTATGGGCTTATTTTCATATAAGCCATAGGCCCTGCTCTCTGCCACTTTTTTGAAAAAAAAATCTTGGTCAGCACCTTTAAATGTGGATTGCTAGCTTAAATATATATATATATATCGTATTTTTTGCCTATAAGAAAACTGTCAGTGCATCTTATGGGGTGAATACTAATGGAAGCGCTCATTGGTACCGGAGGACCAGGAAACGGTGAGTACAGAGCCCGGGGAGCGCTGCATTCACCGCTTCCCGGTCCTGTGCGTGTCGGGTCACAGCACAGTAATTACTGTTGGTCATAGAGCATTTTTCCTCCTTCTTTCCATTTGCCTTTAATGCATTTAAAAATTAACATTTTTTTGTCTTCATTAAAAGTATTATTAATAGGAAAGAAAAAAGTCACAGCACAGCGCGCAGCAGGAAGAAGAGAGCTGGATCCTAGGATCGACGGGGTCCGGAGCAGGAGAGGTAAGTTTTTTTTGTTTTGTTTTTTGCTCTGAGGCATGGGGATATGATCTGAAGTATGGGGGTCTCATCTTAGGTCTGAATGGAAGGGGTCTGATTTTTATTCGGGCTCTTATCTGAGGTTTGATTGGGGGTCATTCACATTGGGTAGGAGTTGAGGCCTGATTGGGGGTCTGATTTGAGTTCTGGGGTTTTATTAACCTTGGGGGTCTGATTGGGGCTGTGAGCTGAGGTCTAATTAACATTGGGGGTCTGATTAGTGGTCTGATCTGAGGTCTTATGAAAAATATTTTTTTCTTATTCTCTAAAACCTAGGGGGAGTCTTATGGGCCGCCGGGGCGTCTGATAGAACAAAATATACAGTAACAACACATAACACAACACTAATACGTTGTGCTTGCTGAACATGTGGTTTTGTAGTTCTCCCGGACATAGTGCGTGGAGGCTAGTTGCCATCCACTGCACACAGAAAGTAGAGGAGAATCTCCCAACCACGTGTCTTACCGGGGCCACAGTGTCTATTTACCAATGGGGTCCTTATAAAGGGGGATCCAGCCAATGACTTATCAAACCCCTCAACCAGAGAATTTCAAGGGAAGCAGAGCACAACCATTCAGAAACATCATAACGTAAATAATAACGGTAAAGTGGTTGTCCTATGACAAGCACTCACCTACTATAAACATGATAGAAGATAGATGTATAATCGGTGGTTGCCTGACCACTGGGGCCATCGCCAAACACGAGAAGGGTAGCCCAATGTCCCCCCGTTTGAATGGAGTGGTGGTCAAACATAGCGATGCTGCTCTATTCAACTCCATATAGCTGAGCACAAGCGCTCGACTGTTTCAGAAAGTCTCATAGAGTTGTATGGAGCGTCAGTGCACAGGAGTGACCATCGCTCCATTCAAATGGGGGAATGCGGGGCTCATGTTCTCGTAATCAGCAGGGGCCATAGTGCTCAGATCCTCCCCAATCAGACACCTTATCTCCTATTTTGTGGATATCCCCAGAGCCTACTAACAGTGCCGAGCAGGGATGGATTGGGAACTAAAAGTGGTCCTGGAAAAAAATAAAATAAAAGTGGCCCCATGTTGTAGGCGGGTCCAGATTGACAGGGGGAGGGCAGAACAAGGCCATAGTGCAGCACAACATAGTGCCGCTCCAGCCACAGTATTAACCCGTATCACTGTCCTGAGGACAACCATACAGTATGATTCAGAAGAACCCCTCGCTACCAGCCAGGTAATTAAGTACCTGATGCTTGCATTTATTAATGCTGAGACTATCAGATGGTTTTGCGGATAAGAATAGGCTCGGGCGGCCCCCTGCGCATCAGCCCCCCGGGAAATTCCCCTATAGGGTCTATGGCCAGTCCGCCCCTAGTGCCATGTAGTGATGAGCAAATCAGTTCATTCCACTACAGAAGAACCTCGATACGTTCATTATATTATCTGTACTGTGGCCGAAGAACTGTCTGTATAGCAATGTTAAAATGTATTCTTTGCAATGAGACCAGAATAAGATGGCCGCCCGGTCTCCCAAGACCATCCTATTTGAAGCATGCGCAAGAACACTTCATTACGAATCCGAACCAGGATTCGTTATTGTATAGTGCGTGCAACAAATCCCGGGTTTGGATTGGTAATGAAGTATATTCGCGCATGCGCCACTACTCACAGTAACGTTCTCGCGAGATGGTCTCAGTGGCCATCTTAATATGGCCTCATCGCAAAGAATACATTTTAACATTGCTATACAGACAGACCCTTGGCCGCAGTACAGATAATATAATGAATGAATTAGGTTCGGACCCATTTGCTCATCACTAGTGTCAAGCTATTCTTCAGGATAAATCAATAGACTTCCAATACATGGCACAAAGGAAAGTCCAATCACTTCACACATTAACCTGAAAACGACCAATCCATACCGTATCTGTTCACTGTGAATGAAGAGAAATGTCCGGGTCATCGGACCCATAGGAACCAGGCTTCTAATGGGGAGTAGGGGATAGGTAGATTCCTGATATTCAGCGTAGCATGGTAGGTCGGCCTGGTTTCCAATAATGGTAAATAGGTAAGTGCATGGTTGTTACTAGGAGCCCTTACTGGCACTGGAATAATCCTATGGAGTGCAATGATGCTGCGGTCACTGTTGGGGTATGTTCACACGGTGGATTTTACCACTGAAAAAAGTGTCAGAAATCCAAGGCTGAGCCCAGCATTTCCCAGGCGGTTTTTAAATTCTGCATCTTAAGCATCATTTAATGGATACCGGCCACGATTTACGTGTTATGGACGGCGGTGACAACAATCAAATGAAAGATGAAGGGAACAGATTAGGCCTCATGCACACGAACGTTGTTTTGGTCTGCATCCGAGACGCAGTTTTTGCGGCTTGGATGCAGACCCATTCACTTCAATGGGGCCACAAAAGATGCGGACAGCACTCCGTGCTCCGTTACGCCAAAAAATATATAACTTGTCCGTTTAAATGATAACAGACAGGCACTTACTATGTTAATATTGAGGTCAATAGAGGTGGCTCCATGCGGCCTGCATCTTACAGAGGAAAGAAAGAATTGGACATGCGGAAATCCAACAGCGGGGCTGCCCCTATTACACTATTATTATTTATTTACTTATATAGCGCTACTATATTCCATAGCACTTTACAGACATTAGCATCCAACTGTCCCCAATGGGGCTCACAATCTAAGTTCCCTGTCAGGGTGTCTTTGGGAGGAAACCAGAGGAAACCCCGGCAAACACGGGGAGAACATACAAACTCCATGCAGATGTTGTCCTTGGTCAGATTCAAAACTAGGACCCCAGCGCTGCAAGGCACCAGTGCGAACCACTGAGCCACCTATCAGGATTGCAGGATTGACATTTTTTAGCATTTATAATGAAGAGAAAGTTCATACAAGGCACTTGCTAATGTATTGTGATTGTCCATATTGTCTCCTTTGCTGGCTTGATTATACCCTGCAATCCATCAGTGGTGGTCGTGCTTGCACACTGGTGGCCGGGACCGTGGGAGCTCACATAGGCCATTGCTTTTCCCTATAGTGTGCAAGCACGGCCACCGCCTTAGGGTCCAGGGTGGTCGTAACCATGGAAACGAGAAGTGTATAACGTGATGGAAAAATGAATCAAACCAGCAAAGCAAGCAATATGGACAATCACAATACATTAGTAAGTGCCTTGTATTAACCTTCTCTACATGATAAATGCCATTAGCCGAAGTGAGAGAAGCCCTTAAAAAAAATAAAAAGAGAATGAACTATGACTGCACTGAACGATTACAGGGCAAATCAGGTGAGCGGTGAGACGCGCTCTGTCCGCAGGCTATTTGATCTCGGTGAAGCAGAGAAGATGCATCCTCCTCCACATGAGCTGCTAGCAGAGAGGCGCCTCCAGACACTGGGAACAGCGGATATAACAAATTTAACCTTGAAAAGTTGTTGAAAATGACCTGAAGACCACACGGCCTCTTACAGCTATGATACGAAAAGGCACGCAAACCTCAAACAGCACTGTGAGGCCTCCTGCACACCCTTAGGCTAGGTCTACACGACGACATTTGTCGCGCGACTGACAGATAGGGCACAACTACACTGCAACATTTGTCGCGCAACATTTTGTTCCACCAATGTCGCGCGACAATTTTTATAATGGCAGTCTATAATGTCGCACTGCGACATGCTGCGACTGCATCTCGAATGGATTTTCTGCGACTGTCACGTCGCAGTATGTCGCATGTTGCAGTGCGACACCATAGACTGCCATTATAAAAATTGTTGCGCAACATTGGTGCAACGAAATGTCGCGTGACAAATGTCATCATCATCGTGTAGACCTAGCCTTAAAGGAGCAGAACTACAAAAATAATGAAAGCATCGTTCCCGTTAAATGGCGGAAATGAATGGTGCCTGATGGTGTCCATGGACGATGATGGGGACTGCAGCGTTTCGGTCAGGGAGTCAAGCATTTTCCCAGACAAAATGGTGCACCGTGAATTTCATACACTTTTTACAAGCTTCTTTTTTTAGGCTTCATGCACACTGTGATTGTGTCCAACTTTTGGTCTGCAAATGACGGACCTGCAAAATACGTCTGGTTTCCATGTGCTTTCCACATTTTTCTCACTCCCATCAACAGAACAGGTTATTCTTGTCCGCCAGAATAGGACATGCTCTACAATTTGTGGAATGGCTACTCAGACGTGTGCATGGCCGTATAGAAATGAATGTGCAATAAAATGCAGATAACGCAGATGGAAAATATGGTCGTGAGTGTGAACCCTGTAAGGTAAATTTTCACTAGGATTGAGCCTACTAAATATCCACCATTTCAGCATTTCCTTATGCACCTGGGGTTTAGCCAGGCTCGGACTGTCCCGGGGGGGGGGGGGGCCCTGAGCCAGGTGGGCCCCTAGTCCCATTAACCCCTGAATATGGCCTTATGCACATGACCGTGGTGTGTTTTGCGGCCTGCAAATTGCGGATCCACAAAACACCGATGGCATCCATGTGTGTTCCGCAATTTGCGGAACAGCACGGACAGTCATTGAGATAACTGCCTATTCTTATCTGCAAAACGGACAAGAATAGGACAGGTTTTTTTTTTTTTTGCGGACCACTGAACGGAGCAACGGAGTGCTGTCCACATGTTTTGCAGCCCCATGGTGTATAATAATAATAATAATAATAAAAAACTGATGGATTATTCAAGATGATTATTATCTGAGATGATTTGTAAGCACGAGGCGTCCAGGACAGACCTCACACTTTTTCTTAATATTCAAATTAGGCTTTTGGTGCAATGAGGGCGTCACCGTTGCTCTTCTTGCACCCAAGCTCCACTCATATCTGTGGCCAGCTCCTCTCTTTGTCAATCAAAGCAGTGAGGGAGGGGCTAGTCACAGAAAGGAGCAGAGCTTGGGTGCAACAAGAGCAATGGTGACGTTCGGCGTTATGTAGAAAAATAACTAATCTATTGCTTGAGATGAGACCAGTGGCTTCGGGCGCACGCACATTGCACAGATGAAGCCAAGGACAGTAGATCTTGGTTCATTGCAAGCATGCTAGTGGTTTAGTGTCCCCCATACAGAGTGACAAGGTTCCCTTTAAGTCCTTTAGAGATACATTGAAAAAAATGAATGACCCCCATTTACAGCACGCTGCACTGCAAAATCTATGAACTATATATTACCATAGACATGCAGTAAAATGTATCCTTTGAAAAGAGCTCCACCTACTGGTGGCTTTGGTTATAACACTACTATGCATAAAACACAGTATACTGTGAATGAGGTCCTGTTTAATGTACCCTATTTTACTGCACTTACTTTTCAAGTCCAGTAATTTGGGCAGAATAAATTGGTGCATGCACACTTACACAGCATGGGCACCATGGCAATGTCCGGTCTTCACCCAGTGCAATCAGCATAAGGCCGCTTCCAGACCTCTGTAATATGGGCGCCTTTTGCCTTTATTTTTTTACTTTTTATCATGGACACAACTCTCCAAGGGTATTTTCACACTAGCGTTTTAGTTTTCCGGTATTGAGTTCCGTCACAGAAGCTCAATACCGGAAAAAAACGAATCAGTTTTATCCTAATGCATTCTGAATGGAGAGCAATCTGTTCAGGATGCATCAGGATGTCTTCAATTCAGTCCCTCTTACATTTTTTGGACGGAGAAAATACCAAAATACCGTAGCATGCTGCAGTTTTATCTCTGGGCAAAAATACTGATCACTTGCCGGAATGCCGGATCCAGCATTTATTTACATTGAAGTGTATTAGTGCCGGCATTAAGTATTCCAGCAAAACGGACCCGGCTTTCCGATCTGCACATGTGCAGACCTTTAAAAATGCAAAAAAATAAATATAAAACCAGATCCGTTTTTCCGGATGACACCAGAGAGACGGATCCGGTATTTCAATGCATTTGTCAGACGGATCCGGATCCGTCTGACAAATGCCATCAGTTTGCGTCTGGATTGCCGGAACTGCCTCCCGGAATCCTCTGCCGCAAGTGTGAAAGTACCCAAAGCAGAGTCAGAAAACCATAGAAACCTATGATGACCTAACTAGGCAAAAAGCACACTATCACCACCGTAGGAACAGGGTTACCAACCAGAATTCTTCTTTTTTTTGGGACAACTCATCCCAAAATTACAGAGAGCCAACATTTGTCACGGATAAATTGGAAAACCATCATGAATATTAAAGATTATAAGTAACACAGGTCTATATCTCAATGTACTGATAAGAACTCATTACCAGCACTTACTGTGAGCTGTAATATGATAATTACCACCAAAATAATCTAGTCACGTACCACCAGCCTCAAAAAAATCACAGACACATCTATTTTTTTCCACGGACACAAGAAAAATGTTTTACGGACTGTCCAGAAGTTTGGGACATAGTACATGAATCTGTATTCACTATGTGCAGCCCCGGATCTGCAGACGACGCAAGGCCTGATGTTACATGTGGAAGCCATTTCCACCTACACATCTATCAAACTGGCAGGTTCTCTTTTAATTGTATATGTGAAAGGTGTGACATCTGCTAAAATGAAGAGACTTTGTAGAAAATATTAGGGAATTGTATTTCCAGCTGCAAGAGTGATACAAAGCGTAGTATAAGTTACACTGTCAGTAGATACAGAAACTAATACATTCCAGAGACAGAGGTGCACAATTACAAAGATTGGCGTTTTCCCGACGGTCTTGGTTTCCCCTTGCGCTACCGGAGAATTTGCTTAATTTTGAATTTGACTAATCCTCCGGCAGCTGTGCGTCTAGAAGAAAAACTACAAAACGTCCAAGGAAGAGCAGCTCTATCCTAACAGATTGGTATATCCGGTGTGGGGTTTCACTCTGGTAGATAGGGTAAGCGGGCGCAGTACAGAGGCGAAATACAAGTTCTTAACTCAAAACGTCAGTGTTTATTCACACTTGAGGCAATTGCACAAAACACCAGGTAACTTTGCAGTCTTGGTGTTAATTCACACACAATGGAAAGTTCATATAACACAAGTCACCTTGCTGGCAGTTCTGCCTCCGGTAGTCCACAGTAGGCTTTAGGGGGCCTGTTTCCCCAGCGTGTGGCTCTCAGCCCGCCAGCACGGCACAAAGCCTCAGATCCCCAAAACAGAGACATCTCTGCTGAGCCCAGCTGCCTATTTAAGGACAGCCAGGTGCTGCCAAAACCTGGACCGACATGTAAACTCCGGTCCGGTATTTGACCTCACCTGGCTGGAAACCAGCCCAGCCACACATGCTGGGAGGAAAATACCTGCCTTGCCAGACACAACCCCTCACTGTGTCACACCAGTCAATAAAAAAAAGTCCTCAAAGGGACTGCTGGGTGCAGGCAATGTCGAACCTCGGCTTATGGTCCCAGATATTAGATCTGCAGAACTCCTCCAATTCCAAGCATTGTGGTTTGTCTATTCGCCAATAAGCATCAGTACAAAGCGACGTTTTGACTCTACTGAGTCTTTTTCAAGCTTGAAAAGTAGAGTCGACGCGTCGCTTTGTGCTGAAGATTATTGGGGAATGGACAAACCACATTGCTTGGAATTGGAGGAGTGCTGCAGATCTTTTTTTGGAATCTGGCCAAAAAACTACGCCAGGCCAGGCGTTCGAAAATTTGCCAAGGCCAGCCCCAGCACTGACCTTGACACGCCACCACACCCCCTGAAAACATTTTGACACCAAAAAGGGGACAGGTGACTACCTTTATGTCTAAAATAGTCGCTTGATAAAAAAACCCCGATATGCATAAAATTTTACGGCGATCGCAATATTTTTCCGCTGACTTTTCATCATTCTATCAGGCAAAAATAAGTCAGACCCCCTCTTTCTAAACATTAGACATTTTGTAATCTGTATGTAAGTGACATCCCAGGGTTATTGATCTGCGAGGAGCCACCGACGCTTCCTCATCCCACTTGACACATGGCGGTTTTATTTTCCCCATGACCTCAGCCTGCGGTACTACGGCCAGGATATCAGTGATGAGCAGCTGCCAGCACAGTATCACTGTGGACGGATCAGGTCTCCGCTCGGTGTGCTGTAGGTCAGGGAGGCCGATCTGCTCCGTCACAGAGACCATGTAACGTAATGCACTATCCATTTCACTGGTGACCCTACTGTGGTCAGTCCTGATTTTACAGATACTGTGCAAAGACTAAAGGGGTTACCTGGTTTTATGTGATAAAATATCTGCTTAGGACAAAGCCTTTTACTTGGCGACTGACACCTCCAACAATCAGCTTAAGGATCCATTCACATGTCCGCAAGTGTTTTGTGGTCTGCAAATTGCGGATCCGCAAAACATGGACACCGGCCATGGTCACGGGACGCACATGGCCGGCACTATAACCTTTTCTTGTCCGTGTCTGCAGACAAGAATAGGACATGTTCTATTTTTTTTGCGGCGCCGCGGAACGGAAGTGCGGATGGGGACAGCACACTGTGTGCTATCTGCATCTTTTGCGGCCCCATTGAAAATGAATGGATCCGCACCCGTTCCGCAGAATTGCGGAATGGATGCGAACCCATTTTGCAGACGTGTGAATGGACCAAAGGGGTATTTCCAAAATGGTAGCTTATAACCTATCAAATGAAAGGGGGATAAGTGTCTGAGTGGCGGGGGTCAGACCGTTATTATACACTGCTCGTATCAAGGGGTTACGACCACCCTGCAATACAGCAGTGGTGGTCGTGCTTGCACACTATAGGAAAAAGCTGTGGCCTATGAGAACTCCAGTGGACCCAGGCACCGGAGAGACCTGCACTTTTTCCTACAGTGTCCGCTGGTGGATTACAGGGTGGTCGTAACCCCTGGATATGAGCAGTGTACAATGCGATGGAAAAATGAATCAAGCCAGCAAAGGAGGCAATATGGACTGCCAGTTGCCATTTTTTAGGCTCAGTTCTCGCTGACACTGAGAAACGGCTGCATGAAGCTTGCTACTATTGTACCCGAGTGAGGGTGATATGTGCTATGTATCACCCCGTAAATCTCTATAAGGTAAGGGGCATGTACATCTGACCCCCTGAGATGAGCTCTCAGAAAGAACAAATCTGAGCTATCCCTATGTAGAACCCCTTTAAAGGGCTTTTTCTGGACTTCCATAGGATAGGTCGTCAATATCTCATTGGTGGGGGACCGACTCCCAGCGCCCCCTGCTTGAAAAGGATGCAGCCCTCGGACAAGCCTTGCAGTCTCTTCACGGTATGCCTGGCATCCTTGTGCCACATAAGAAGACACCGGTATTATAGAAAGTGCACGCTGGTCAAGTTACACCTCTGGCTGGAGGGAAGAGGTTAGGTCAAGAATTTGGCATGGGGTGGGGGCGCCTCAGGCAGCATGAAGGCTATGCAATTCCCTGCCCCTGGCCACAAGGAAGGGGCCCAAGCTGAGCTCTCGCAGCCTTTAGCTACGCTCCTGATGCTTGGTATTGCAGCTCAATTCACTTGAAAGAGACGGAGCTGACGCCGAGTGACGCTGCTCCTTCCAATGGCTTGTCAGCGGGGGCGCCAGTAGTCGGACCCTCACTGATCAGATACTGATGACTTATCCTAAGAATAGGCAATGAAGATATAAGTCCTAGACAACCCCTTTAAAGAGCGGATTAGGGGTGCAGACACCTATACATTTTCCAGGTCTTGACATGAGCTCAGTGTCATTTCCACCGCCACGTATTTAAAGGCGCATATCGATTGGACATTTCCATGAGGCTGCTGCGCTCGTATAATATAAAGCACATGCAGCTGCTGGGACTCTTTGAAGGCTGAACAGTCCGCCTGCTGGCACGGAGAACTAAATGAGGTGATTTTCCAGCACACTTGGAGGGAATAGCACAGCCGCCTGACATCAAACATGTCATTTAAGAAATACCGTACTGCGAACGTTCCCATGGCAGATGCCAGTTCTACCGACTGTCTGCAGCCATTTCTAAAGTAAAACAGAAATAAAGCATCCAAAAGACACACAATGGCCAGATATATGACGCACTGTACTCAGCTACCTTAGTTAGTCCCATACACTTTGAATGGAGCGACGGGGTACATGCGTGACTGCCGCTCCACTCAAACTTCTCTAGGACCCCCGTTTGAATGGTGATTCTGCAATCATTTACAGTGGATAGGTGCTAAGCTTTTTTTGTGGGATAACCCATATATATAGTCCTTTTAACTAATAAGTGGCAGACTCTGCTGCCCTCTGGTGGTAAGATGGAGCACTACAGTTAAGGCATGTATTTACCGCTGCTATATATCGCCGACATATTCCACAGCACTGTTCAGAGATCATTAACCCCTGACATCTGCCCTTGTCCCAAATGAACTCATATTATTCAATCTCATTTGTTTCCATATATGCAGTTACCTAATAACCTTTTTCCTCAGTGGTGTTTTATTTGCTTGTAATTTATAATAATATCATATTTCAGCACGCACCAACATCCCCATGAGCTTGTAACAAGCTTGAGCTTACCATGCAGCAGCCAGGGTAAACAAGCAGAGCAGAAGGGTAAAGCAAGGTGGAGGGACAGAACAGTAGCCTTAGCATTGCCTGGTCCAGTCATTTAGGGGTGCAGTACACTGAGAATCTCCAACGAGCCACTATGCCACGGTCAGGGCATTTAGCTACACGGTAGGGCGGCAAACTAAATCTTAGCAAAGCCATGTCCACCTGCAGCATCCAACGATTGCACCGGTTTTCAGTAAAATCATGGCAGCTTTGGCCACTGTGGGTGGATGCGACTTGTCTCCACGTTTGGCCACCCGCAAAGTCTGGTCTCACCCTTAGGGCTCATGTACACAAACGTATTTTATTTCCGTGTCCGTTTAGGTTTTTTTTTTTTGAGGACCATATCTGGAACAATTCATATCAACAGGGCCGCAAAAAAAAAAATCCTGAAGTTATTCCGTGTGCATTCCGTTTCTGTATGTCCGTTCCGCAAAAAAATAGAACATGTCCTATTATTGTCTGCATTACCGACAAGGATAGTCCCGATCTATTAGGGGCCGGGTGTTCCGTTCTGCAAAATGCGGAATGCACACGGGCGACAACCATACTTTTTGCGGATCCGTTTTTTGCAGACCGCAATATACATTCGGTCGCGTGCATGAGCTCTTAGACCTAATGCGCATGAACGTGTGCAGGCTGTGCCCGTGCTGCGATGCGCAAATTGTGGTCCGCAATGCATGGGCACCGACCGTGTGCCCGGCGTCTGCTAGTTGCATGGGGTCCGCGATCCGCATTGCAAAAAAAGGAGTGAATGCTCTAAATTTTGGTGGTGCGGAGGCACGGACAGAAAACCACAGAAGCACTTCAAAGTGCCTTTGTGGGCGTCTGCACAGTGACTCCGTTCCGCACCTTATCTTCCAGATTGTGGACCCAATTAAGTGAATGGGTCCGCATCCGTGATTCAGTGCGCACACATGGCCAGTGCCCGTATATTGCGGAGCTGCTGTTTGCACAGACCTGTTACTGACAGGTTCGCTTCGATATGCTATTCGTAGTATATAGAACACATTAAAACCTCTTTGAGACGACCCCCCCCCCCCCCCCCAAAGTGCACTAAAAAGGGAGGTGGTCTTCTCAAAGAAGATATATGGTTGAAATGAAAATCTGTCACAGGCGATCTGGTCTGCACAAGGTGGGGGTGAACGAATATAAGTGAAGCTGGACTAGCTCCTCCACGAGGACAATATTCTTTTCTTGCCCCTAGGGTGTAAATATTCTTCACACCAATTCTTGGTTTCAGGCAAATGCTCCGATTACAGTATCGGGAGAGCACAGACAGAGCTGTAAGCACCGATATAATCCACGTATCAGTATCTCCACCATATATGACATTCTATTCCTTGTGAAATCCAAGACATGCAGAATAAGATGATCCTCCTATCTAGCACCTGTCCTTTACACATTTACACGGTTCTTAAAATAGTGTATAATAGATTTATTCATCTGCTATCACTATGTGGAGTATCTATAGGTTTAATGAGGCTGGGTTCTCAAGGACCGGCCAGACATCCCACCACTAAGGTGCAAACCTAGATCTACCACACATGTTCTCCTAGGACTCTGATGGCACTCCGTGCTAAAATTACGACTCCCAAGATGCACTCTTGCTTGGCTTTTCTCAGAACTTCATAGAAATGAATGGAGCATGCTGGGAGTCGTAGTTTCACCACAGCTGGAGTGCCGGAGGTTAGCCATCACTGTCCTATGGCATCTAGCACTAAAACCAGTGGTCACTCAGTGCCCCACAGATAATGTCCACCAGTATTATGGCCACCTGAACGCAGCCTAAGGCCTCTTTCACACAAGAGAAACGGACCGTGTCAGGATCTGTTCAGGACAAAAAAAAACGGATGGTTTTGCACACAAGGACAAACAGTTTTTTCTGTGATTGCGTTCAGCGCTTCCGTTTTTCTGTCCGGATTGCATGTGGTTTTCACGCGTGTGAAGAAAAAACTGAAGAATAGCAATCTACATCCCCTAGCCACCATCAGTGAAAAACGCATTGCATCCGGATGTGCTGCTCTTTTCAAGCAAGTCCCATTCCGTTCTATGGAGAAAGTGCTGCGTGAACAACGCACAATACGGAAGATGCTGCGATTTTTCCTGAACGCAGGGAGGTTGCGTGAAAAACGCCGCTCATGTACACAGACCTACCCAAACGACTGGGTCAGGATTCAGTGCGGGTGCTATGTGTTCACTACACGCATCGAATCCGGACGGAAAACTCTCTCATGTGAAAGAGGCTTAAGGCCTTATTCGCACGTCAGTGTTTGATCAGTGACTTCCATCAGAGATTGTGAGACAAAACCAGGAGTGAAGCCTCCACAGACATGAGGTATAATGGAAAGATCTGAACCTGTTTAGAGCAGCACCTGATTTTGGCTCATAACTGTAAGCCGTGTACCGGGGTGGGCTTCCCAGGATACAGCCAAGTCACGGACGAGGAAAACAACTCCACCACCAGCTTTTGCCAAAACAGAATTTAACTTAAACGTGGTAATGAACACAACCTCACATGCTGGGAACACACAATAAATGTACATACACCCAGCCCGAAGGCTGAGACCCTTGTGCTGCACAGCACGGCGCCCTCCGATGGAAGCAGGAGGAAAGCGGGGTAATTTACCTACTGGCGGGCATGACTAAACCGCCACACCTTACCTGTTATTATCCTAAAAAACAAGAATAACTGTATGGCTGTGTGGTAGGGGCTAGCCTGCGGTGCAGCACAACAGCTTAGGGTACTGTTACACTTGCGTTAAAGTTTTCCGGTATTGAGTTCCGTCATAGTGGCTTAATATCGGAAAAAAAAATGCTTCAGTTTTATTCTAATGCATTCTAAATGGAAATTATTCCGTTCAGTATGCATCAGGATGTCTTCAGTTCAGTCACTCTTACGGTATTTGGCAGAAAAAAAATACTGCAGCATGCCATGTATTTTCTCCAGCCAAAATTCCGGAACACTTGCCGATATGCATTTCCATTAAAATGTATTAATGCCGGATCCGGTACCAAGGTACCAACCATGTTCCATGCGCAGACCTTTAAAAATGTGAAAGAAATAAATACTGGATTCCTTTTTTCCAGGATGACACCGGAGAGAAGGATCCGGTATTTCAATGCATTTGTCAGCCGGATCTACATCCGGAAATAAATGCTAGCCGTTTGCATACGGATTTCCGGATCCGGCAGGCAATTCCGGCAACGGAACTGCCTGCCGGAATCCAACAACGCAAGTGTGAGAGTACCCTTACAATCTTACAATGCTCTACAGTATTCCCCCTCCCATAACTGGTCCTGTAGCACCTGCCTGAGTATTCCTCCTGAACAAAACGCCAGCCTGGCTTGAGTTTGTGGGAAGTTTATCAGCTCTCCAGTGTGAAATGTCCCTTTAAATTATGGAGTCCTTGCAACGAACAATAGCAACACTTGTGGCCTGACACAGAGACCCTATCTAACTAACTACAGGCCTGGTCTCCTTTTCTAGGCGCCAACACTGTGATGAGGTGCGTGCACGATCTTTCCGACCCGGGTCTGCTCAGCCTTCCGCTGGGGACTCTGAACAGAACAAATGCCTCTCCAACAAGCAAGCGGTCCCGCAGTGTATGTCGCTTTGTCCCTCAGCTCTCATCAGAGTTCCTGTAAGCAATCCTCGTTCCTCTGGTCAGGATCAGGATCTTGGACACGATCAGCTTCACTTAGCTGCAGCTCTGGTCACTGAGGTAGGCTCTCACACCTGGATGCCGTCGGATCCTCTGCTGACACAGTTCCTCAGTCTCAGCTCCCTCTAAGATGGCTGCTTCCTTTCTCTTCTTCTTCAGGCTCTGTGTAACTCCACCTCTCATGAATATGGAAATATATGCAGGCTGTGTTTAGGAAACAGCGGCATCTTGTGGCCAAGCAGCAGAATGTCAGTCCAGATCATTTAATTTAATCTACACAGTGTTCAGACAAGTAGAGTTGTTTCCCCATCTCACATAATCACTGATAGAAATCACTGACCGAACACTGACTGTGTGAATAAGGCCTAAGAGCTCATGCACATGGCCGCATTTCTCTTAGCATACTGTACCATTCATCTCTATAGGGCCATGCACACATCAGTGTTTTTTCCAGATCCATGTGGCTGATCCGCAAATTTTAGAGCAGATCCTTTTCTTGTTCGCATTTGATGATGAGAACAGCTCTTAGTATTAATGGGAGCGAGAAAAACATGGAACGCTCATAGAAACTATCTTTATTTTCCGGATCCGTTTTTTGCTGACTTGACTGAAATATGGACACAGCCGTGTGCATGAGCTCAAAGAGTACAAAGGTGGCGAGCTGCCCTTCGTCGTGATTTCTCACTTTCTCTGGATAAAGGGGTTACTGTACGTCTCTAAATATTCTGTAACTTAGATTTCTAGTTCACTAGACAGGGATAATTATCCTTTTACCCCTTCGCCGACTGCATGCAGAATAAAAACACGAGTTTCCATGGTGGCTAGGCTTTTAATCTGTGTGAGATTATCTATTAACTTGCCTGGATATTCACCAAACATGAAATGAAGCTTGGAGAATGACTGGAACCTGGAATTAGATCAGACTTGGCATCAAAGCAAGAACGGGCACGTGAAAGGGCTCAGCCGGGGTTGATTGGAGATGGTCTATTCTCCTTGAACACGTGAAATATTTTTTTTTAGACAGAACAGATTTATAGAGATGGAACGTGCACTGGTTCCCTAAAGTGCAAAAGAAGCAGCATGTATGATACCATGCTATTCCATGCCGTGTCACAGGAATACGGTTACTGCCGTATAGGAACATTATTTCAGGCCTGAGTGAAAACATGCGAGTTAGGCTACTTTCACACTAGCGTTCGGGCGGATCCGTTCTGAACGGATCCGCTCATAATAATGCAGACGGAGGCTCCGTTCAGAACGGATCCGTCTGCATTATATTAGCAAAAAAAAGCTAAGTGTGAAAATAGCCTGGGACGGATCCGTCCAGACTTTCAATGTAAAGTCAATGGGGGACGGATCCGCTTGAAGATTGAGCCACATTGTGGCATCTTCAAACGGATCCGTCCCCATTGACTTACATTGAAAGTCTGGACGGATCCGCACGGATCCGCACGCCTCCGAACGGCCAGGCGGACACCCGAACGCTGCAAGCAGCGTTCAGCTGTCCGCCTGTCCGTGCGGAGGCGAGCGGAGCGGAGGCTGAACGCCGCCAGACTGATGCAGTCTGAGCGGATCCGCCTCCATTCAGACTGCATCAGGGCTGGACGGCTGCGTTCGGGTCCGCTCGTGAGCTCCTTCAAACGGAGCTCACGAACGGAAACCCGAACGCTAGTGTGAAAGTAGCCTAACTTGCTAAATAAATGTACTGTAAGAGTATAGAGCGCTGTTCACACTAGCATTTATGGCATCTGTGACACTTGCTGGACTGCAGGAATAGCACAGTTTGCATCACTATATCTGTCGTCAAAAACACCAGAACCCCAATTAAAACCTGATAGACCGAATTAATGTCAATAAAGATGTCAGGAATTATCGGTATTCACTTGAAAACAGATTTGGCATGGTTTTCTTGGCTCCATAGCCTTAGGCTAGTTTCACATTAGCGGCACGGAACTCCGGCAGACTTTTCCGGGGGGTGAACAGCCTGTCGGATCCGTCCTGCCGCTAGTCGACATGTCCTACTTTTATTTCGGCGGCCTCTCGGCGTGCACTGCTGTGCTGCCGCCGGAACTCCGCCCCACCCCCATTACAGTCAATGGGGCCAGAGCGGTAGTCCGGGGGCAGGCATTCACTAGCGGCAGGACGGATCCGACAGGCTGTTCACCCTCCGGAACAGTCTGCCGGAGGTCCGTGCCGCTAGTGTAAAAGTACCCTTAGACCAGTAGCAAATCAGTCATGTTTTCAATAGTAATATACAATGTTTGGATGTAGTACAGGTAGAGAGCAGCACAGCATATGTAGTACAGGTAGAGAGCAGTACAGTACATGTAGTACAAGTAGAGAGCAGCACAGCATATGTAGTCCGGGTAGAGAGCAGTACAGTACATGTAGTACAGGTAGAAAGCAGTTCAGTACATGTAGTACAGGTAGAAAGCAGTACAGCCCATGTAGTACAGGTAGAGAGCAGTACAGCCCATGTAGCACAGGTAGAGAGCAGTACAGCCCATGTAGCACAGGTAGAGAGCAGTACAGCCCATGTAGCACAGGTAGAGAGCAGTACAGCCCATGTAGCACAGGTAGAGAGCAGTACAGTACCTGTAGTGCAGGTAGAGAGCAGTACAGTATATGTAGTACAGGCAGAGAGCACTACATTACCTATAGTGGAGGTAGAGAGCAGTACAGAACTTGTAGTACAGGTAGAGAACACTATATTACCTATAGTGCAGGTAGAGAGCAGTACATGTAGTACAGGTAGAAAGCAGTGCAGTACAAGTAGTACAGGCAGAGAGCAGTACAGTACAAGTAGTACAGGCAGAGAGCAGTACAGCCCATGTAGTACAGGCAGAGAGCAGTACAGCCCATGTAGTACAGGCAGAGAGCAGTACAGCCCATGTAGTACAGGCAGAGAGCAGTACAGTCCATGTAGTACAAGTAGAGAGCAGTACAGTCCATGTAGTATAAGCACAGAGCAGTACAGTACATGTACCTATAGTGCAGGTAGAGAGCAGTACATTACCTATAATGGAGGTAGAGAGCAGTACAGTACATGTAGTACAGATATAAAGCAATACATGTAGTACAGGTACACAACAGTACTGTCCATGTAGTACAGGCAGAGAGCAGTACAGTACATGTAGTACAGGCAGAGAGCAGTGCAGTACATGTAGTACAGGTACACAACAGTACAGTCCATGTAGTACAGGCAGAGAGCAGTACACTACATGTAGTACAGGTAGAGATCAGTACAGTACATGTAGTACAGGCAGAGAGCAGTACAGTACATGTAGTACAGGCAGAGAGCAGTATAGTACCTATAGTACAGGTAGAGAGCAGTACAGTACATGTAGTACAAGTAGAGAGCAGTACAGTACATGTAGTACAGGCAGAGAGCAGTACAGTACATGTAGTACAGGCAGAGAGCAGTATAGTACCTATAGTGCAGGTAGAGAGCAGTATAGTACATGTAGTACAGGCAGAGAGCAGTACAGAACATATAGTACAGGCAGAGAGCAGTACAGTACCTATAGTGCAGGTAGAGAGCAGTACACTACATGTAGTACAGGCAGAGAGCAGTACAGTACATGTAGTACAGGTAGAAAGCAGTACAGTACATGTACAAGTAGAGAGCAGTACAGCATATGTAGTATAGGTAGAGAGCAGTACAGTACATGTAGTACAGGTAGAGAGCAGTACAGTACATGTAGTACAAGTAGAGAGCAGTACAGTACATGTAGTACAGACAGAGAGCAGTACAGTACATGTAGTACAGGTAGAGAGCAGTACAGTACATGTAGTACAAGTAGAGAGCAGTACAGTACATGTAGTACAGGCAGCGAGCAGTACAGTACATGTAGTACAGGCAGCGAGCCGTACAGAACATGTAGTACAGGCAGAGAGCAGTACAGTACCTATAGTGCAGGTAGAGAGCAGTACATGTAGTACAGGCAGAGAGCAGTACAGTACCTATAGTGCAGGTAGAGAGCAGTACAGTACATGTAGTACAGGCAGAGAGCAGTACAGTACCTATAGTGCAGGTAGAGAGCAGTACAGTACATGTAGTACAGGCAGAGAGCAGTACAGTACATGTAGTACAGGCAGAGAGCAGTACAGTACATGTAGTACAGGCAGAGAGCAGTACAGAACATGTAGTACAGGCAGAGAGCAGTACAGTACATGTACCTATAGTGCATGTAGAGAGCAGTACAGTAAATGTAGTGCAGGTAGAGAGCAGTACAGTACAGGATATGACCACACCACTTCTTAATGTGCCCGAGACTCTTTCTGCTGCACATGAATTGGCCAGCACTGGTCACATGAGCACTGCTGTCCAATCCAAGAGCAGGACTGGACACGTAGGAAGTGTCTTGGCCTACAAAATGCATCGTATACATCAGGGAGTCAGAGAAGTGGTGCGGCCATGTTGGATGACAGAAGAGGAGACCAGAACTTCGCAGATCTGCAACTAAAAAGATGAAAAGGAGGGCGCCAGGTAAGTGTTCTGATCTTTCCCCAGTTAATGTGAATTATTTTTCATGAATCGGAGTCACTGCAAATGGGTTATTTAAATTACTGTTCTATTTTATGCCTGTAAATAAATGCACTTCTAGCAGGAAAGGCTTCTAAGGGTTTGTGCTCAGCAGTTATGGTCGTCTTCAGCTTTTATGTAAACTCTCTCGTTTTCTCAATGTTTTGCAGCTGGAGCTGTGCACGGCCAGAATACGAAGTAGGAAATATTGCACAAATAACTGCTCCGCTGGGAGTGACGTGTATTCCATGTCGAAAAATCATAAAAGAGAACGAGCTGACTAGCAAACAATGACTCATGTTTGGAATTGGGGCAGTGGGAATTCGGGGATAGTGTTCACGCAGGAAAAACAGACGGCAGACGGATTGTACAACCAGTTTCCACAGGTGGCAGAACAGACTGATGATAATGTTGTGGGTATGGATTATATTCAAATAAAAAAGGAGAATTTGACTAGCCTTTACTACAGTCCTATCAAATGCCCACATTGAAGGGGTTATACTGATATGCGACGCCACTTCCAGGATCCTGACGAAGCCAGCTCGGTGGCGAGATGCACGTCGGGGTATCTCTTTTCACACTCAGTTGTGGCTCTATATCCTAAGGCCTCTTGCACACGAACGTGTGCGCCCCGTGGCCAGCGCTGCGACCCGCAAATTGCATGCCGCAATGCACGAATACCAACCGCGGGGCAGCCGCAGCGGATCGCGGACCCATTCACTTTAATGGGTAAGCGGTCCGCCCGTTCCGCAGAAAGGACATGTTCTATCTTTTGCGGAACGGAAGTATGGGACGAAATCCTACAGAAGCACTCCGTAGTGCTTCCGTAGGGTTCCGTTCCGTGCTTCCTTATCTCCGGATTTGCGGACCTATTCAAGTGAATGGGTCCACATCTGTGTGGCGCACACGTTCGTGTAATAATGGGCATTTTCCATCTTGCCCTAATGTTTTTCGCTGTGTTATCTATTTTAATACCTATGTGATGTGGATTTCAATAAACGATTGCTGCATTTTTCGGACTATAAGACGCACCTAGGATTAAAAGGAGGAAAAAAATATCAGACCCCAAGCTCCATTAGACCTCAGATCAGGCCCTCATCAGACCCAAGCTCCATCAGCCTTTAAATCATACTCCCAGCCTCCAATCAAACGCCCATCAGCTTTAGATCAGAACCCCCATGGGCCTCAGATTGGACCTCCATCGGCCTCAAATCGATCCCCCATCAGCCTCAGATCAGTCCCCCATCAGTCTCAGATCAGACCCTGATCAGACCTAAGATCAGACAAAACTTGCTTAAGACGGCGCTGCCACTCTGCAGATCCAGGACTCGCCCCCCCTGGTCTTCCTCCGGCCCGTGCTGCTTGACATTGCCCAGCGTCAGGTCATAGTGCGCAACTACGTGCACTACGTTCTGATGCTGTACGCAGTCAGGACACAGTGCAGAGCGGGGCCCAGAAGAAGACCAGGGAAGGTTAGTACCATGGTGATGGATCATGTGACGGACCATGTGATGAGCGCAGTGACGTCACCACAGGTCCTTTTCCTACTGCACAGCAAAGATGAAGACTGAAGAGAAGCCAGGCTGCGCGAACAAGTGGATTAGGGTGAGTTAAATTTTTTTACATTTTTTTTTAACCCCTCCAGCCCTATTGTACTAAGCATTCTGTATTAAGAATGCTATTATTTCCCCTTATAACCATGTTATAAGAGAAAATAATGATTGGGTCTCCATCCTGCTCGTCTCCTAGCAACAGTGCATTAAAATCGCACCGCATCCGCACTTGCTTGCGGATACTTGCGATTTTCATGCAGCCCTATTCACTTCTATAGGGGCCTGCGTTGCGTGAAAAACGCACAAAGTAGAGCATGCTGCGATTTTTACGCAACGCACAAGTGACGCGTGAAAAATCACCGCTCATGTGCACAGCCCCATAGAAATAAATGGGTCCGGATTCAGTTCGGGTGCAATGCGTTCACCTCACGCATTGCACCCACGCGGAAAACTCGCCCGTGTGAAAGAGGCCTTAGACAGTGTCCTAACACCAGTCTAGCAATTTAGATTTTTATGAGATCGCAGCTAATTGACTGAGGCACCAATCCAGAAGGGTGCCTTTTATACTATACCTATCAAAACCTCGCACCCCTAGCAGTTTTCTGCTCCTCTGAGTAGTAGTGAAAATGTTGGGAAATTACATGAGGCATTTTCTCCACTACAAGGTTCCAGATTCCGGAGAAATCAGTCTAGAAATTCATGATTCTGGCACATTTGGAATAACTAAAGATTTCATTTCCTTTATTCGCTTCGTTCTTGTTTCACGTCATTCGTGCAGCTGGGAGAATACTAACCTAATTTTATTCCCTCAACATCAAAGCGTTGGACAGAAATGAATAATTAGTTTTTACTAGGAGTCACCAGGAATTCAGACAAGACCCCCTAATATACAAATAATTTTATTAAAAACATCAGATGGATTTAGGTTATTTTTTACCATTCCTAAATGGCGATGTACTTTGCACTTTTCTTCTTTTCTTAAAGCTACCTTAAAGTATACACCTTGTGTCCTTATGGAGAGATTGCTTTAGTGCATTTTTTGCATAATTTTAGTGAAAAAAAACACCACCTCTAGAAGTTACATGGAAATCCATGGAAATGATGAAACTAGCATTTGTTTGTAAGGGTGGGTTCACACTAGCGTTAGGGATTCCGTTATGGCTTTCCGTTATAACATGGCTATAACGGAAAATAACAGAATCCATAAGACAGAAGGATGGATCCGTTCTTCTGCCCATAGACTTGTATTATGACGGAATGCAAAACGGAAGTCTTTAATAGGACGGCAGCCATTTTATTTCTCCTGATTGCTCCCCAGACAAAACGAGCCATTATATCTAATGAAAGGTACTTGGGAATATGTTTATAATAAAGTAATATTTAAGTATTTTAATTTTCTTAATTCCTGGAGAACCCCTTTAAGCTATGTAAATTTTACCCTTGGCCCTCATCAAGCATCTATTCTAGTCCTGTACACCACATTCACTAGTCCTGCACACTTGACGCCATGCTTGTACAGTGGACACTGCATGTCTGGTCTGAAGTGAAGCAGATGTATTCTTTATGACGCCATGTATCAGAGAATGCAGATAGAGGTAACAACCAATGACGCCATCATTACGACCTGAAATTCTGGCTGTTCTTACGTTACTGAGAGATGATTTGTGACATTCTCTGCGTCCTGTCCTCCCACATTGTAATCATTAGTGGAACATTTATCACCCATCAGCATTATCAGTATGGAGAACAATTCACAGTATCAACAATTACCTGTCAAAAGGCTACAATACTTGTAGATAATATATATATAAATAAAAAAATCACAGACTATTACTCATAAAAAATAACATTTATTAGGTATATGTAAAAAAACAACCCAAAATAACAACTTGAAGGTATGATAGTGGTCAGATGTAATATGGTACCCCCTATAAACGGCAGGGATCAAGATAAGTAAGTCTCAGGCAGTATCCCTATATCTGACCCTAATACTAGAGACCCTGCCTAAATAAACGGAATAGCCGCCCCGATAGGGGCGATCCCATATCAGGAACCTCCTGGAGTCCCTAGGACGGCCCTGATTCGGGAAAACCTATAATGAAAAATGGCCTATTACTAAAGGTATGACCCAACTATCATAGATAGAAGAAAAGAATAAACAAAAATCTGCAATAGTGATAAGAAAAAAGTAAAAAAAAACATGAATATATGCAAAACGTATATGTAGTACCAGCTCTATCGGTATAGCCGGTAGGTTAGTTAGAAAAAGGTATAAGGTATAACTATTTCAAATACACAGTCTCTTTGTAACTAGTCCCAAGTGTCAACGCGTTTCGCCCTGCTAATTATAAGGCTCTTCACGGGACAGCAAAACAATACACCACAAAATAAACCCGATTAGTATTTAATCATGTACAGTCTGTTAGTAGGATGATCACACGCTGAATATATACATATAACTCGGTCAAGTAAATTATTGTTAGGAATAAATTGGTCCAGACTAAACTGATTACATACTGGGTTATATATACACTGGTTGTATGCTGAGTACAAATCTCGATCAAAGTTGGTCGCTCGGATTGATTATGTATTAATTGCATACAGGGTGTACTAATTGTATGCTATATATCTATCAAAACAAAACTGATAAGACCAATTTATTCCTAACAATAATTTACTTGACCGAGTTATATTTATTGTCAGGCTCTCTATCTGGAGGAGCCACCTTATTGTCAGGCTCTCTATCTGGAGGACCCACCTTATTGTCAGGCTCTCTATCTGGAGGATCTTGCTCATTGTCAGGAGATTGAACAAACTTAAAAATCCCGGTAATGGAAGTACTTGAGGAATGTTCTCCATGCACCCATTACTATCCATTGTTGTTGGATAGGCTCTATTAGCTAGAATTTTTGGAATATAAAATTTTACTTTATAAGAGTTTTGTGTTAATTTTTAAACAATTTTTTTTTTCGTTTTAACAAAAAGTCTCGTTACTTTCGACTGGGACACCAGATTTGGTGTCTGTAGCAATCAATAAAAAGATAATACGGTAACTGCAATCCTTTATGTTGCTTCACTGGTCATGTTCAATCACTGGCCAACCTGCAGTTTCTGGCCTTGACTGAAGTCAGGTCCAGTATGTTGATGGGTTAGGGTGTGCCCACATGGGGCATATATGCTGTAGATTTTCCAGCACGGAATTGCGGGCGGAACATATGCAGCCTTTTACAGTAGCAGCAAATTGAATGAGATTTCTTGAAATCACATTCAATTTGCTACTACTGTATGCTAAATAAAAGATCAATGCAAAATCCACAAAAATTGACATTCAATTTGCTACTACTGTATGCTAAATAAAAGATCAATGCAAAATCCACAAAAATTGACACACGGTGCAGGTTTTAATTCGTGTGGCAAATATGCAGCAAAATTTATGCAGATTCACGTGTAAGTCATGCTAATTTTGTTACAGATTTTTTAGGGTATGTTCGTACAACAGATTTAGAAAACACGCAGAAAAAATCATCTTGGAAAACCGATAATTTTTCATACTACATAAAAACTACGATCACACGACAAACAAGCGTGGCATGTCTACAGGACCAATGATCGGGAGAGCGCACATACGAAATTTTGTACCCAGTCATCGACCCATATAAGAATCTCCTTAGTCAGTTTCTTTAGGAAATCACTCATTCGATGAGTCCTTCTGAGTCCGTACATGGAGCTGACTGGCGAGGGCCGAGTATAATCATTCCCTACGGCACAGGATAGAAACTGCCAGAGAGATTACAGCAATTTTTATCCTGAAATATTTTCTCTTGATTGGGAAATGATTTAATTACACTGGTGCTTTGTGACAGAAAGCGATTTCATGCAAGAACAAGTTAAATGGGAGTTTGGGGAGGCATACAGCTGAAATATTCACATTTGGGACAATCCCTTTTCAGATGACTAATTTGTATGATGCTAGTTAATAGGTTTGATACTCAAAGATGCTGCAAGGCGTGGACTGGAAGATCGACGAACGGAGCCAAGACGCAGGACCTAAGCATCGGGGAGCAGGGGAGTATCATCCTTTCATTAGGTACTGCACGCTATGGGTTTAATTAAAAAGTGACCAAATTCTGGAAAACCACTTTAAAGAGGACCTTTCACCGCTCCTGCAGTAAGAGTACAGAGGGGTGGTAACCAGTTGGGGGTGTGTACCTGCACAGTCTGAAAAAGGCAGCACTGATTGGATAGAGTGTAGGCACACACCCCCAAATGGTTACCTCCCCTCTGTACCCTTACTGCAGACTGCTGGCAATTCATTCATGACCTTCTAGTAGAAATAACACAGGAATGGTACAACGTAGAGCCATAAGAATAGATGCTCCAGAACTGTTATTACATGGGGAATGCATGGAGCTATTAAAACAGGCCTGTCAGGAGAGGTGAAACGTTCTCTTTACGTTTTTCCTCCGATTCTGTTCCACGCACCACTACTTGCGGCTTGGGGTCAGCAATTAAACCTTACGGACCTTTCTTCTAACCACTTACACTCCTATGGTTACAGTATCACATCTTAAGACATTGCTTCTTGAAGAGATATCCTAATAAAGGACGCCACAATGTCCAGATTATAACATTTTACTGAGAAGTGCTTTACCAGCTTGGATCAGTTATGGCTCGAGGACATCATGAGTAAATTCCTGTCCATTCATAATTGATCTTGTGATTCAGAGCAGAGGGTGTCTGACTAAGGCCTCTTTCACATGTTAGTGAATCACAGACATGGTCTCCACGGACTGCTCACGTACCCATTGACCTTAATGTGTGTATTCACGGAAGCACTAACTATTTTGTCCGTGATTACGGATCCCTCACACATATTATAGTCTATGGGTCTGTGAAAACTACAGACACAACAAGGATGTCGTCCGTTTTTGGTCAATGGTTTTCACAGACCATTGTTAGGAGATGCTCTGAAAAGTCATTTTCAGCCTAGCAGTGTCCTTGGAATACTTATGACACACGGAGGGCAAGAAAACGGACTCATGGACCAAATACGGATTCTTCACCGACATCTTCACAGATGAACCACTGACCATCTTGTAACGGATATCATCATGGACCTGGACGTGTGAATGAGTTCTAAGTCCTGTATAATGTACAGCACGGCTTTCGTTATTGAGGGAACAAATGAACATACAGTTCTTTTATCATTTTTTTAATTTATTATTTTTTAACAAGATTTTGTTTATTTTCAACAACAATGATCAGTAAAACAATTAGGGTACAGCCACACAGTCAGGTTTCCTGATGCAGATTTAGAAACCAAATCCAGGAGCGAATTAAAAAAGGAGGAGAAGTCGTATATGTCCTTTATACTTTCCCTCCTGTTATGATCCACTCCCGATTTTGGCTTCTAAAACTGCATCAAGAAACCTAAAAGTTTCCTTACCTAATTGCTGGTGATCGTCTGATCGGTGATCAGTGTCTCTTTCTGCAGTGGCCACTGCAGGAGAAATTTGGTATTACATACTGGTAATGATAAATACGTATAGGCAACCATGCCTGTGAGTCCTCCAGAGCAGGTTCCATAGTTTGCAGCAGCAATTGGCTAACAGTGGTCCTAAGCAGGAAGGATCCCACACCTTGGCGTCAATAATATCCAAAACAGATTGGACGAAAGAAAGTGTCCAGTAATGAGTCATTATACTTTTCATTTGATATCTATTAAACCATAGATTCAGATGTTCCCTCTAAGAGATGTGCCAGGCTATTAGATGAATGTAGCAGTGCACCATAGTCCACATTCCACGCTCCCTGTTGAAAATGGTGGAAAATGATCATGAAAATCATCTGTTTTTGGTCAGGGTTTTGAGTAAGAAGATTTTTCTTTTTTTGCCAGAGAGTTGTAATGTTACAGAGATGTTTCTAGATACTTTCTACAGAAGATTTGCCTAGAGGATGGCTTTCTTTACTGACATCCAAGCTATAGACGTCATTCCATGTGTTAATATCCACTGCTCTGCTAATTCCCTTGGGCAACTGATGCAACGGGGGCCTGTATTCTGTTACGTATTGGATGTGCTAATACATGCCTCTGTACGAAACAGAACGTGGAATTGGATAATAAGATATCTCTATACGGTTATACACTTTGCACTCAGCATTCTATTCCTTACTACTTGCAGTGTACACTTTATTACTGTAGGATTTTTATGAGTTAAAAAAAGTCACATAGGACTCTTACCAGTAGACAAGGTGGGACTCGGATCCTTGGATTTTGCATTGGGGCCCAAGTTACCACTCTGGTGTTCAGCTTTACCAAAAAGAGGAGGAATGTGCCATATTACAAAGGATATCTTAAAGGTGTTATCCAACCTCTATAATGACCCACTTCCAAAATGTCTGGGCCCCTCACACAGATTGTACTTACATCGCATTCCCGCATCCGCGCCATTTTTGATGCCCGCTGCATCTCCCAGTCTCCCTGAGGGAGTGGGGTGGACGGGTCGGAGGCCAATAGCAGGCCGCAACTAGATCACGCCTTCCTAGCGTTACCTGCAATGCTACGGAGGCTCGTTCCCATCGCGGCCTGCTATTGGCTGTAGACCCCCCTCCCCCGTCGCCGGATGTTTTGATCTGCGCGAGGAGGAGATGCAGCGGCTGCCGTGCGGGCATCAGAAGCAACGCGGGTGCTGGGGAACGAGGTAAGTATAACCTGTGTGAGGGGCCCGGGCATTATATGGGTTTGATAACCTCTTTAAGTATACAGTACTACTAGATTTTTGGCCTATTTGGCTCAGATACAGTTCTCTTGTGTGGCCTTTGTAGTTAAACTGAACGTGTAGAAAATTTAAGGGGTTGTCCAAGTGTTTTTAAAAAAGGGTGACCTAGTTATGTATTTATTTTACTCATTTATATAGCACTGATATATTCCGCAGCACTTTACAGCAGTGGTGCCCAACGACCGGGCCCTGGACTAGTACTGGGCCGTGGATGATGTGGTAGGGAGTCATATATTGGTACAGGGAGGAGGACACTTCATCTCTGCTCAGTGTCTGTGGCGTCCCTGGTTGTGACGCCGTCCAACTGCTGCAGACCAAGGATTTACAGCCAAGGAGAAGACAACCCCCACTGAGTAGAGATGAAGTCTCCTCCTCCCTGTACCTAGTAGAAAAGCTGGTAAGATTCACTCTGCCAGTGACAGATTGTTTGGCTGAAGCGGTGACACTGTACACCGATGCGCCAATCACTGGCCTCAGCGGTGTACATCGCCAGACCACTGAGACCAGTGATTGGCAGCAGCAGTATGCAGAACGTCACAGCTGCAGCCAGACAAAACCCAACTGGCTGCAGCCCGGGAGAAGAGGGCAGAGCAGCGGCGCTGAACAGAATGAGTGCAGAAAGGGACGTTTTTATACTACAAAAATTGGCAACCACTTTAATTAATTTTGTTTTGTTTTTTAGAAATGATTCAGCCGGGATCATTATATGATGATGTAAAGAGGGAGTTTTACTTAGGGACACACCTCTAACAAAAACATAGACACAAGGAGGGTGGCAAGCACCCTGCATACAACAGCCTAGATCCCTGCTTATTGCATAGCTATCACTTTGCATACTGGAAATTACCACGGATAGCTGTCACCTTGTCACCTCTGCAGTAAGTTACAAGTGAAATCATTTAGTATTTAAAGGGTATGCATGGCCATAAAATGGTTAAAAAAAAATATATCAGCTTGAACTCACTTTGTCGAACCCTGTGTCTGGGTCCCTTTTGTGCTCCACTTGCTGCTTCCTGACTTGACACAGCAGGACATGGCGGGTAAAGGTGCTCAGCCAATCACTGGCCGCACTGATGACCCACCTGAGCCAGTGATTGGCCGAGAGGAATGCCTTGCCACTTCCTGATGTGTCAAAACAGGAGCAGGAAGTAGAGCAAAGCAGGGACCTAGACATCATCAGAACAGCAGCGAGCTGGTTTATTCTTTTTAACCATTTTAGGTTACTTTCACATTTTCGTTTTCCTTTCCGGTTTTAAAGATCCGTCAGAGGATCTCATAGCCGGAAGAAAACACTTCAGTTTTGTCCCCATTCATTGTCAGTGGGGACAAAACTGAACAAACCAGAACAGAGTGCACCACAACGCATTGCGTTCCGTTCTATTGCGTTCCCATGCCGGACAGAAAAGTGCTTCAAGCAGCGTTTTTGTGTGCGTAATGGGATACTGATCAAGACGGATCCGGCAACATACACAGTGCAAGTCAATGGTGCCAGATCTGTTTTGTGGGACATGAAAAAAAATATATACAGATTCGGCATCCGATTCATTTACAATGGTTTTAGTGCCGGATCCGTCTTGTTTATTTTAGCGATAATACAACCGGATGCTTTATGAACGGATGCGTTTTTGCTGATCCCCTGCAGATGCAGATGTGAAAGTAGCTTTATGGGCATAGGAAGACTTTTTATGTTTCTGGAACACCCCTTTAAGGGCTTGTTCACACAAACTTAAGGGATTCGTGCCCGTGCTGTGGACCGCAAATTGCCGTGGACCACCTGCATGTGGACTGTGGATCCATTCACTTGAATGGGGTCCACGATCCGTCCGTTCTGCAAAAAGATAGAGCAAGTTCTTCCGTTCCATGCTTCCATTCCGCACGGCATCTCCGGATTTGTGGACCCATTCAAGTGAATGGGTCTGCATTCGTGATGCGGAAAGCACGCGGCAACGGCCGTGTGAATGAGCCCTAACTCTCTTGGATTTTCATTGATTTTTGTTATTTATAAATTGGGGTGTGTCTGGTGTGGATACCAGGTCACCCAAAAGTTACATGCTAAACTAGCAAGGGTGTTTCCTTGAAGGTAGTGAATCTGTGCCAGGACAGGGATCAGGTACCGCCTAATTGACAGAACTCCAAGTACTTAACTAATGCTAATTAATTCAGGCAGAAGAACAGACGTGAACAGAGGTGCAGTAATACGTAGGGCTTAGAAATTCCAAATATATTATACAGGCATGTATATTCTGTATACAGCAATATATGGCTGATACTGAGGTCAGATTGCAATTAAAGAAACCAAATATCAAGCAAACTAAAAGGGGTTGTCCAGACGGTAATTTATTTTTCAAAAAAATGGGTCAGAATGGCACAAAAAAAAATAACAAAGAAATGATATTCACCTGCACCGATCCCTTGGTGTTCCCATTCTCATGCCTTCCTGGCCCCACTCAACACACAGGAAATGACTGCCAATCACAAGGGTTGTCCAACGAGAAATATTCTACAGTTTTCTATCCAGCACCTGGATCTCAGTACTATTGTAATTGCATGTAATTAAATATTCAGTATAGCCACTGAGTTATTAATAAAATGTATCTGTATAGCGCCGCCTACTTTTTGTTAATTTTCTTATTTCTTTGTCCTGCTCACTGCAAAGGCCGCACATGCTCAGTTTCATCCTTCTACTGCCTCCTGAGCTGTAATAGGGAGAGCAAGGACACGCCCCCCTGAGCTGTGATAGGGAGAGCATGGACACGCCCCTCTTAGATGCAGTAGAAAGGACACTCCCCTTGAGCTGACAGCTTGATATACCGTAACTCTAGCAGAGCAATGGATGGGCAGACCTCTGGATCCATGTGAGGTACAGGGCTGGTTCTAGCTTTGTTAGAAAGGGATTATCATGTACTATATGATGCCTGATTTATATTTTTTACAGTAGTCATGGGATAACCCCTTTAAAGGGGACCTGTCAGCAGATTTGTACCTATGACACCGGCTGACCTGTTACATGTGCGCTTGGCAGCTGAAGGCATCTGTGTTGGTCAGAGTGACAGAGTGGCATCTGCTGGGCATTGCAACTATGGACCTTTGCAATCATGGTTTAACACACCGCAATAATGTTAATATTAAAATAGTTGGCAGCAGGGTCAGAGGGGCTTAAAAATATTAAAAAGAGATATATCCCTCCACCGATCCACCGCTGCTGCCATTCCCACACTGCCCGGATCACTGCTGCTCTTTACTTCCACCCAGGGTTGCCAAATAGAATTTATCTTTTTTCTGTACAACTTATCCCAAAATCATGGACAGCCAACATTTTTTACGGACAAATTCGAAAAACATAATGAATGATAAAGATTATAGTTAAAGGGGTTATCCAACCCCTATAATGCCCCCCCCCCCATATGCCTAGGCCTCTCACACAGATTGTACTTACCTCGCTCCCCGGCACCCGCAATGCTCAGGAGGCTCCTTCCCTTCATGGCCTGCTATTGGCTGCTCCCCCCATCAACGGTTGTTTTTATCCGCGCAACGAGGAGATGCAGCAGCGGCCATGAGGGCGCCAGAAGCGGAGCGGGTGCCGGGGGCAAGGTAAGCACAATCTGCGTGAGGGGCCCGGGCATTTTAGAGGGCATTATAGGGGTTGGATAACCCCTTTAATACATGTCTACAGCTCAACATACTGATAATACTCATTACCAGCGATTACCACGCTCAGTTTACTGGTAAAAGGTGAATTGGGTTATGGATTCCATTACCACAAACCAATAAAGCAATTCTATGACGGAATGCATAACGGAATGCCTTTAGAGACATTCCGTTATTCATTCCGTCATAACAGAAGTCTATGGGCTGCAAAACGGATCCGCCCCGTTTCCCTTATGCACGAAGTGTGAACGAACTTCAAAATATGAAATTCGCTCATCTCTAATTATTACCACCAAAATAATTTTAATCAAGTGCCACCAGCCTCAAAAAAATCACGGACACATCTATTTTGTTTCACAGACAAAGGAAAAAAGTTGCCTATTTTTACAGACTGTCCAGAAATTTCTGCCAACCCTGCTTCCGCCTCTCCTCTCAACACGCAAGAATGAACTCAAAAAGCCCTCAAAGCCAAACACTGGCCGAGGTGGGTCACTGCTCCGGCACGGATGTGGAGGTAAGTATATCTTCCTTTGTTTTTAAGCCCCTCTGACCCCGCTGCCCATTTTTGCTGGAGCACCCCTTTAAAGGGAACCTGTCATCAACTTTATGCTGCCCATACTAACGGCAGAATAGAGTAGAGACAGGTGAGTTGCTTTCAGCGCTCTGTCATTTATAAGTTAAAAGTAAGTGGTTGCCGGGAACCAGCATCACAATCATTGCAGACTGGGCCTGGAAAAGAGTCCCGGCCGCCTGAGAAGAGTCCTGGTTATTCAGGAATTCCTGCTCTCCTGCTGATGGCTGACCGTCTTCTACCGAGTTTTCTCTCTTTCTCTCTAGGAGAGAACTGCCAATCATCAGCAGATGGGCGAGAGAGCAGGAGATCATGGATAACCAGGACTCTTCTCAGGTAGATTTGACTCTTTTCCAGGCCCGGGCTGCAATGATTATGATGCTGGTTCTCAGCAACCTCTTACTATTAGCTCCTGAGTGACACAGCGCTGACATCAGCATCTCAGTCACTATTTTATGCTGCAGGTTCCCTTTAAACTAGGATGAAACTGTATACGTAGACTCGTATTCATTAGATCCCTATGGGGTAATAGTGGCTGTACGACGTGACACAACTGTAAAGTGTAATAATCGTGGTACACAAGAGCAAGGTGCAATAATCACAGGGTGGAATAATGCAGTGGTGGAATTGATGCCTTAAAAACAATTCTGTATATTTTAAAGAAAAAAATCTAAAAATAATAATTATTACAAAGACAACGGTTTAGCGCTGTAAGCAATACTTTCCAGCTTTACTATATTAATATATGTGAAACGGATAAATTTATGAAGGAAATGCCAGGATACAAAAGACCAAATGAGCAGATGAGCATCTCTTTCCTGTACAATCCATTCCATGTAATTTTTTCCATAGCCTGACAATACACAGCGACAGCTAATAAATCCCGGATCCCGGGTCCGTGCGGAGGCGAGCCTTATATAGGGAGCCTACAATCACAAAGCTGTTTTGTTACCTTATGTATCAAATATGTAAAGGAGAACTACAGCATTTGAAGACAGTTTCCAGCTAAGATACAAAAAAAAAAAAACAGACCAGTTAAATGGAATATGTTACCTTATAATTTTTTTCTGCCAGATATCCTTTTTTTGTAAACTGGTTTTTATATTCATATTTTTTTATATTCATCTTGCCTGAGCTGTTCTTAAAGGGGTTGTCCAGGCTGAATGCGGATATATCCCCATTTTCACCCAGGCAGCCCCCCTCATATGAGCATCAGAGCATTTCATGCTCCGATGCCCTAATTTGGGCAAAGGCTTCTTTATTTTGGAGATCCGGTGACGTACCGGGCTCTCCATGAGTAAAGCGAGGCGGGAGCTTCCACCTAGCAGTGAGCCTGGTGACATCACCGGCACTAATGGGCAGGCTTTAGCGCTACCTTAGCCTGTAAAACAGCTAAAGCTGCCCATTAGTGCCGGTGATGTCACCAGGCTCACTGCTAGGCGGAAACCTCCGCCTAGCAGTGTAAAAAATATAAACAAACAGCCCTTGCCCTGCGCGATACAGCAGAGGCCAAGGGAGAGCATCGGAGCATTTCATATCAGGGGACTGCCTGGGTGTAAATGGGGATATGTCCGGGTTCAGCTCTGAACCTAGACAACCCCTTTAACAGCAGCTAGAGATATGCTTTACAGCAGCCACATGGGCCGTACACACAATGGACAGGAGCTGACTCACTGACTACCACTGGTAGACATGTGACTATATCATCATTCATCATAATTCGTCATAACAACAGTGACCTGCGCAGAAATCAGGAAGGCAAAGATAAGCTGCGATATCACCTATTGTGAATGATTTATCCTGTGTTATCTACATATAGGAGATATTGTTATGGACTATTGATACAAAATGGATACTTGCTTGTTGAGCTAAGATGGTGGCCAGGCATTCAGCCAACACCTATAAACTAGAATCTTACTTTGTGTTTTTATCATGTGTTTCTTTGTGGTTTCTGTTCAGCTCAAGCAAGCAGCTACAAAGAAAGAAGTAACGGTTTCACCCAGGGGGGAGGGAGAAGGAATTTCCTCTGGCCGTCAAGGTTACAGAAAAGTAGAGAGTTCATAGCCAATAGAAAATATATACTTTATCTTTCACCCCCCTCCCACTCCCTCCTCTCATGAAACCCATGTTGTTTTCAGAAATAAACCAGAGATACTGATTAACTCCATGTAGTGAGTTGTCTGTCTGATCTCTCCGTGCACGTATCTTAATTAATTAATTTGGAGCAGTACATCAACTGAACTGGCAGCTTTGTCAGAACCAGAACAATTTTGGCACCCAACGTGGGGCTCGAGGATTGGACCCTCTGTTCCCGTACCCCCAGAGACCAGACGAGGAGAGGCGCACTAACGGACACCGGGATCGCAACCCGTGATATGAGGTAGGAAAATTGAGTCATCTTGCCTATAAAGTGTCCCCTGGTGTAGCCTCTTGGTGTTCGTCTGAGGGAGGGGTGCGGAAGCAGTCTGGGACGTCCTCGAGGGCATGAAAGTAAGAACCCCATATGTTTTCTTAAAGTCTTGATGTACTGTGTTGTGCCTATAAGTTGTGAAGACCCTGTTGACAAGTATCATTGACTGAGACACGGAGTTCTCCTGTGTTCCTGTATCGGAGTTCAGCCCGGTGTCTGACTCGAATCTCCATAAAGGGGACGATCACAGATGGGTGGAGAGCGGTTCGCGGTAGCCCAGAGTGTGCTGACCGGGACTCAAAGGTCTTCACGTCCAGTGATTACTCTATGCAGAGGTCTTTAGGCGGCTTCAGTAGGTACGAGAGATAATGGGAAATGAGGAAAGTGTCCCGAAGGGTTACTGTTCACCTGAACAGTACGTGGCGGACAGGAGAGGCAAACGTTTCATAAAAGGATTAAGTAAGTTGGAGAAGAGTTAAAGGTGTCTGTAAAGGAGGCATCCTCATAAAAGGATTAAGTAAGTTGGAGAAGAGTTAAAGGTGTCTGTAAAGGAGGCATCCTATGTAGTGCTACCTGGCAAGTGCTGTTAAACGAGAAGAGAGGGAAGTTAGAAGATGATTAATTGACAGACATGGTCCGTGTGTGGTTGGACTGTAGTAAAGAATTTGAACAGACCGGGGGGGAACTAAATTTTGATGAGAAAAGACAGAGATATTTCTGTAAGCCTGGTGTTGCATTGATACATGAATTGCCACCACCCTATAATGGCGCCGGGAAGAAAGCAGGTGGGTGGACCTGCAAAACATGTGGTCAACAGAATCCCTCCTCCCGTGATACGTGCCTTCCCTGTGGGGTTCCCCACCCACAAAACCACACCTTGGTAACTACTCCCCGGCACGTCCCATCACTTCCCGTGTTAGCTACAGCGCCATCTTGTCCCCAGGCAACGCCCATGAACGGACCTTTAATATCATTCGGTCCGGACCCCCCCCGTCACTCCTATGTCACCCTTGCCCCTTCCTACTACCTTGTACCCGATGATAAACCCGGACGGTACATTCATGCTACCCCACTCACCTGCCACCCTTACTCCTATAATGGTAGGGGGGCAACCTGATGAAGCAGAACAGGGGGATGCAGACGGTGCTGCAGAATCCACAATGGGCATACAAAATGCACCGGGTAATATGCAGACTCCTTCGCGGGGTACCCCGACAGACTACGGGGATCCGCCAACTTTACCCCTGGCACCACAGTGGACTGTACCCATGACCGTGCGCCCATCACGACGTTCACAAGATCAAATACTGCAGGGTCGGATTACAGAGTTACAAAAGAACTTACAGAAAATTGAGCAGGGAAACCTTGAGACACTGAAAGAAGCCCTAGCACTTAACTGGCCACAGGGACCACCAAAATATGTGTCTTTCACCCCACAACAGTTATTAACCATAGTGAATTTACTGCCTGACCCTGAGACCCATCCCATGCCCTTTTTCAGGAAGCTGTCCCAAGTGCATCAAACCTATGGGTGCACATGGTCGGACCTGCAAAGTATAGTGGAAAACAAGACAGGTGAATACTCCTCACTGATAATGGATCAAATCCACATCCCTGAACTTAAAAGGTGCTAACTTTGACCCCCAAGATCATGAGTCTGGAGAATTCTTTATAGAACAACTACAGAAATGGACAAAAGCTAAATTTGCAGATCATTCCATGCAGATCATTCCACCACATTGCAGGACAGCTGCGGGGGATCAGTTGACCCCCACCTTTTTTCTTTTCACAGAAATGTTAGTTTCTGCTGTGTTAGTTTAAGCTCCTCTTTCTGATAAGAAACTGTCTCGCTTCTTGGTCTTTGTGGTTTTCACTCAAATTATGTGACACCCACGGCTGCCGGATGTCTGACAATAAAATTCTGCACTGATTTATATGAGCAAGGGGATTCGCTGCAAACCATTTTGCACCTCATCCCCAATACTCTCTGGGCCAGAGGACCCCAGGATATTGGATACCTCAGTGTCCCACCAGTCACTGTGACCCTGAAGGACCCCAAAGTCCTACCATACAAAGAGACTGGACCCAGTAGCCAGAGAAGCCCCTTCCTGTGTCAGAGCTATCCATGCTGCCAGCTCTCTTCTAAACGTCACATCTGACGTTGTGCTAGGTCATCCCCTCACTATTCTGGCTCTCCATGACGTTTCTGCCATCCTCCAGCAGACTCAACCTAAACACCTCACTGCACAGCGCCACCTCCGGCTTCCGTGTAGTTTGCTTCTGCCAGATAATGTCACCATTCAGAGGTGCCGCATCCTCAATCCTGCTGCACTCCTTCCTCTTCCAAGGGGGGAGTATACTGGAGAATCTGAAGATTTTATTGATCTACAGGCACACTCGAGCTGACACCTCTGAAGCCAGAGGAAAGGCCCTAGCTGACCAAGCTGCGAAGGAAGCAGCAGTGAAAGAGGAAAGAGTCCAGTCAGACCAGATTATGATAACACAGGAAGACCTGGAACAAGAAGAAATCACATAGGACCTCCTGAAACAAATACAGAAACAGGCCACGCCACAAGAAAAATTGGATTGGCTAAAAGAGTCAGCCCAAGAAGAGAAAGAATCTGGACTGTGGACCCAAGGAAGGAGAGCATCTCTGCCCAAAGCTCTCTATCCTCTGATAGCTTCAATAGCTCATGGGCCCACCCACCAATCTAAGACCATCATGAAAGAACTAATAGACAATGGCCCCAGGGATAACCCCTGTCCTGGTGAGGCATACTCAGTCTTGCCTCATCTGTGCGCAGTGCAACCCGGGAAGACCTGAGCCTACACCAACCTAAATGTCTCCCCAAAGCCCAGTACCCGTTCCAACGGATTCAAATTGACCACATCCAGATGCCAATGTGCCAAGGGTTTCAATATGTGCTAGTAGTGATAGACTTGTTCTCTGGGTGGCCAGAAGCCTACCCCGTCCGAAACCAGACAGCAACCACTACTGCAAAAAAACTGATGCAGGAGCTTGTCTGTAGGTTCGGAGTACCTGAGGTCATTGAGAGTGATCAGGGCCCAGCATTCACTGCTAGATTAACCCAAGAAGTCTGGAAGATGGTAGGGTCACACTTAGCCTATCACACACCCTACAGACCCCAAAGCGGCGACAAAGTCAAACGACTGAATGGGGTACTGAAGTCCAAGATGCTGAAAATGACTGGGGAGACAGGGCTCAGTTGGGTACAATGCCTGCCAATAGCACTATTTTCAGTTAGACACACCCCTAGGCCTCCACACACAAAATTTTGTTTAGGACACGGCCTAGGATGGGACAGTACTTCCCACAGCAATTGCAAATGCATTATGAATCTGTTGCTAAATATGTGATTGCCCATAGTAAACAATTGTCTAACATATGTGCACAAGTTTTCTCTTCCATTCCAGATCCTGACTCCCTAGAGGGAATACACACTCTCAAACCTGGAGAGTGGGTGCTGGTCAAGAAACACGTCAGAAACACCCTCGAACCACGATACGAGGGGCCTTACCAGGTGTTGCTCACTACCCCGACCTCTGTGAAACTCGATGGAGGCTTACCTGGATCCACGCCTCACATTGTAAAAGAGTAAAGGCTGTCCCGACGATCCTGGAACAATAAGCCATGAGGATTCACATACTGATCATGACTTTGACAGTGGGCATATCAGCAGTGTTCACACCACTGGGTGATGAATGGGACAATTCACTGACACGGCACCATCAAATTCTAGTCCAGGGGTTGAGACACTCAGAGATTGTTGGATCTGTACCCACAGTCCCGTGAGTTCAACCAGTATGCCTTATGTTGCAATTCCCGTGGACCTTTCTGAACTGATTGACCTGTCTAATTCTACCATATTTCTCACTAGCATACACCAAGTTAAATCCAGTACAAACAAGGACAGGGAAGTAGCCTTACCTGTTGCAGGGTGGGCAGATGCCCCATGGCTCATGATAAACAGATCAGGACCCTCGGTAGATTATAGCTCTACTCCTTGGCAAGAGGGACACTGGGCTAATGTCACATGTTTTCCTAGCTGGACACACTGTTATTGTCTCCAAGTACAAACCAAAGGTATGACATTTAGTCCACACATACACTCAGGTTGCAATGATTCAAAAACAGACAGCCACGTGCAGTGTATTGGTGTAGATGCTGAGAACGGAAAGGATCTGCCCTGTAACAACCGTACTGTACAGGATCTCCTGACAGGTATATTAGCTAACGACACCGAAAGTCAGTCAAAAGGATATGAGTTGGCGAAAGGGACACAATTAGCCAAACTAATTACCCGATTATTCAATGGCACAGCAGTAGCAGTTCCAGACGACATATACTTAGTTTGTGGACACAAAGTGTACAAATGGTTATCCGAGAATGTCACAGGACTGTGCACCATCGCCAGGCTTACTCCTGCCACCTTTATAGTACCACACTCTGAAATTGGCATAAATGCAGTACCTAAACACACCTTGTATCATAGGGCCAAAGATAACACACCCAGACCAAATGGCAAGCCACATGTAGTAGAGATGAGCATTACCAACAAAATTGTTAGTTCCATCTTCATATATCCCATGATAGCGCAGATGTGGGATCATCTGGTAGTAGCAACAGACTACCTGGATGACCAAATATGGGAAGTGATGAGACTTATGAATACCTCAAACATTGTGCAAAACCAGTTAATCATTGTCACCAACCAACACACATTAGTTCTAGATTATGTTACAGCTAAAGATGGAGGTATGTGCCAGGTTGTGGGACCCTCTTGTTGCCATTACATAGACCCGCAGGGTAATTTGCAAGTTAAGGTGGGTATAGAGGAAATGGCGGATTTAAGAGATAAATGGCTGGACGCACATAAAGCTGGTAAAGATACATGGTGGTCTGATACCTTCTCTTCCCTTAACCCCAATAACTGGTTCAAAGGTATTGGGGGTTGGCTCATGGGAATTGTCCAGGTAATATTGCAGGTAGCCCTAATAATATTGGTGATATATGTAGTGATTAAGCTCGTTCTTATTTGTGTGACCCGCTTTTCAAAAAGAATGAAGAAAACTGATGAACGACCTATTATGCTCCTCTATGATGAAGAAGGACAGAAGGAAACATCGTTCAACACAGCTCCCCCTCCTCACAATGATGCCTGGCTGAGATAGGGTGAGATGAATCCCAGGGTATTACCACAAGTCCGAGCAACCGGGAGCCTACCTATAAGGGGTAGGTTGTCGCCACTGCGGGTGAAGAGGATACGAATGGTATGCCCAGGGGATTCGCTAGGCGAAGGGAAAGTCTACAATCAAGTCTCCAAGGGGGGACTGTTATGGACTATTGATACAAAATGGATACTTGCTTGTTGAGCTAAGATGGTGGCCAGGCATTCAGCCAACACCTATAAACTAGAATCTTACTTTGTGTTTTTATCATGTGTTTCTTTGTGGTTTCTGTTCAGCTCAAGCAAGCAGCTACAAAGAAAGAAGTAACGGTTTCACCCAGGGGGGAGGGAGAAGGAATTTCCTCTGGCCGTCAAGGTTACAGAAAAGTAGAGAGTTCATAGCCAATAGAAAATATATACTTTATCTTTCACCCCCCTCCCACTCCCTCCTCTCATGAAACCCATGTTGTTTTCAGAAATAAACCAGAGATACTGATTAACTCCATGTAGTGAGTTGTCTGTCTGATCTCTCCGTGCACGTATCTTAATTAATTAATTTGGAGCAGTACATCAACTGAACTGGCAGCTTTGTCAGAACCAGAACAATATCTGTCATTGCAATCTCCCCTGTGATGATAATGAGATGACTGCTGACTAAGGAGTACCGTCTATTATTAGACTTACTGGATTTATTATTAGGCTTATTAGGATTTTTTTTAAATATATAAATAGTGGGATGGAAAACTAAATAGAACATCACCAAAAATTCTAAACAACTATGTCTAACATAAAAACTTGATTTAAACTTTTTTTTTTTTCTAATGACGTGTTCTCTTTTAAAGGATTTCCCACAATGAACATTTATCATCTATGCACAGGAGAGGTGATAAACATCACTTGCCAATCACTAGAACAGGGGGTCCTGAGCCCACCCAATCCTCCTCCCTGTATTCGGGGGTGTATCCTGACACTATATTCAATGTCCACAGCAGAGCACAGTACAAGCTGATGTGGCTGTTCACAGCGATGAAAAGGTTAATATGATGGAAAGGTAATTGTCACTGTGATTACCCATGACTCACGTTACCAGTTTAACCTGACTGCTATTATTCAATACATACAGTGTTTTTCAGCGTCAGGAATACCGCACACAACCCTCTATTACCTCTGCCGCTTCACTCCATCGATTATATTATTATATATGGTATATATGCTTTATATTCATTGAATATCTTACGCTGAAGATTTTTTTTTTACAGTGCACTGGATGAAAACCGCTGAAAATCCTGACCAAATTAGGATTTTGCTGCAAAATGCAGAAAAAGCCATGGCAGAAAATTCCGTCACATGTAGACATACCTTTAGGCTACATGCACACGTTCAGGATTCATGTGCGGAGAATCCGCACTGAAATCAGCAGGTGTTCACAGGCAAATCCGTGCGGTCAATCCGCAATAATTGGTGCGGATTTGCATGCGGATTTGTGTGCGGATTTGGTGCGGATTTTCCGCATGCGGATTTCACTAAGTGACTTAAGAAAATCCGGTCAGGAAAAAAAAAATTAATTGACATGTCGCGGATTTTAAAATCCGCACCGCAGGTCAAAATCCGCGCGGAAAAAATCTGCATCGTGTGCATTGAGAATTTCAAATTCTCATAGAATACAATGTACATGACCTACGGTGCGGATTTTCCGCACGCAAATCCGTGCGCAAAATCCGCACGCAATCCTGATCGTGTGCAGGGGGCCTTAGGGCTCGTGCACACTGGCAGTCCAGCTCCACAGGCCCTGTGTAC
Source organism: Bufo gargarizans (assembly GCF_014858855.1). Lineage (NCBI taxonomy): Eukaryota > Metazoa > Chordata > Amphibia > Anura > Bufonidae > Bufo > Bufo gargarizans. The sequence continues at coordinate 186,116,187 of NC_058086.1, forward strand.
TGCCGTACAGGGGGGCATAACTTGCGGCCCTTGATACCATTCTGTGAGGGTCCCAATCATCCGACTCTTGTGTCTAGCGGCAGCGCAGATGTATTTTCCATGTATTCTCTCATTAGATGGGAGTCCTGGAAGTGCAACCAGCACCTATCAGACATTTATGGTGTATACATTCAATGTGCCACAACTGTGTCAGTTCATAATACCCCTTTAAGTTTTATTTTCGGCACATGGGATTGGTTCAGCCTGACAATGTGACCTCCGACAAGAAGAGCGCCCACCCCGTATGAGCTACAGTGAATGGAGAAATGCTTCAAGGGGAGGATGCCTCAATATCTATGGAGTCAGAGGGCTCATCTGCTCCTATTTTTTATTTATTTGATTTAAAGGGATAATTTTTATTTTTAAATCAATATTCATTGTAAACAATGTTTTTAAGAATCTTTGCCTTTTTTTATTTTAATTTTGGAAGTAATATTTCACTGAAAATGAAATAGCAAATACTGTCCTTCTGCAGCAGTCAACACACATGATAAGACCTAGGTAATCCATTGTCCGTTTGCTGCTGCTGTGAGGGAACGATTTTATCTGCATGGTAATCTTCATGATAATAGTAAGTGTAGAAGCTCTATTGTTAGGCCTGGATAAAGAAGAGCATTGTATTGATCAGTGTAATGTGTGATGCTCTCATTGAGTCACTCATCCTCTTCCCTCTCTGGTCTCAGTGATGGTCTGACTGAAGGAGATAAGCGAGGCTGTCTACTGTGCTAAATGTCCAATCAAAGGAGGAAGCTAAAAGGGTTATCCGACCCCTAAAATGCCCCACACACCATGTACTTACCTCACTCCCCGGCACCGGCGTCGATCCTGGTCCCCACACGGCCTTTGCTGCAATCATGGTGCCAGAAGGGGGGGGGGCAGCCAATGGCAGGCGGTGACGGGAATGAGCCTCCCTAGCGTCACCCACAAGGGAGATGCAGCGGCGGCCGTGCGGGGACCAGGAGTGACGTGGGAGCCGGGGATTAAGGTAAGTACATTGTGTGTGAGGGACCCAGGCATATGGGGGGAGCATTTCAGGGGTCGGATAACCACTTTAAAGAACCATAACAGGAAGTAGAATACATTGAGTGATTTCAAAAATTATATCCCAAAAACATCCACCTGTTTTTATAAAAAAATGACATAGAGTTTTCACATATAGGTTGTTCATATGTGATAATAACTATTGGAGGCATATAGAGGTACAGTATAGGGCTCATGGGCCTCTATGGCAACAGTATTAGGGTCCATTCACACGTCCGTTGTGTATTGCGAATCCGCAATACACCCGGCCGCCACCCCCATAGAACTGCCTATTCTTGTCCGCAATTGCGGACAAGAATAGGACATGTTCTATTTTTTTCCGTAGCGGCAGACCGGAAGATCTGGGGCAGCGCTCCGGAAATGCGGATGCGGACCCATTCTACGGACTTGTGAATGGAACCTTAGGCCTCATGCACACTGACCGTAGTTCAGGGTCCGCATCCGAGCCGCAGTTTTTGCGGCTCGGGTGCGGATCCATTCACTTCAATGGAGCCGTAAAAGATGCGGACAGCACTCCGTGTGCTGTCTGCATCCTTTGCTCTGTTCTGTGACCCAGCTAAAAAAATATAGCAGACCGCAAAAAACTGAACGGTCGTGTGCTTGAGGCCTTACAGCATTGTACATGCAAAATCACAGCCATAACCCAGCTCCTAGTCCTTATGCTGACCAAACACATAACCCAGCTCTGGCCTGAAAGCTCGTTCACCCTACCATGTATCTCCACTGACCTCTCCGTGATCCATATGGACCTGCATTGCCCAGGAGTAACAATGCCCTCAGGAAATGCCCTCTTAGGTTTTTATCGTGTGGGGATTCTGCTAAGGAAAATATTCAGTTCCTGCAAAAACTCAAAACCGCTACGGCTTTTGTTATACAAGCCAAGCGGGAAAACGTGATAGCCATAAACATACCCTTGTCCTTGTTTAACGTGGAGCCACAAAGCAAAGAATGTGCCTTTCTCAACTGACCAAAGAGCCAGATGTTACAGGAGAAGCCTTCATTAAAGCCGGTCAGCGGTTTATCCTAAAGTAATAAATTGTGCTGCAAGAAGAGCTTCTGCAGTAATAGGATACTATCTTGTTTCAATCACAATCATCTCAGAAGACTTTAACTACTTCCCTTATGAGGATGCAGCCAGATTCATCATAGTCTTAGGGTGCTTTCACATGTGCCAAACGGCACCGTCTTTTTGCCTGTCAGCAGTTTATACCACAATTTGCCTTGGTTCTGCGAGGAGCTTGTTCGGCCCGTAGAAGGCATACGGCCAAAAACGACACAAAACCATGCGGCAACTCACGGTAAAAAAGCGTTAGGTGTTGCTCTATGGTAATTGGCCGCTCACAAAAAGATGCTGCCACTCGCCGCGGGTGAAAGTACCCTTTACTATAAAATTGAGAGCACGCCTAATTCGCTAAAATACATAGTTGAGGTCCTAAAATGGACACTGCTTTAAAGGGGTGAAAGTGATAGCATGTCACTAGGATATGTCATTAATTTATGAGAGGTGGGGGCCAGTCCTCTGGGACCCCCATTCATCCTAAAAGTGAAAATAAGGTGACAGCGCTGATTCAGAATCTTTCCATCCATAATGGCACCCGGCCTTCGGTGTGCTTCCGAGTCCGTGCCGCAAAAGATAGGACATGCGGATCGTGGACCCATAGAAGTCAATGGATCCTCACCGCTTTGCAAGGTGCGCACAGACGGTGTCCTTGTCTTGAAGATCCACGGTTTGCAAAACAACCACGGCAGTCGCACGGTCCTGTGAATACGGCCTTAAACAGAAAATACCTCACCGACCGACTCCAATGCTCGACTCTGCAGATTCTGGACCTTCTAGTTCTTCCTTTCTCTATTTACTGTGTGGTAGAGATTTCTCTGTGAGTAATGATTCTCTGGGATGCAGGCCTAGTCAAAAGTGAGCATATGTGGCGTCTCACTTCCTCAGCTAGAAACTGACTGAACTAGGGGCAGACCTAAGTCCATCACCTAGCTTCCAACAAGGATTGTTAACCCTGACTTAGCCATACAACGTTATGAGGGTTATACAATCAAATGCATCATGAAATAACATCAGTTCCATTCAGTACACAATGGATGGAGCTTTTGGGTTCTGGCGCCAGAGCTACTCCATAACAGAGGATCAGCAGGAGGTGCAGAACCTCTGATTAGATATTCCTGGCCTATCCTAAGTACACTTGTAAAATCCTGGACAACCCATTTAAGGTTTCTTTCACACGACCATTTATTTATTTATTTCGTTTACGGGCTGCTTTTGCGTTCCGTATACGGAACCATTCATTTCAATGGTTCCACAAAAAAAAAAACGGAATGTACTCCGTATGCATTCCTTTTCCGTATTTCCCTTCCGTTAAAAGATAGAACATGTCCTATTATTGCACGCAAATCACGTTCCGTGGCTCCATTCAATTCCATGGGTCCGCAAAAAAAAAACAACGGAACACATACGGAAATTCATCCATATGCTTTCCGTATCCGTTCCGTTTTTGCAGAACCATCTATTGAAGATTTTATGCCCAGCCTAATTTTTTCTATGTAATTACTGTATACTGTATATGCCATATGGAAAAACGGAACAGAAACGGAAACAAAAAAACGGAACAACGGATCCGGAAAAAACGGACCGCAAAGCACTGAAAAAGCCATACGGGGGTCGTGTGAAAGAGACCTAAGGCCTCATGCACACGACCGTTTTATTCCGTGTCCGTTGTGCCGTTTTTTGTGATTTTTGGCGGACCCATTGACTTTCAATGGGTCCGTTGAAAACTCGGCTAATGCACCGCTTGTCATCCGCGTCCGTGATCCGTGGTTCAAGTCCATCAAAAAAATATAACCTGTCCTATTATTTTCGCGGAAAACGGTTCGCGGACCCATTCAAGTCAATGGGACCGCTAAAAAACACGGAGGCACACAAGATTGTCATCCGCGTCCACGCGTCAGTTTTTTTCCTATCATTTGCATGGCAAACCTGTCTTAGATTTTTTTTTACTTTCCTTTATGTCTGGTGATCCTCCAAAAATAAAGGAAGACACACGGAAACAAAAACGGATCACGGAACAACGGAACCCCATTTTGCGGAACGGAACACAACAACGGTCGTGTGCATGAAGCCTTAGGCAATAAAACGCTCCAAATTTATTCAGTATTAGGTCTCTCTCACACTACCGTTTTTTGCTTCCGTTTTGCGGGCTGTTTTTTGCGATGCGTATACGGAACCATTCATTTCAATGGGTCCGCAAAAAAAATATGGAATGTACTCCATATGCATTCCGTATTTCTGTTTCGTTGAAAGATAGAACATGTCCTATATTTGGCCGCAAATCACGTTCCGTGGCTCCATTAAAGTCAATGGGTCCGCAAAAAAAAATGAATGCATACGGAAATGAATCCGTATGTCTTCCGTATCCGTTCAGTTTTTTGCGGAACCATCTATTGAAAATGTTATGCCCAGCCCAATTCGCTCTATGTAATTACTGTATATGCCATACGGAAAAACGGAACCGAAAAACGGAACCGAATCGGAAACACAACGGAATGGAATCCGTGAAAAACGGACCGCAAAACACTGAAATAGCCATACGGTAGTGTGAAAGAGGCCTTAATGTGCGCTGACCCCTACCCTAGGAGATAAGTTGCGCTACCCTGCAGATGGTTTATTTTCCTCTTCCATCAGGGATGGACTGGGAATTTAAGGTGGCCCCGGAAAAAATACTAAAAGTGGCCCTGTTTAGTAGCGGGGTCCAAATTGATGGAAGGCAGGGCCAGCACAAGTAGACGGGGCCAGCAATACCATATTGCGACACATTATACCACCCTAACAGAGCCAAATACTACAGTCCATCACAAAATACTGCCCCCCAGCATCCCCATCCCCAAAAACTGTCCGGCTGTGAGGAGGGCTCAGGCGGACCCCTGGGGCATTTCCCTGTAAGGTCTATGGACAGGACCTGGAGTATGATGCACGGGTGAGCTGGGTCCTCCAGAATGAGGCACCACTTGTACTGGCTGATGGGGGCAGATATAATATAAGGGCAAGCTAGGTGATCTGTGTGGTCTTTTTACGTAGTTGGTCATGTTTGTACGTATTTGAAGTGGGATTTAACAAAAGTTAAAAACTAATATATATATATTATATTTTTTTTTTTATATAAAAAAATACTTCAAAAATACCTTACCCCTTTAACTGGGTAGAATAGCTCAGCAGACTAGACTCCTATTATGTTCATAACTCCTCCATCGTCTCTCCCACTACAGCTGATCCGTGCCCTCAGCCAGCTGGCAGCAACATGCCCGTCCTCGCTGCCTTACCCAGAAACCACATGAAGACATGCAATGCTTTCCAGCACATGTGTTCCTAAATTATAATGTCACTTGACACCGGGGCAGAGCGGGGCGAACGTTACTGTACATTATGTAATCCTACAGCAGCAACAAATAAATATTTTGGAATTACAAAACTATGATTAAATTGTTCCCTATGAGACGAGGAAAGGGTTAAAGGGTTTGCCCCCAACCTGTACCTGAACCGAGCCACAGGAAAAGTGATAAATCTAAGATGGTGGGGGTCCCCACAAACCACTATAAGGCCTCATTGCACACGACCGCACCGTGTTTTGCGGTCCGCAAATTGTGGATCCGCAAAACACGTACGCCGCCCTTTGCGGAACGGGCCGCCCATAAATAGAAATGCCTACTCTTGTCCGCAAAATTGACTATTTTCTTTGCGGAGTGACGGATGCGGACAGCGCACGGAGTGATGTTCGCGTCTTTTGTGGCCCCATTGAAGTGAATGAATCCGCATCCGAGCCGCAAAGACTGCGGACCCAAACATTCGTGTGAAGGAGGCCTAACAGAGGATCCGCGTTTCTGAAATTCATCCAAGACAGTGAGGAGAAGGGAAGTGGAAATGTTATTATAGACTATGGGGGATACAGAAACAGCCCAGTCCTAGTAATCAGGGGGTCACATCGGTCACAGCCCACCAATCTAACATTGATCGTTAAAGGGGTTGTCCGGGATTAGAAAAACATGGCCGCTTTCTTCCAGAAACAGCGCCACACTTGTCCGCAGGTTGTGTGGGGTATTGCAGTTCAGCCCAATTCACTTGGGGGGAAAAAACTGCAATTCCAGACACAGTCCGTGAACAACAGTGGCGCCGTTTTGGGAAAAAATGTCCGCTGAATATAAGTAGCGCTGCAATGCAATCGTCAGTCAATGCTGGGCACGTAACTTAACGCGTTTCTCACACATGCAGAACTGCCAAGCAAAGCCTCCAGTTTCAGGGCCAAAAAAAGTTTTTCCGTTTTCTAGGAGGAAGCCATGTCTTCGTGGTAATACCGCCAGACATGTGCTTATAATCCAGCTTATTACTGCAGCAGGACACGTGCCCAGCCTGAATGGTCTCTATGTCTCCTCGCGGGTCCCGTATTGCTGGGTAACTAGGAAATGGAGATGTTTATTTTTCTTCCAGTTAATCTCTTATAGAATATTCAATAGAGCGACGTGACCCCAGGAGGAAAAGAGCATTATACCTGCAAGTCGGGACATTAAAGAGGTTTCCGGCTAACGCGCTTTATGCCATGTCAGGCAGGCAGGTCAGCGAGGAGGAGCAGGCACTTGGGTTCTTTCTGATTCTCCCAATACCTGTAATGGAAAATGCCTGCGGAAAACAAAAAAGTCCCCCACCGTGTGCCGTGGTGAAGTCTCTACAGTGATGTCAGCAGAAATAAGCCGCCATTGTCACGTCATCTCACTGGATGACATATCGCAACGCAGCTTTCCAGACAAAGGACCAACCAGGCTGGTGGTAGAGGAACCGGCTTTACAAGATCTTATTTCAGTGCATCAAAAATGACACTTTTTAAAGGTGTTGTCTAGTTTTGAAAACCCATTTTCATACCTCTTAGGGCTCATACACATAAATGTGTTCCGGCCATGCCTGTATTGCGGACCCTAAAATAGCCGGTCGGCAATGTACGAGCCCCGGCCGTTTTTGCACCGCATCACTTGAATGGGTCCGCAATCCAGAAGGTCCGATGCGGAACGGAGACACAGAACCCACAGAAGCACTGCGGAGTGTTTCCGTGGAGTTTCTCTCCGTGCCTCCGCACAGCAAAAAAAATTGAACATGTTTTTTTTTTGCAATGCGGACGGATCACGGACCCATTCAAGTTGAATGCGCGTGGATCCATCTGCGGAATCTGCACGGGTGTTGCCCGTGCATTGGGGACCGCAAATAGCGGTCCCCAATGCATGGAATGGGGGACTAACAGCCGTGTGCATGAGTCCTTATTATGAGGGGTTCCTCTGCTTTTTGGCCAAAGAGCATTCCTAACCCTATGAAAACACATGAAAACCAATGCTTCCCTATGGGAATGGTTCTCACCTGGGCGTTTTACAGCGCGTACGATCGCGCTGTAAAACGCCCGATGCATAATCAAGTACTTGAGCTCCTTTGGGGCGTTTTGACGCGCGTTTGTGGCCATAGGACACTGCAGTCAATCACACAAACGCGCGTCAAATGCGCGTTTACTATTACAAAAAACGTGCATAAAAACGCGCGTAAAACGCGCGTTTGAGAAACGCTCAGGTGTGAAAGCAGGGTAAGGCCTCTTTCACACGGGCGTCATGTTTTTTGCCCGGATCCTTCAACTGCCACCAGCTGCAGTAGAAAGGACACGCCCCCTGTGAAAGAACACCCCCCCCCCCCCAAGCTGCCAGCTTCAAATAAATCTAGCAGAATAATTGCAGCAATTAACAGGGGGAACTCTGGATCCAAGTGAGGTACAGGGCTGGTGCTAGCTTTATTAGGCTTGTTTCACATATACGTTTATTATTTCCGACAGGGGAGCAGCCCGCCAGAGATGTCTGGATCCGGCACTGTGGGATGCTAACTGACATCTGCCTTTGCTTGCAAGGGAGATACGCTGCTGCCCCTCTTCCCAGGCAGAAGACATGCATCCCCAGCCGAACCGAGTTTGCATATCTGCCGGCCAAAGAGCATTTGACCATCAGCTCAGCTACTGAATGTGTATGGCCACGTTTCCACAAACCCCAGTGTCGGCCACGTGTTGCATCTTGATATCTGGTTTGGCTTTCCATTATTTTGAGCAGGATGTTTTTTCAGAGACTATATATTACGTTTGTCAGATCACTGTAATTACAGCGCTAGAAAGAGCAGAGACACAGCAGCGGGCACCCAGATCATCTGCCCCTCACTGCCTGTCACCCAGCACCCCCATACATTCACCCGCTGGGAGACGACTGTCCCGTACCACAGTGATACACATGAAAACGTGATGGGGACAATAAGGAAATAAGGCTACTTTCACACTTGTGTTTGCGGAGGATCTCAATACCGGAATTAAACGGATCCGTTTTGATTTTGCACATCAGGATGCATCTGTTCTGTTAGGATGCGGTTGTGTGAAAACTAAACGGAAAAAACGGAGCCTGCACTAAATACATTGAAAGTCAATGGGTGATTTAGTCCCCTAAAAAAACGGATCCGTCACTATAGACTTACATTGGTTTCAGTACCGGATTCATTTTTAATAACCGGAAACAAAACAAAATGCCGACGGAACGGATCTCTTCTCATTCAGAATGCATGGGGGCAAAACGGAACCGTTTTTTTTTTGGTACTGAGATCCTCTGCCGGATCTCAATACCGGAAAAACACAAGTGTGAAAGTAGCTTAAAGTAACATTCCAAAACTCATTTTTATATATTTACTAGATATATCTGCGGAAACGACTTATAACCGAGCAAGATTGTTACACCTGTTGTATATCTCTTTTGTAAGAAATTGATTATATAATAGTAATAATTTTATTGGATGGCTACAATCTACCAACGCAAATTATTTTTAGGGAGACAGAGATCCTTCCTTCCATGTAAAGCACCAAGGCAGAATATATCATATTATATCATATCATTATATCATGTTCACACTTGTTATATCGTGCTCACACTACATGCTGTAATTAAAGGGCATCTGTCAGCAGTTTTGTACCTATGACACTGGCTGGCCTGTTACATGTGCGCTTGGCAGCTGCAGGCATCTGTGTTGGTCCCATGTTCATATGTGCCCGCATTGCTGAGAATCATGATGTTTTAATATATGCAAATGAGCCTCTAGGAGCAACGGGGGCGTTGTCATTACACCTAGAGGCTCTGCTCTCTCTGCAACTGCTGCGCCCTCTGCACTTTGGTTGACAGGACCAGGCGTGATTACATTTACACTGGCTGGTCCTGAGTTCAGGATGCAGAGAGAGCCGAGTCCTTGTTGAGATTTCCAAAATCTCCAAAGCGCAGGGACTGCATCTGGGAAATAAACAGAATGATTTATATGTTTAGTGTGAAATAAGCAATACTCTTGGGCTGCCCGTACACAATGCGTTCCGACAGGCTACACCTGTACTTGTCAGCCCACGCCTATATGTGCTATTTAAAACAAATCACGTGTACAGGTGCGGCCTGGTACGTACAAATTGGTGGCGGCTTGCATGCGGATCCCACTGCCGGACCGCATTGTGTATGGGCAGATTAAGGCCGCATTCACATCTCCAGCAAGCTCTTCAGGCTGCCTGATCAGACACAAATGCCAGTTGTTGGCCGGACCAAAAAACGCTGCATGCAACGGTTTTTGTCCAGCCAAATCCCTGCATTTATGTCGGAAAGCGGCCGGATCACCACCAGATCCTATTATAATCAATAGGGATCCAGCCGTGATCTGTTACATTTACCAAAACAGCCTGCCGGAACCGTTCACCGGAGATGTGAACGTGGCCTTAATGCTGACCATACAGTCAAGTGGCGTTTTACCGGAGCAATGATTTCCCCCCCCCCCATACTCACGATAATCTCCACCTATAAATGGCACTTAAAGGGGTTGTCCCACAAAAATATTCTACAGTTTTTAAACCAGCACCTGAATCTGAATACTTTTGTAATTGCATGTAATTAAAGATTTAGAATAGTCAGGCTACTTTCACACTGGCGGCAGCAGAGTCCGGCGGGGGAACAGCCTGCCAGATCCGTGTTAACGCTAGCCCACTGTGCCGCCAGAGGTCCGCTTCGACCCCATTCACTATAATGGGGACGGGACGGAGGTCCAGCCACAGCGCGGCAGACACGCCGAGAGGCAGGCAAACAAAAACTACAGCATGTTGCGGTTTTCGTCCAGCGCCGGCCGGCCTCCATTGAGTTATTCAATATAACGTATCTATATAGCGCCACCTGCTGTTTGTTTTTTCTTATTTGTTTGTCCTACTTACTGAGAAGGCCGCACATGCTCAGTTTTATCCTTCAGCTGCTTCCTGAGCTGTGATAGGAGAGCTCCAGCAGAAAAGACACGCCCCCTAAGCTGTGATAGGAGGAGAGCTCCAGCGGAAAAAACACACCCCCTTAGAAAGGACATGCCCCCTGAGAAAGGACACGCCCCCTGAGCTGCCAGCTTGAAATAAATCTAGCAGGTCAATCAGAGCAATGAATGTGGAGATCCCTGGATCCATGTGAGGCACAGGGCTGGTTCTAGCTTTGATAGAAAAAGCTTGTTATTTACTATATGATAATCCCCTTTAACGAGCACCGATCAACATGCTGTGTCATCGATCTGTGTGTGTAAGGACAATAGGACAAAACCTCATTTGGCCAATGCCGATCTTTAACAATTCTCTCTACTTGTTCAATAAGGAGGGACATACAAGTGAATTTTTCACTGTAAAAAACATATTTTATATATATATATATATTGTAAGGGATCACTCTCTCTTTCAGGGGGTCGCAGTCATAGACTTTTTTGCAGACAACCGGATGTCCAAACTGGTGCTTTATTGTCGCACTTCAGCACCCGCACAAACATAGGCATCAAAATGAAACAAACACCTGCCCGTCTGGGCTCTAACTAATGCACAATAGTTTCCCTGACTCACCTCTAAGCACAGGGTCTCAGGCTCCAAGTCTTAGCAGGTCTGCTCATCAGACACAAGTTCATACAGGAAGAGATCAGGCTTCACATAGCCTCGTTGCCCCTCAGCCACATACGGTCCAGTAGCCTCCAGGCTGTGACCACACTAGCACCCTTGGAGGAGATGGTCCAGAAGTCCTCCCGACTCTAACCGTGCGACCCTCTTTTTGTAGGCGTCGCTGGGCCCCCCAATGTCTAGTGGCCCCTCAGCCCTCCTGTCTGAGACCACACAGAGCCTCTGTTTCCAAGTTTTCTCTCTCCAGACTGACACACAGAGGGTTGTTTTCATCCCTCCTTGATTACAGCAGGCCTCACCTGCGATCACCTCAATACCCGGACTGGCAGATCCCACTACCTAACCTATCCACCAGTCCAAATGAAATCCAGCCCAGAACAAAATGTAAACAAAACTGTCTCAGCAAACTATGCTTTTCTGACACTCCTGCAGCTTTCTGGATTTTATTAATCTCACCCAGCCGAGGAACCTGGGTGAGATATACACCCCTTCCAGGACTTTTACTGTACACATCGCCACTGTATATATATATATATATATATATATATATATATATACATATACCATAGTGTACATAGCATAGCTTTCCATGTTATTCTATATTATAAATCTGTTTGGTCTATAGAAATCTATGGGTAAATCCAGCATTAGACTATGGTGCCTAGGCCCCACCACTAAAATTCATTCTGGGGTCCCACTTTGAAGCTACATGCATATACTACCTGCCCACATTATCCAGTTTTTCATAAGGACATAGGCAATGTACTGTGTAACATCTCAGCCAGTCTACTGTGCCATGTGCCACTTGTGCAGGGGGTGGGGGACTAGGGGCCCACCTTGCTCAGGGGCCCACCGGGGGAGTCACCTGTACCCCTGTGGGCCAGTCCGAGCCTGGGTAGATGATTGTGAACTGTGCAATTCTTCTTTTTACCCAAAGCTATCCGGATGCAGCCGCTAAACACGGTGGGAAAGCGGACGAAGATTTTACTTTTTCCCAGCGTCGTTATAATGTCGTCCCTGAGCTTATAATTATCCATAAGACCTATTACCTATTCAATACAGATATGACGTCCCATAGGAAGGGGCGAAGTCCACTGAAAGTGAATATGCGGACAGCTCTAATCCCCTCATTAGATTCTTACTGGTAAAATGAACCAGAGACTTCAAAGACAACTTTTCCTCCATAGCGGCGGCCGGTGGCTGCTGGGACGTACACTAAAAGTGGCCCCATTGTTGTAGGCGGGCCCGAAGTGACAGACGGCAACACAAGCGGGCAAGGCCTGCAATACTGTAGTGCAGCATAAAATACCGCCCCAGCAGAACCAAATACCACAGTGCAGCACAAAATACCACCCCCGCAGAACCAAACACCACAGTGCAGCACAAAATACTGCCGCCTTCACCACAGTATTTTACCGTATCACTGTCCTGAGGAGGGTGATACAGTTGAGTTCAGGAGGACACCTGTGGTCTGGTACATGATGATCTGATGCTCTCAGCAGTAATTGAAGGGGATATCCAACCCCTATAATGCCCCCAGGGGTGCACCTAGCCTTTCTGCTGCCCGAGGTGAAAACTGAGACTGTGCCAATTTCTTAACCTAACCCCTTCCCTTCAGCCCTTGGCCCTTCGGCTGCCCCCCTCTTGCCCTGCCTAAGGCGATCTCCTCACCTGACCTCATTGATGGTGCACCCCTGAATGCCCCCCAAAATGTCCAGGCCCCTTATACTCCCCAGCCCCTGCGTCGCTTCTGATACCCACACGGCTGCCGCTGTATCTACCCGTCGCGCAGATGAAAACATCCGGGGGGGGGGGGGGGAGGGGAGGGATCGGCCACGAAGGGTGATGCTAGGGAGACTTGTTTCCGTTGCAACCTGCTATTGGCTGACCCCCCCCCCATATGTTTTTTTATCCTCGTGACAGGGAGATGCAGCGGCAGCCGCGTGGGCATCAGAAGCGTCGCGGGTGCTGGGGAACGAGGTAAGTATGACCAGTATGAGGGGCCCGTGCATTTTGGGGGGCATTATAGGGGCTGGATAACCCCTTTAATTACTGCTGAGAGCATCAGATCATCATGTACCTGGGTGGCGCCATAAGGAAGGTTTGGGCGGCCCCCTGGGCATCGGCCCCCGGAGAAATTACCCCATAGGGTCTATGGACAGTCCACCCCTGACTGGAAACCATCACCTGGTGTCCATTTTCAATGCGGCGAAACCACAAGTAAATTCTAAGTAAAAAACTGCGGCGGAAACCATACTGAAAACTAGACTCGCCATCGAAACGCCATTAAAGTCTACGGGCGCTGCTTCCAAATAAGCTTGTGACAGAGATAGTCGCCTCTTCATTCTAGTGATTGCTTGGGGTCCCACCTCGAGGATGTCCACCCATCAATACGAAGTGCCCCTAAATCTGGGTCCCTGTCTGTTTGTGCGCAATGTCCCCCACCACATGACATGGCGCAGAATACAGCGAACACTGCGATTAAAAAATGCCGTCTCACCTTGGTACTTACTAACCTATCGGGTGCTAGCATCATACTGAGCCATGTACAACACTGCCATATGTGGCCCCAGGTGTGCTGCATAATGTAGTGTCTGTGCGGCTGACTGGACCACCTCTATGTGCCTGACTGCAACACCCATCATTTCCTGACAGCAAAGCAGCACCTGCGGGGAGCTGTAGTCCATCCTGGAGCCACAAGCTGCCGTGTTATTAGTCACCCCCTCACCTCTCAGCCGGACTGTTCAGGCTTCCTCCCTGATGCATGAGAGCGGTGCCAGGCTGTGGGGGTCCAGGCGCTGCCTCTGTGGTGCCAGGCTGTGGGGGTCCGGCCGCTGCCTCTGTGGTGCCAGGCTGTGGGGGTCGGGCCGCTGCCTCTATGGTGCCAGGCTGTGGGGGTCCGGCCGCTGCCTCTATGGTGCCAGGCTGTGGGGTCCGGCCGCTGCCTCTGTGGTGCAGGCTGTGGGGGTCCAGCCACTGCCTCTGTTGTGCCAGGCTGTGGGGGTCCAGCCGCTGCCTCTGTGGTGCCAGGCTGTGGGGGTCAAGCCGCTGCCTCTGTGGTGCCAGGCTGTGGGGGTCCCTCTACCTCTGTGGTGCCAGGCTGGGGCGGTCCCGCTGTCTCTGTGGTGCCAGGCTGTGGACGTCCAGCTGTCTCTGTGGTGCCAGGCTGGGGGGGTCCCGCTGTTTCGATGGTGCCGGGCTGGGGGACCTCTGTCTCTGTGGTGCCGGGCTGGGGGGGTCCCTCTACCTCTGTGGTGCCAGGCTGTGGACGTCCCGTTGCCTCTGTGGTGACAGGCTGAAGGGGTCCCGCTGTCTCTGTGGTGCCAGGCTGGGGGGGTCCCTCTACCTCTGTGGTGCCAGGCTGTGAACGTCCCGCTGTCTCTGTGGTGCCAGGCTGGGGGGGTCCCGCTGTCTCTGTGGTGCCAGGCTGTGGACGTCCCTCTACCTCTGTGGTGCCAGGCTGGGGGGCACCCGCTGTCTCTGTGGTGCCAGGCTGTGGACGTCCCGCTGTCTCTGTGGTGCCAGGCTGTGGACGTCCCGCTGTCTCTGTGGTGCCAGGCTGTGGACGCCCCGCTGTCTCTGTGGTGCCAGGCTGTGAACGCCCCGCTGTCTCTGTGGTGCCAGGCTGGGGGCACCGCGGGTCCCCGCAGTTTACTTCAGCCCCCAGTAGATGGAGCGGCGCCGATGTAACGTCCGAGACTTCCCTGTCACTCTGCCCTGAGTTTGAACGCTAGACCCCGCCTGCTGCTCCCTCCTCCGCCCGGTCCTGTCACTGGGGCTCCCGCCCAGAATCACCGGCGCGGACTGCACACAGGAGATGAAAGGACAGAGAATGGTAGGAAGGTAGCTAAGCGCCGTGAAAGTGTCATTACCTACTGTCCCCATGACTACGAGCCAGAGTGCCCCCTCTACTGCATCCCCAATTACCAGAGTGCCCCCTCTACTGCCAGTCACAGTGCCCCCTCTACTGCATCCCCAATTACCAGAGTGCCCCCTCTACTGCCAGTCACAGTGCCCCCTCTACTGCATCCCCAATTACCAGAGTGCCCCCTCTACTGCCATTCACAGAGCCCCCTCTACTGTATCCCCAATTACCATAGTGCCCCCTCTACTGCCAGCTACAGTGCCCCTCTACTGTGTCCTCAATTACCAGGCACAGTGCCCCCCCTACTGCGTCCTCTATTACCAGACACAGTGCCCCCTCTACTGCCAGTACCCCAAGTGACAGCTAACGTGTGGGTGACCGTGCACCCATAGGTGCCACACAAAGGGGCCCTGGACCCCTTTAAGGCTCCCTGCAGACTGTCACTCCTGTGCATGGAGTAGACATCAAACATTTCCATAGGGCGCCATTTGCCCAACTGAAGCTAAAAGAGGGTTTGAGGGTTGGCCTGTGTCGGGCAGCACGTTGCCCTGGGTATACGACATAAAACAATATGGGGACGAAGGCCTGTAATAATTTGTATCGATAAGGGGCGGCAATCAACCTGCTGCATGGATTGGCGTTCCTTAAGGGGCAGAAATCGGACCACAAAAATAGGGATGAGCGAATTGATTTGTCTCACCAGCAAGAGTTCTTCACCGTTGAGGGGCTGTCCCCCCTGCGGAAAAAGCCCCCCTGCCGATTTAGGGTCCATTCACACATCTGTGGTGTATTGCGGATCCGCAATACACCCGGCCGGCACCCCCCATAGAACTGCCTAATAGGACATGTTCTATTCTTTTGCAGAGCCGCGGCCCGGAAGTTCGGGGGCGCTCCGGAAATGCGGATGCGTAGAGCTCATAGTGTGCTCTCCGCATCCATTCCTGCCCGATTGAGAATGAATGGGTCCGCACCCGTTCCCGATATTGCGGAACATATGCGGACCCATTTGCGGACGTGTGAATGGACCCTAAGTAGTAGCGCATGAACAGTTGCTGCTGGAGCACTACTTGGAGCAATGACATAATGGAGATGTCACAGTACAGGGATGATGCACACAGTGATACCACAGCACAGGGAAGATGCAGTTAGTGATGTCACAGCATAGGAATGATGCATAGTGATGTCAGAGCACAGGGATGATGCACATAGTGATGTCACAGTACAGGGATGATGCACACAGTGATCTCACAACACAGGGATGATGCATATAGTGATGTCACAGCACAGGGATCATAAACACAGTGATGTCACAGCATGAGAATGATTCATATAATGATGTCATAGCATAGGGATGGTGCACATAGTGATGTCACAGCACACGGATGGTGCACATAGTGATGTCACAGCACACGGATGGTGCACATAGTGATGTCACAGCACACGGATGGTGCACATAGTGATCTCACAGCACAAGGATGATGCACATAGTGATGTCACAGCACAGGGATGATGCATATAGTGATGTCACAGGACAGGGATGATGCACACAGTGATGTCACAGCACACGGATGGTGCACATAGTGATCTCACAGCACAGGGAGGATGCACATAGTGATGTCACAGCACAGGGATGATGCACACAGTGATGTCACAGCACAGGGATCATGCACATAGTGATGTCACAGCACGGGGATAATGCATATAGTGATGTCACAGCACAGGGATGGTGCACATAGTGATGTCACAGCACGGGGATAATGCATATAGTGATGTCACAGCACGGGGATAATGCATATAGTGATCTCACAGCACAGGGATAATGAATATAGTGATGTCACAGCACAGGGATGATGCACACAGTGATGTCACAGCACAGGGATCATGCACATAGTGATGTCACAGCACGGGGATAATGCATATAGTGATGTCACAGCACAGGGATGGTGCACATAGTGATGTCACAGCACGGGGATAATGCATATAGTGATGTCACAGCACGGGGATAATGCATATAGTGATGTCACAGCACGGGGATAATGCATATAGTGATCTCACAGCACAGGGATAATGAATATAGTGATGTCACAGCACAGGGATGATGCACACAGTGATGTCACAGCACAGGGATCATGCACATAGTGATGTCACAGCACGGGGATAATGCATATAGTGATGTCACAGCACAGGGATGGTGCACATAGTGATGTCACAGCACGGGGATAATGCATATAGTGATGTCACAGCACAGGGATGGTGCACATAGTGATGTCACAGCACGGGGATAATGCATATAGTGATCTCACAGCACAGGGATAATGCATATAGTGATCTCACAGCACAGGGATAATGAATATAGTGATGTCACAGCACAGGGATGATGGACATAGTGATGTCACAGCACAGGGATGGTGCACATAGTGATGTCACAGCACGGGGATAATGCATATAGTGATGTCACAGCACAGGGATAATGCATATAGTGATGTCACAGCACAGGGATAATGCATATAGTGATGTCACAGCACAGGGATAATGCATATAGTGATGTCACAGCACAGGGATAATGAATATAGTGATGTCACAGCACAGGGATGATGGACATAGTGATGTCACAGCACAGGGATGGTGCACATAGTGATGTCACAGCACGGGGATAATGCATATAGTGATGTCACAGCACAGGGATAATGCATATAGTGATGTCACAGCACAGGGATAATGCATATAGTGATGTCACAGCACAGGGATAATGAATATAGTGATGTCACAGCACAGGGATGATGCAAACGTTGTTTGTTGTTCAGGAGAGGCTTGACCAGAGGAATACGACATTTGAAGCCCATGTCCAGGATCCGTCTGTGTGCGGTGGCTCTCGATGCACTAACTCCAGCCTCGGTCCGCTCCTTGTGAAAGTCCCCAACACTTTTGAATGGCCTTTTCCTGACAACCCTCTCCAGGCTGCGGTCATCCCTGCTGCTTGTGCACCTTTGTCTTCCACACTTGTCCCTTCCACATCACTTTCTATTAATGTGCTTTTATACGGCACTTTGGGAACATCCAACTTCTTTTGCAATTACCCTTTGAGGCTTTCCCTCCTTACGGACGGCGTCAATGATGGTTTTCTGCACAACTGTCAGGTCAGCCGTCTTTCCCATGATTGTGATTCCTACTGAACCAGACTGAGAGACAATATAAAGGCTCAGGTCCCCTTTGCTCAGGGGTAGGGATTAATTAGCTGACTAGAGGGTGACACTTTGAGCCCAGAATATTGAGCCTTTTCACAATATTCTGAGATTGTGACTTTGAGATTTCATAAGCTGTAAGCCATTATCATCCAAATTATAACAAATAAAGGCTAGAAATATCTCGCTCTGCCTGTAATGAGTCTCATATGTTAGTTTCACCTTTTAAGTTGCATTACTGAAATAAATGAACTTTTACACAATATTCTAATTTTTCGAGTTTCACCTGTAGTGATGTCACAGCACAGGGATAATACAGTTAGTGATGTCATAGCCAGGGCCGTCTTTAACGCGGGCAAAACGGGCAGCTGCCCCAGGCCCAGTTTCTCCTGGGAGGCCTCTTGAGCCCCGCTGGCCACTGGTGACGTGGGGGGTGGCGGCAGGGCACAGGGAGATGAGTTCTTCCATTGTGGAAGCGCTCATCTCCATAGTCATCTGTATCGCCGTCCTCAGGACAGTGATACAGATAGATGTGCTGCGGCAGGGGACATAGAGGCGTCTCAGTTCCCCAGTCCTCTGATAGGCTGCAGGCACTAGGCCTGCAGCCTATCAGAGGCCGGTGCAGGCGGCGCAATGGCATCATCACGCCACCTGAGCTGTACAGCGCGGGACACAGGCCAGAAGAGGATTGCATCGCATCGCTGCCAGCCTGATGGAGGTAAGTATAAGTGTTTATTTGTTTTATATTGTACTACTACTGGCACATGATTGGGGGACATCTATGGGGGCACTTGTTATTGGCACATGATTGGGGGGCATCTATGGGGGCACTTGTTACTGGCACATGATTGGGGGCATCTATGGGGGCACTTGTTACTGGCACATGAGTAGGGGGCATCTATGGGGGCACTTGTTACTGGCACATGATTGGGGGGCATCTATGGGAGCACTTGTTACTGGCACATGATTGGGGGGCATCTATGGGGGCACTTGTTACTGGCACATAATTGGGGGGCATCTATGGGGCACTTGTTACTGGCACATGATTGGGGGGCATCTATGGGGGCACTTGTTACTAGCACATGATTGGGGGCATCTATGGGGAGACTTGTTACTGGCACATGATTGGGGGGCATCTATGGGGGTACTTGTTACTGGCACATGATTGGGGGCATCTATAGGGGCACTTGTTACTGGCACATGATTGGGGGGTATCTATGGGGGCACTTATTACTGGCACATGATTGGGTGGCATCTATGGGGGCACTTGTTACTGGCACATTATTGGGGGCATCTATTGGGGCACATCTTACTGGCATATTATTGGGGGCACTGTGGGGGCATCTATCTATGGAGGCACTTTTTACTGGCACATTATTGGGTGGCACTATGGGGGCATCTATTGGGGCACTTCTTACTGGCATATTATTGGGGGCATCTACTGAGGCCACAAAGAAGGGGTATTTTATATAGGGGGCTCTGTATAGGGGCATTTTATACTGGGGCACATTATGGTGGGTACTATGGAGAAGGGGAGAGAGGAGTACTATGGGCTCATCTATGGGGGGCACTAAGAAGGGGTATTTTATACTTGCAAATTATGGGGGACACTGAGGGCATCTACTGGGGCACTATATATGGGGCATTTTATACTGGTACATTATTGGGGCACTAGGAAGCAGGGGGAGAGGAGCACTATGGCGAATTTACTGGGGGCACTATATAGTTTTTTTTTTTATACTGGCACATTATGGGGGCACTATGGGGACATTAGCTCAACTAGGGGCATTAAAATGGGGGTATTTTTTGCTCTGGCACATAATAAGGATAATTATTACTACGGGGGGCATTATGGTGGGCTTTATTACTACTGGTAGTCTATGAGGAACATGATTGGCACTATGGGAGCATAATTACTTCTGGGGCACAGTGGGGACATGTAGGAGCACTATTACTACCATGTGTGCTCTATCAGAGAATTATTCCTATTGGTGGGACTTTTGGGAGCACTATTACTGTGGGGGCACCTTGGCACAGTATCAGCTTACCACAATTATTTGGGGGGATGTTAGTGTCAGGGGCACTATTTGCAGGGCGCAGTTATTTTAGGGCACTGTATGCCAATAATTATTGAAGGGCACTATCTGCATGGTACTAGTATTATCAGGGGGTTTATCTGTTTCTGCAGTACAGTATTGGGGACCACAGCGGCACAGTATTGGGGGTGGTAGGATGATTTGTCCAGAAGATGGGAGGATGATGGAAAAGTAGTAAACTAAGATTTTGTTTGTCAAAACTGCAGAGACGAGAAATGGCTGAAAACTGGAGGTCTGGTCTAAAGGTCTGAAAGGAGAAGATGAGGAAAGAGAACATCTACATCAAAGAGACATCACTGGATGTAAGAGGTATGAGGCGCTGTATTACCCTACAGTCATGTGAAAAAATTAGGACACCCTTTGAAAGCATGTGGTTTTTTGTAACATTTTTAATAAAAGGTTATTTCATCTCCGTTTCAACAATACAGAGAGATTAAAGTAATCCAACTAAACAAAGAAAACTGAAGAAAAGTCTTTTCAAGATCTTCTGTAAATGTCATTCTACAAAAATGCCTATTCTAACTGAGGAAAAAGATAGGACACCCTCACATGTATTCCCTCTTAAATTGGCTCAGATCTCACACAGGTATATCACACCAGGTGCACATAATTAGTAGATCGTTACTCTGCATGTTGAATGAGGCTTGCCCTATTTAAACCTCAGACATTTAGTTTGGTGTGCTCCTGACTGTTGAAGTGAGAGTGAGCACCATGGTGAGAGCAAAAGAGCTGTCAGAGGACTTCAGAAAAAAGATTGTAGCAGCCTATGAGTCTGGGAAGGGATTTAAAAAGATCTCAAAAGATTTTGAAATCAGCCATTCCACTGTCCGGAAGATAGTCTACAAGTGGAGGGCTTTCAAAACAACTGCCAACATGCCCAGGACTGGTCGCCCCAGCAAGTTCACCCCAAGAGCAGACCGCAAGATGCTAAAAGAGGTCTCCAAAAACCCTAAAGTGTCATCTCGAGAACTACAGCAGGCTCTGGCTACTGTTGATGTAGAAGTACATGCCTCTACAATCAGAAAGAGACTGTACAAGTTTAACTTGCATGGGAGGTGTGCAAGGAGGAAACCTTTGCTTTCCAAGAGAAACATCAAGGCCAGACTGACATTTGCCAGAGATAAAGTTGACAAAGACCAGGACTTCTGGAATAATGTTCTTTGGACAGATGAGTCCAAAATTGAATTATTTGGACACAACAGCAGAGGACATGTTTGGCGTAAACCAAACACAGCATTCCAAGAAAAGAACCTCATACCAACTGTGAAGCATGGAGGTGGAAGTGTCATGGTTTGGGGCTGCTTTGCTGCAGCAGGACCTGGTCAGCTCACCATCATAGAATCCACGATGAATTCTACTGTGTATCAGAAGGTGCTTGAAGAACATGTGAGACCATCAGTTAGAAAATTAAAGCTGAAGCGGAACTGGACCATGCAACATGACAATGACCCAAAACATACTAGTAAATCAACCAAAGATTGGCTGAAAAAGAAGAAATGGAGAGTCCTGGAATGGCCAAGTCAAAGTCCAGATTTGAATCCCATTGAGATGCTGTGGGGTGACTTGAAAAGGGCTGTACGTGCAAGAAACCCCTCAAACATCTCACAGCTGAAAAAGTTCTGCATTGAGGAGTGGGGTAAAATTTCCTCAGACCGATGTCGAAGACTGGTAGATGGCTACAAGAACCGTCTCACTGCAGTTATTTCAGCCAAAGGAGGTAACACTCGCTATTAGGGGCAAGGGTGTCCTATCTTTTTCCTCAGTTAGAATAGGCATTTTTGTAGAATGACATTTACAGAAGATCTTGAAAAGACTTTTCTTCAGTTTTCTTTGTTTAGTTGGATTACTTTAATCTCTCTGTATTGTTGAAACAGAGATGAAATAACCTTTTATTAAAAATGTTACAAAAAACCACATGCTTTCAAAGGGTGTCCTAATTTTTTCACATGACTGTATATGTAGTGGTGGATGGAGGGGGTAGTAGTACAGTACTATCTGCACATTGTAAAAAAAAAAAAAAAGTAATCTGCAAAATACTATATATTTGTGTAAGAAGTTGTGCTTTTTAAATTTTTTGAATAATGATACAGCCATTTTATTTGATACTTTTGTGCTGATTCTTTTTTCCCCCTCTATATTAAGGGACACTATAGTCACCAGAACCACAACAGCTAAACGTAGTAGTTCTGGTGTCTATAGCGTGTCTCTGCAAGCTTTTTAATGTAAACGCTGCGTTTTCAGAAAAAAAGGCAGTACTTACATTACTTCCAAGGAACACCTGTAGTGGCCACTCATCATTATTAAAGTTTACTACTCTACGAGGTGCGTGGATTTTGTGTGTCTATGTTGTGGTGGAGGGCGTGATTGCCTGCTAGGGTGTGGGAAGGCGGGATCCAGCAGGCCCAAGTAAATTCTTGCCCAGGGTCCAATCAATATTAAAGACGGCCCTGGTCACAGCACAGGGATGATGCATTTAGTGATGTCACAGACAGAGTATAGAGAAAATACAAAAATGTATGTGGCAGGCTGTCTAATGTGTTCCTTAGGGCCCTTGCACCCTCCTGCTCTTACTCTGTGTGAACCCTGAATCTCAGAGATACCTGGCTAAGGGACACAAGGGGGCAGTGGCGCTGCTCAGAGAGCTCTGCTCCTTTGGCCTTGGCCTCATGCACGCGGCCGTTGTTTTGGTCCGCATCCGAGCCGCAGTTTTGGCAGCTCAGATGCGGACCCATTCACTTCCATGGGGCTGCAAAAGATGCGGACAGCACTCCGTGTGCTGTTCGAATCCGTTGCTCCGTTCCGTGTTTTGCGGATCCGCGATTTGTGGACTGCAAAACACACAACGGTCGTGTGCATGAGGCCTTTCGGCGCCTCTGCATGTGGAGCGTGGTTCTCATACACTGTCTGTAGATCAGTATGCCACGTTTTGAAAAAACAAACATAGCCGATGAAATCCAAAGGGGCATGGCACTCTGAGCTGCCATTCTCAGCAATGCCATGACATATAATCTATCCTTGGCAAAGGACCACATTGCGTGGCTGAAAGCAGGCGTGATACTACAGCACAATCAGGTGTCTGCTGGATGCCACCGGTGGGCACGGCTGGGCTGAGTGTGGCCAAACGCACCAGGTGGTCTAACTATTATATTGGACTCAACTTTAATTTCTTAAACTGCTGTTACGCTTCTGACTAGGATGACAGCATATGAAGCTGAAGGGATACCTCCCGCTCAGTTATTGCTCAACTAATTATATATCATTTGTATATTTCACAATTATCCATGATCCTTGTGGAAAAAACATGTAAAGGGAAAACCACCCTAAATGTAAAATGGGTCATGTGTTAAATCCAAAGTGAGCAAAACAGAGAAGACAGGGGGCGCTACCCTCGTGTAATACCTCCAGTACAGCGGAGTGTTCCGGATAGCGCTAGTCTCCTTACCAGAAGGTGTTCTGCAATGCCGTACACAAGACTGGATCAAAGCAATAGTCCTCTAGAGCAGGCGTCCTCAAACTGCGGCCCTCCAGCTGTTGCAAAACTACAACTCCCAGCATGCCCGAAGAGCCTACAGGTATCAGCTTACAGCAGGGCATTGTGGGAGTTGTAGTTTTACAACAGCTGGAGGGCCGGAGTTTGAGGATGCCTGCTCTAGAGCATGGATCACCAACCTCCGGCACTCCAGCTGTTCTGAAACTACAACTCCCAGAATCCTCCTTTCACTTCTATGGGAGTTAGGCCTCATGCACACGACCGTTGTGTGCATCCGCGGCC